>NC_042630.1:40034324-40357467 GCF_901001135.1 Rhinatrema bivittatum
TCTAGGGAGAGCTGAGAGAGCTTTTTCAACAGGAAGGGGGCTGGCGGAGTCAGTGCCTCTCCCACTAGGAGTGGTGGTGGTGGTGGTGGTGTGGGGGATCTTTCTCTCTACAGGGAAAGTACCCATGAGTGGACTGTCTCTCAAAAGAGGGGGTTGTTCCTGTCCAAGGAACGTGGCTAGTGCCCAAGATCAGGGTCCCCCCCCCCCCCCCAAGCTTTAAAGGTGGGAAGAATTCTTGGAGTTCCAGAGAGTGAAATCCTGAAAGTTTACCGAGGTTAAGAAGCAGTCTAAAGGTGCAGAGGTGTAAGTCGCTGTTCTTCCTCTGTCCAGAGAGAGTACTTGGAGAAGTTTGGAGAATAAAAAGAGGATTGCCCTTGGTGAGAGTTCAGGAACTGTCCAAACGAGGATGGTTCTGGACGGTTGCTGACTGAAAGAGGGAATCAGCCAGAGGCTTATCTGAGTTTGAGGAAAAAAGTTCCTTTTATCAGTATTATATAGATTTATATATTTGTGAGGACTCTTCTTTGCTCGGTTTTCATAGCTGTGGTTCATGTTTTTTTGATGTGAGCTCTCCAGATCCAACTGACATTACGACTACATCAGCATTAACGACATAGCTTTTCCCAGTCTCATTTACAATACATCCTAGAAGTCCCTCCCTTTTTTTTTACATCAAATCCTGAATCTAATAATAATCAGTGGTCTGACGTGGCATAAGTGAAAAAGAGATTGATTAGAACAGAACTACATGCTTTCATCTTAATTGAGCACTGTTGTTCCCAACGCATACCAAGGGGCCTTAGATTATTAAAGGAAGGTAAACTATATTTAGAAGAGTCTCGTTTCGTTGAGCGATGGAAACAAATTTTAAACAAATGCTCCCTTGATTTAGTGTTACTGATAATTGAACATGCAAAATCAGTGACAGGGAAATTGAAAAATGTATTTGAAGACCTGTTGAGCAGTGCACAAGCAGCATTAGACCCAGCTAATTATGATACTCAATCCATGAGCAAATCCAGTGAGAAATTAAAAAGTTTAAATGCAAAAAAATCTTAAGAGATAAACAGGATTATGGCCATGGTTATGTTTATCCCTGAATGAATCCTAAAGAATGAAAGGAGGTTAAAAAAGTTACTTTTGATTCCTTATCAGAGGGTTCCTCAGGGGAGGAGTTAGAAAGGCCCTCTCGGCAGAAGCCTTTTTTTAGAGCTACGCCATTCACGATGCGTGCAAATTCAACGAGCAGACGTGTCTAGGGTTGTAACACAACAGATCGAGACTCTTCTAAACGAACGGTCAGGATGGGCTGGTCCAAACATTTGATCAAAATCCTTCAGGAATCCTCTCTAGTTGATTTGAGTCGTGACAGCAGTTTCATGGTGAAACCTGCTGGTAACAGAGGGGCTGTGGTGGTGATGGATGCCTGCAAATAAATAACAAAAATATCAAAGAGATTAAGAATTAATTGACCAATAGGGATTTTTATCTTTCACTATCTGAGGATCCCTTAAGCAAGAAACTGAAATGCGTTTGACAGATGTTTTTGAATGGGAGTGGATTACCAAGAAGGTAAAGACTCCTGTTACTCCTGTTTTATATACATAAAATCATCGTCAGCACCTCCAGGAAGGCCCATAATATTGCCCAGAAACTCCCTTTTAGAGCCCTTGTCTATTTTTATGTCCTCTCTTTTGTGAGGGAGTCAACAGAGGTCATCTCTTTGTTGGAAATGTATGCGGGACCTTTTGATAATCTTTGCTTAGTCACAATTGATATTATTGCACTTATACTAATATACCTCAAAATGGTGCTAATCACGTTATCAGGGAGACACTGGATAGACCAACTGATCCAAACAGAGCACCCATAACCTTTTTATGCCATTTAAGCCACCATTGCTTTTTCAAAAATGATTTCCTTGTTGATGGTTACTATTACCAACAGGTGAAGGACCCGATGTGGCCAATCTGTATATGGGTGATTTTGAACTGCATTTTTTACAATCTTGCCCTTATGAAAAACATATCCAGATTTGGCGTCTTTATATTGATGACATCCTGATAGTGTGGACTGGAGATACTGTTCTACTTTCACAATTTTTTAATAGTTAAATCTTTGTGATAGGAATATCCAAGTCACTTAGGGCCTGATTTTAAAAAGCATTTACTCGAATAAGAGGGCTTTTGAAAATTGCTAGAATATATGCCAATGAATTCTCTATAGGATTTGCTCACGTAAGTGCACTTTACTTGAGTAAATGGCTTTTGAAAATTGCTACAACAGTACTTACATTTACGCGCACAGCTCCTTTTGAAAATTACCCCCTTCTAGTTTCACATCAGTGGCGTACCTTGACATTATTATAATCTTAAATGGCACTAGGTTCGATTTTTCTATATACTGAAAGAAACCTGACCACAATGCATTGCTGCACTCTTCTAGTCTTCATCCTTGAAGATAAAAGGATAATCTTCCTTCCTTTTAAGACTGCGCAGATTCAGTTGAATTTTCAAAAGGATTTAAACATGTAAATGTAACTACTGTCATAGCAATTTTCCAAAGCCATTTATGTGTACAAAGTGCACTTATGTGAGCAAATCCTATGGACAGTTCAATGGCATATATTCTACCAATTTTCAAAAGCCCACATACTCAAGTAAGGTGCATTTACTCAAGTAAAACCCAGTTTTACACATGTAAATGCCCTTTAAAATCAGGACCATTGCGTTCTACAGTAGTAAAATTTAAAGCTATGTCCCACTGCGCACCCTACATAACCTGGAGAGGCTGGTCATGGACCATGCGGAGAATGGGACTAGCGCAGGAAGGGAATCCAGCTGAGAGGAGACTCCAATGACGAGGCAAGGTGTCATCTGGAGAACCAAAGAAGCTGGAGGGTCAAGAGGGAATCCAGCCGAGACGAAACTCCAATGATGAGGCAAGGTGTCATCTGGAGAACCAAAGGAGCTGGAGGTTCAGGAAGACTCAGAATGAGCAAAGGAGGAGTGGAACCTCGGAAACATGAGGAAGTGGACATCCGGAAGCCTGGAACATCAAGAAGTAGAACATCAGGAAGCGAGACATCAGGAAGGGAGATATCAGGAAGCCTGGACATCAGGAAACGAGACATCAAGAAGCCTGGACTAGGAACCTCGGAACTTGAAGACATAGAACATCATGAAACCACGGAGACGAAGACTCAGGAAGCAAGACGAGACATGGAGCTCCAACGAAGAAAGAAGACCTGACAGAGCACTGGAAGATGAGACTTCCAGGAGCAGGAAACTCCAATGCAAGGCAACACAGGAGTGCAGATGAAGCCCTTTTATTGGGCTGAACCAGGAAACAGTCATTAGGTCGGGCCCAGGGCATATCCGGCCGCGGGCCCTTTAAATCTTGTGAAGAGGCGCGGCCCGCGCCTTAGGAGCAGGAAACAGGAAGCTGTGCAGGACCATGGCCAGCGGCCCTGCACAGACGCCGACGACAGGAGAGCAGGGCTGGGCTGAGGAGCAGGCCCCGACGTCAGCAGCGGCTCCTGCCGCTGCAGGAAGGATCAAAGGCGGCTCCGGCCACCAGGAGTGGCCTCCATGCCGCGTAGAGAACTGACGTTCGTGGCTTCCTGCCGCTGAAGACAACGCTGCCTCGCGGCTCCCTGCCGCGAGAGAGGACAGGACTGGAAGCAGCCTCCCGCCTGCTTAGGAGGTCAGAAGCGCAGCGGTCCAGGCCACGTGGCGGCGGCAGCAGTATCGGCAACCTCCTGGCCGTGTGGAGAGACCCGGCGGCGGCACTAGGTCGTGGAAGCAACGCGGCTAGAAGGTAGGAGAGAGGCCTGCTCGCGGGGGAAACTCCGCGGGCAGGAATCATAACAGCATTTACGCACGTACAATGGCAGGGGAAGGGCAGGAAATTTGAATCAAACAGTTACCAACAAGGGCCCTGAACTTGGTGTTTGATGAAACAGATAAGTATGGGAAACAGATAAGTGTGGGAGCTTGCTGGGCAGACTGGATGGGCCGATTGGTCTTTTCCTGCCGTCATTTCTATGTTTCTATATACAATGTGGTTTTATGCGCGTTAATGGACGTTGGGAAAATTGTCCCTGGGGGTGATGCGCCTAGACGTATGTCCAGAAGTAATTTTGTGCCCACTGATGTGTGCTTGAAAGAGGCATTCCTGTCAGGCAGAGAAACCATGAATGTGCATGCTTTTGATTTTCAGAAGTGTATAACTCTACGCTCTCTCCCAAGCAGGCGTAAATGTGTGCGCGTGCATCGCGCAGGGCTATGTGCAGACCCACTAATTTTCAGTCAGGCTTACACCCTTAAGTCTGCTTTGAAAATGTGGGTTGAAGTCCTCATATGTTTCCTACATGAAGTCTTCGGCCCTCTGTGGGCAGTTATAAAATTATCCTCATACAGAGGTTATCAAAGGAAACTGAGGGACATTATTCTGGAGCTGCTCTCAATTATATACTGAGGATATTACAGGAAATTGGAGCTACTCTCATTCACATATTGCGAATATCATGGGCTGGTGGTTATTATTCTGCAGCTACTCCCACTCATATACTGAGACTATTAGAGGAAATTGTGGGGTTATTATTCAGCAAATGCTCCCATTCACATACTGCAAATATCACAGGAAGTCATTATTTTGCTGATATTACCTTCCATATACTATGCATATCTCAGTGTATCTGGGTGGGGGAAGGGGGGAGTCATTATTCTGCAGGTACTTTCTCTTGCTGAATACGGCATCAGCAGGATAGCGTGGCACTGATGTGTGGAGGAGTAGCCTAGTGGTTAGAGCAGTGGGCTATCAACCAGGAGACCAGCGTTCAAGTCCTGCTGTTGTTCCTTGTGACCTTCGGCAAGTCATTTTACCCTCCATTGCCTCAGGTACAAGCTTAGACTGTAAGCCCTCTGGGGATAGGGAAATACCTACAGTACCTGAATGTAATCCACTTTGAAGCGCTGTGAAAAGCAGAATATAAATCTAAATAAATAAATAAAGCTTGCATTTTGTGGATATCATAGGATCTTGGGGATTGTTGCTCCGCAGGTACTCAGAGGGCAGGGGTGGCCAACTCCAGACCTCAAGAGCTAAAACAGGCCTGGTTTTCAAGATATCTATAATGAATGTGCAGGAGATAGATTTACATACAGTGGGAGCGGTGCCTGTAAATCTATCTCCTGCACATTCATTATGGCTATCCTGAAAACCAGGCCTGTGTGTGGTTCTTGAGGGCTGGAGGTGGTCACTTGTGCCACAGGGTATACTCCAGATGCCATGGGTTGGGTCCTGCTGATTCCTGCTGTAAATACTATCCAAAGCCACAAGTAGTGAAAAAATATTTCTCGAGAATGGAGGGACTGGGAGTACTGCTGACTCCTGGCTCTGGCTCCTGTCCCTGGGGTTCGAAGGGCTGTTGGTTTCTGGCTCGGGCTCCTGTTCCTCAGACTGCGAGTACTGCTGGCTCCTTTGCTCAGCCTCTGGCTTCTCCTACTGAGAGTGCTGACCTATTTTACCCAAATCTAGCCAGAATGGATGGGAGCAGACTGAAATCTTAAGAGAATTATTGAATGTGAGGTTCAACAGAAAAGAGAGAAGATTTGTACACTGAAATCATTTTTAGCTAAATAAAACAAGTTTGCCAGCTAAATGGAGAGAGCCCTCTGTCTGCTCACGGATGTATCTGCAGCCTCCTGTTTAAATGCAAATGGTGACAGCCAGGGAGAACCTGCTATATTCATAAAATGGGAACGGGCAGGAGAGCTTCCAGAAAGGCAGATCCTGGAATCCTTGTCACATTGTTCTGCTGGTATCGTATTCCGGAAATATTTTCTGAATGTCAGCACCTGGCAATGCCGTATTCAGCAGATACTTGTGGCGTGGCAGTGAAGAGGTTCAATTTCGGGACCCCCCCTGAAGTACGAAAGAGCAACTGAACATCTTCCGACTAATCATGCCAGCAGTGAAACGCACAGCCATCTTGAACATACTAATATTTGCAACGCAAATGATACGTAATGCGTAGTGACGCAGTGACATACTAATTTTTAGCGTAACATAACGTAACTCCATTTTGGAATAATACTTTGTATTGTATTAATACGAATGACAATGTAAAATGTCTAACACGTCAATTAAATGACGAAACAATAGTCTGATCTTAAGCTACACCTACTAGAGGACCACGCTAGCTAATGCTTGTTCAGCAATTTGTGAAATGTTTGTTCAGCAAAAACCAGAACGCATGTGTGAAAGATAAGAGTTGTAAAGTGCATAAAAGTTTGCTCCTAAGGGGGCGTGGCATGCAGTTGTACTGAGCCTTTGTCTTAGCTGCATCTTGCTGGCAATAAAAGTCTATCTTTACGGATCAGTTGTCTGGACCTCCTTACTGACTAAAAAGAGACGGTTACATTTGGCGAGCCAGCCAGGAGGTGCCGGGGACGCTATTTTAGCCCCCCAGTTGGTCCGGTAGTTTGGTGGCGGAGCGATCCCCCAGACGCACCTGGTGAGTGGCCACCGCTGAGTTCAGCGATCGGGTTTCTGAGGGGACCGTTCCACAGAAATTCTTCTGAGACCTCTGGGCTGGTGATCTGGAAAGAAGGCTTTCGTGACGATCGGAAGAATCCTGCAGGCGAGTATTATGGGAATGATGGAAAAAAAAGAAGAATAGCTAAAAGAGTAGCAAATAACCGGTCCATCCGTGAGGGGACCGAGGGGGCTTTGATCACACCCCAAGCGGTGGTTTGGTAGGAATTGCATTCCGAAAACCACGCGCATAAAAAGAGGAAAAAGAAGTAACGCGTACGATAGTGGGAATAGGTTTCTTGTTGTGTGAAAGAGAGTGAATGGCCTCGCAGTTCTAGGCCGGGCTGACCGCGTCCTAGTCGAGGCGATTGTGACCCTTTTGTGTCTGACGGGTACGGACCCCTTACCTATCCGTCTTCCCTTCCCTCCTTTGTCTGTGAATTCTATCCTAATGGGAGGGGGCTATTCAACTCCACTAAAAGTTATGACAGAACACTATAGTGAAGTGTTCGATAAACGTAAATGTACTAAGCCCGGAATGGTTCAGCGATGCACCCATAGGTGGCCCGGTTTGTGTGTAAATTGGCCTCCGGAAGGAACTTTCAATTTCCAAACGGCCACAAGGGTCTTGAAAATAGTTGAGAAAGAAGAAAATCCGGGTTGCCCTGAGGATAAGCCATACATAACTGCTTGGATTGCAGTTATCGAGAATCCTCCGAAGTGGGCAAAGAAGTTAGTGGAGGGAGCCGCCCTCGTAATGGTGGCGCAAGTAAACAAAATGGGTGACCGGAAGTCCTCAAACCGGAAAAGAAAGGGAAGGGCGGCCATCTTAGGAATAAAGGACCATGCGTCATCTGCGGCGGCCATGTTTGTAGTGCAAGGGAACACACGGACTCAAGAAAAAAAAAGTTAAACCCCTGCCGCCTGCAGTACTGCCTGACGCAGAAGATCTTCTGCCGCCACCCTATGCCCCTAGCTGCCCTCAATCGTATAATGCGCCACCAGATCCCCCAGCTCCCGCCGCTGCCCAAGTTGATCATGAAATAATGCCGATTCCCGAAGTACGGCTTGAAGCGGAAGCGGCGGCGGCAAAAGTTGAGGACGGCGGCGAGTCGTCCGTATCCGGCGGCACTCGCAGTAAAACCCAAGCCGCAAGTTTACAACTACCAATTAGAGAAACAACCACCGTAGTTCCCGTGGTCCCTACTGAAGAAAACGAGTATAATACTACGCAAACTATAAAGTTGTTTACTTACATACCTTTCACTTCCAGCGATCTTTTTAACTGGAAACAGCTCGGCCCCTCTTACGCTGATAATCCAGATCAGATGCTAGATTTTTTACGAGGAATTTTTGCAGCCCATAACCCCAACTGGGCTGACATTCGGCACCTCGCCTCCATCCTTTTTACCACCGAAGAACGCCGACAAATACAATTAAACATGGAAGAAGCAGCTCGGCTGGGAGCCGGGTCAGACGGTAATCCAGATGAAGTAGTGAGAGAGCATGCCCCTGTCGCCGATCCCAACTGGGATTTCCAGACGGCTGCAGGGCGAGCCAGCATTGCTGCATACCAAGTCGCCTTTCTCGGAGCTTTAAAGAAAGGAAAGCAGAAAGTCATGAATATGGGAAAGATCCGCGACGTGGTGCAAGGAAAAGACGAAACTCCTGGAATCTTTTTGGAGAGATTGATGGATGCATATCGGCAATACAGTCCGTTCGACCCAGAGGACCCCAAAAGTCAGTCCGTCATAGTAATGAGCTTTGTCGGACAATCCTGTCCCGATATCCGCCGGAAGCTACAGAAATCAGAAGGATTTGAGGGAATGACTATTAGCCACTTAAAAGCCATGGCTGACAGAGTTTATGTAAACCGAGAGCCGGACGGAGACAAGAAAGAAAAGAAAGAAAGTAGAAAGTTAAGAGAAAGTGTTAGTTTGTTAGCTGCAGCGCTGGAAGAAACGAATTTCGGAAACTCGGCTAGGCACTATCAGGGATATCCTGGGCCGAGAGGAAGGGGCAGGTCACCCTCGAGGGGACCGCCCAGAGGACGAGCTAGCAGAGGAGGATCGTTTAGGGGGGGAAGGGTGCCGTTGGGAGCCAATCAATGTGCATTCTGTAGACAAGAAGGACACTGGAAGTCTGAATGCCCAGAGTCCCTGCAAATGAAGCAGGAAGGATATACTCCGTCCAAACCAAAGGAAGCTGAATGGCAGATGACTGTCGGAGAAACCTCTAGCGAAGACAGCAGTGAAGCATGACTAGAGAAGGGAATTCTTCCATTCGATCCCTTAGTAGAAATTAAAGTAGGAACTGAGACATTTAAGGGATTGTTAGATACCGGGGCACAAAGATCAGTCATGACTACCGCTATTACCACACCCACTTCGAAAAACATTTCTATTGTAGGGGCCTCTGGAAAGCCACTTATCGCTCCCTTTCTTCAGAAACGACAAGTCCGGGTGGGAGGACAATTAGTATCTCATCAGTTTCTCTACGTCCCGGGATGCCCAGTTCCCCTCATAGGGAGAGACCTTCTTTGTAAGTTAAGAGCCAACTTACAATTCGAATCGACAGGAAAAATAAGAGCATCCTTCGCTGATAACCCAGTCTCTCTCATCTGTCCACTCCAAGAAGAATGGAGATTACATCTCCCCATAGTCAAACATACCACTACGCACCGATATGGAGAAAACACCGTCCTCAACGAAAAGCGCAGACAGCTAATGGACAGTATACCTAAAGTATGGGCTGAACAAAATCCAGGAGGAATAGCCATCAACGCTACCCCTATTTGGATCGAGATGAAACAGAATGCACAGGTGATAAATCAATCTCAATACCCCATTCCTTATATGGCCAGACAAGGAATTCAGATACACCTGCAAAGATTGTATGATTTGGGCATTCTCCGGCGAATCCGATCTGCTTGGAACACCCCTCTGTTGCCAGTAAAGAAGCCTGGATCAAATGACTATCGACCAGTACAAGACTTAAGAAAAGTGAATAGTCAAGTAGCAGATCTAGTAGCCCTCGTGCCAAATCCGTACTCAATCCTGGCTCAAGTCTCTCCTGCATCAAAGTGGTACAGTGTCATTGATCTCAAAGATGCCTTCTTCTCCGTCCCGGTGGCGGAGGAATGTCAAAAGATTTTTGCTTTCACATGGGAAAATGCAGATACTGGAGTAAAGCAGCAGTACACATGGACTAGGTTGCCTCAAGGGTATAGGCACTCACCTACGCTGTTCGGTGAGCAACTGGCAAACGATTTAAAGATGTATCAAGTAAAGTATGGGCCAGTCATACAATACGTGGATGACCTTCTGTTGTTTCGAGAGACGTACCTCGAATGTGCGGTATCCACTCTTCAGCTGCTAAAGACGTTGTACTCAAAAGGGTATCGTGCAAGTAAAAAGAAAGCGCAAATCTGTGAATTGGAAGTAGAGTATTTAGGCTTCCAAATACGTGGAGGAACCCGATGTCTGGGGATTTCTCGCACCAGTTCTATAAGAGATCAACCTGTACCCACTTGTAAGAAAGAGCTCCGGGCGTTCCTGGGAGCTGCAGGATACTGTAGGCTGTGGATTGCTAACTATGCAGTTATTGCTCAACCCCTGTACGACAAGCTGCGGGGTAAAGAGGCAGAATCTCAACCCTTCCAATGGGAAGGAAACGAACTGGCAAGCTTACGACAACTAAAAGAAGCCTTAATTGAACCACCTGCCTTGGGGTTGCCAGATGTGATGAAACCATTCCATCTATTCGTCGACGAGAAAAAAGGCATGGCCATAGGGGTATTGACTCAAACCTTAGGCTCATGGGAACGACCTGTTGCATATCTGTCAAAAGGAATGGACAATGTGTCAAAAGGATGGCCGGGATGCCTCCGAAGCATTGCTGCTGCATGTCTACTGATACCCGAAGCAGTTAAGCTAACATTTGGACAGATTTTACAAGTAACAACTCCTCATACTATCCAAGGACTGCTAGAGACCCATGGGCCAAAATGGATGACAAATTCACGTCTTGTAAAGTACCAAGCATTATTATGTGAAACTCCAGAGATTCAAATACAGGACAGTAAAAACTTGAATCCTGCAACTCTACTCCCAACCCCCACTCCAGTTTCTCATGAATGTGGGGAAATTATGGCAACAGTACATTCCAGCCGACCCGACTTACGCGACCAACCCTGGCAAGGAGCATGGACTTTATTCACTGATGGAAGCAGCCAGGTTATAAATGGAGTCAGGGTCGCTGGGTATGCTGTAGTCTCCGAAGACGACATTGTTGAAGCTGAACCCCTGCCCCCAGGGACATCAGCGCAAAAAGCTGAACTAATTGCGCTCACAAGGGCTCTGCAGTTGGCAGAAGGAGAAACTGTAAATATTTATACTGATTCAAAATACGCTTTCCTTACAATCCAAGTGCATGGAGCTTTATACAAGGAACGAGGATTCCTAACTGCGGAAGGGAAACAAATAGCTAATGCATCGGAGATACATCAATTGCTAGACTCTGTATGGGCACCAAAGAAGGTAGCTGTCATGCATTGTAAAGCCCATACAGGGAGAACTGATCCCATCGCCAAAGGAAACCAATGGGCAGATAAGACTGCGAAAGAAGCAGCACGTGTGCAATCACCACATACATCAACTCCCACTTGCCCACTTCTACAGTTCACGAATGAAACCCCCATTTATTCAGCGGAAGAAAATGATTGGGCACAAACCGAACAATTTCATCAGCAGGATGGGTGGTGGATTGTACAAGAAGATAGGGTATGGATACCCGACGCCCTGGCATTGACTGTTGTCAGGGAAGCCCATAATAAAACCCATCTCGGCCGAGATGCATTAGCAACACTGTTGGCAAAAACTTACTACATTAATAGACTCTTTCAACTAACTAAATATGCTGTTAATCAATGTGTTACCTGTGCAAGGAACAATCCCAGAAATGGACCTGGTCCAGCCCCTGGACATATATTGCGAGGAACAACTCCGTTTCAAGTTTGCCAAATCGACTTCACCCACATGACTGCTTCAAAAAGATACAAAGCAATGCTGGTAGCTGTCTGTACTTATACCGGATGGATCGAAGCCATACCCACTCGAACTGAGACTGCCAAGGAAGTAGTAACATTGCTTCTCCACAAAATTTTACCACGATACGGATTACCTCGACAGATAAATTCAGATAATGGACCAGCCTTCACCAGTGAAGTCACGCGACGTCTAAGTCAAATTCTGGGCATCCAATGGCACCTGCACTGCGCCTGGAGACCTCAAAGTAGTGGAGCAGTTGAACGAGCTAACAGGACACTAAAAAATCAGCTCGCTAAATTGTGTCAGGAAACAAAGACTAAATGGCCAGACATCCTGCCATTAGCTCTACTACACGTCCGATGTACCCCACGGAAGTCGGGGTTAACTCCGTATGAAATGATGTACGCAAGGCCTCCACCTCTTCCATCTTTTCCTGAATCGCTGCAAATACAAGGGGAAATGTCTCTCAGTAACCAACTCAAAGGACTATATAACACAGTTATTGCGATTCAAAAATACACCTGTGACACTGAACCATTGGTCCTGCTAAACCCGATTCATCCATACCAGATAGGAAATTCGGTGTGGATAAAAGACTGGGATGAGTCTGATTCCCTCCAGCCCCGATGGAAAGGGCCGTACACTGTATTGCTAACTACTCCAACAGCTGTCAAAGTTTTTGGATGTTCTTCATGGATTCATTGGACACGTCTCAAACCAGCTTCAGCCAACTGGCAGGTTTCCAGGATTGGAGACCACAAATTAAGATTCACCCGCGGCAGGCCCAGTGCTAGTCCTGAGTAAAAAAGTATCAGTAACTACAACTGAATATTAATGTGTCCATTTCTTTCCTTCCTTTCAGAATCCATTACTTATGAATGCAACCATCTACGTCATAAAGCAATGTCACAGATTACGACTTCCAAGATCTACGTTGCATCCATCTTCTGCATTCACTTAATATTCTTCTGTAACCCGACTACCTCTGTTTTCCTGTCCTTGAGCAAGAATTGCACTGAATGTATCAAGCTAATTCGTACTACCACTCAAACTGGATTTCAAGTTGTCTCAACAATCATCCACCAATCTCAACCACCAACTTCCTGTGCCACACTACCTGCTTGCGCCCTGAATACTACTCAAGGCTATCAGTCCTTCCATCGATGTTTAGAAACTGGCAAAGTCATATGTCATACCCCAACCACTCCTAAGTACTACAACATCACCCTCACTGTAGGTCTACCAAAGAGCTACACATCAAGTATTGTCCCAGAAGGAAAAGGCATCTTGTACTACATCAACTCCACTAAGGTTCTTATGGGAAGTGAAACGATTGTCACAATAACGTTCGATGCCTGCGAAGCCATTGATAAACACCCAAATGCACTTCACTGTGGGTCTCAAGCCTGGAGAAATTCCTATGTCTACAATCACAAATACCTCTGCCCATACAACCGGGTAGCTAATCCATCCAGATGGCTGCCATGCGGAGGGGACCTGACATTGTCAGGATGGGCTCTAGTTTGTGATTACACCGGTGGAGGTTACCATGGCTGCCACGGGATAGGACGATTAACTGCAGTAAATGGTAATACAGTATCGATACAATGGCCTCTAAGAAGCGAAGGAATCCCTTGGCAAGATACTTGGGGATTTGGTATCGACGGAACTGGAAAAGACCCCATGACCTACATTACCATCACTCAGCGAAAAGACAAACCTCGTCCAATTATTCACCAGACTACTGTGGTGGGTTATCAATCCTTCTTCGATGAAATATCTCATGCCACTGAGGGATTAAAGAAACATACAATTTCTCAACAAGTAAAAAACCTGTTTGTCAATTTGGCGGAAAACATAGCTCTCTCTCTCGAAGTCAAGAACTGTTTTGTATGTGGAGGAACAGATACAGGAGAGCAATGGCCATGGGAAGCCAAGGAAACCTTCCAATCCGATCTTAACACCTTGAATACCACTGTAACCTATAACCGTAAATCTCATCCATATGAGTGGGCACTACAGACTGATGTTATTGGCAGACTATGTATCTCTCGACAACATTCACGCATCTATACCGTGCCTGTTGGAAATTCTCCATGCACAGG
The DNA here is from genome assembly GCF_901001135.1 of Rhinatrema bivittatum. Taxonomy (NCBI): domain Eukaryota; kingdom Metazoa; phylum Chordata; class Amphibia; order Gymnophiona; family Rhinatrematidae; genus Rhinatrema; species Rhinatrema bivittatum. Next base: position 40,048,018 of record NC_042630.1, read on the forward strand.
AGTTCTTACTGCCAACCTTACCACCCAGACATGGTGGCAGACTGAAAATTCTACCATGCCAACTCCCATCTGGACTGACTCGACTTTGAACAAGACATGGACAGCTGCAGGTGTTGCTACTACCGTTTTCAATGCTCCAGATGGTTATTATTATGTATGTGGACGAAGAGCTTATGAACAGTTACCAACAAACTGGTATGGAACTTGCTTCTTGGCTACAATTCGGCCAAGCTTCTTCCTACTTCCCATTACTGCTGGAGAAACCTTAGGAGTTCCAGTATACAGTCCCATGAGACCCAACAAACGTCGCAGCACTCCTAAAGTATCCATAGGAGATTGGAAAGATCAAGAGTGGCCTCCTGAACGAATTGTACAATACTATGGTCCGGCCACCTGGGCTGAGGATGGTTCTTATGGATATAGAACACCTATCTATATGCTCAATCGAATTATAAGACTCCAAGCAGTACTGGAACTCCTGACAAATGATTCTGCCTTGGCTCTCAACATCTTAGCCAAGCAAAACACTAAAATTCTAACAGCTGTCTACCAAAACCGATTGGCTTTAGACTACCTCCTAGCCCAGGAAGGTGGTGTATGTGGCAAATTTAATCTTTCTAACTGTTGTTTACAGGTAGATGACAAGAGTAAAATCATTGAGGAGATCACTGATCGAATGATTCGCCTGGCCCATGTACCAGTGCAGACGTGGACTGGAATCCTTGACTGGACAGGGTCTTTGCCCAACTGGCTCACTTCCATTCCTGGCCTTAAAGAACTCCTCTTTCCTCTGATACTTCTTGTTTTTACATGCATTCTGTTTCCTATTTGTCTCCCTCTTATTTTTAGGCATCTCCGATCCATGATTGAACATATTGCTGATCGGCGAGCAGCTGCTCACGTCATGATGATTAATAAGTATGTGTCTGTCTCCACATTTCCTTCATCTGATTCTTCTGACTACGACACTACCAATGATTCAGATACTGATTCTGATAAAGAGTACTTAACTACTAACTTATAAGTCTGAAAAACTCTAACCACTAAGCATTGCCATAATGGAGCCAACGTGTTGTTGGGGTAAGTCGGGCTACAAAGGGGGGTGACACCAATATGGTCCACCCGTCTCAAACCCGTGAAGAAACCAACGACCTAACAACATATTAGGGCTCACATTCAATGTCACTGGTATTAACTCTCATTGTCGTTTCAGTTCCTCTTCAGATATAAAGTGATACTTCTGCCTTCTCTTCAAAGTTGAAGTATCAAAGGGGGGAATGAAGAGGTTCAATTTCGGGACCCCCCCTGAAGTACGAAAGAGCAACTGAACATCTTCCGACTAATCATGCCAGCAGTGAAACGCACAGCCATCTTGAACATACTAATATTTGCAACGCAAATGATACGTAATGCGTAGTGACGCAAGTGACATACTAATTTTTAGCGTAACATAACGTAACTCCATTTTGGAATAATACTTTGTATTGTATTAATACGAATGACAATGTAAAATGTCTAACACGTCAATTAAATGACGAAACAATAGTCTGATCTTAAGCTACACCTACTAGAGGACCACGCTAGCTAATGCTTGTTCAGCAATTTGTGAAATGTTTGTTCAGCAAAAACCAGAACGCATGTGTGAAAGATAAGAGTTGTAAAGTGCATAAAAGTTTGCTCCTAAGGGGGCGTGGCATGCAGTTGTACTGAGCCTTTGTCTTAGCTGCATCTTGCTGGCAATAAAAGTCTATCTTTACGGATCAGTTGTCTGGACCTCCTTACTGACTAAAAAGAGACGGTTACAGCAGCACCCACACTATCCTGCTGATGCCGTATTCAGCAAATTCTCTTCGTGTCAGTGCCGCACTATCCTGCTGATGCCATATTCAGCAAATTCTCTTCGTGTCAGTGCCGCACTAACCTGCTGATGCTGTATTCAGCAGACACTCTCTGAATGTGAGTACCACACTATCCTGCTGATGTTATATTCAGGAGAGATGATCTGTGTCTCAGTGTGATACTATCATTTCTTTTTTAAAATTTGACTAGGGCAAGCAGTGGCAGAAATGGTAAAGATTAATTGTTGTAGTTTGAGGTTTGATAACTAGTTCTTATCAATCAGGCTGGCTGTGTGTATTCCTTTAATCTCCCTATGTTATGTTTGCCGGTCTGTGGGGCACGGCTGCAGACCGCTGCACTTACCCTCGCTCCCATAGATTTCATTCCCTTCCAGCTCTTCAGTGCGGCCACCCGCCTCGTCTCCAGCCACCCAAGCCAGCCAGTTTCTCGGCCCCTCGGTGCGGCTGTCCACCATGGGCCGGTGCACCCACCAGCGTGCATCAGGCTCTGCCTGCCTCCAGCCCCATCTGTGCACGGTGATCCCTAGGCTCACGCGCGCCCGAATGTCTCTGATTTAAAGGGCCACTGATGGGAATTACCCAAGGCTGCCTTCTGATGAGATCATTCCTTGCTCTCTATATAAGGCACCTTCACATTCCCTTCAGGGCCTTCCCAATAGGTCGTCTCTCCTGAGATTTGCTTTGCCACTGCATTCCTGTTCCTCGTTCCAGTCCTGCTCCTCCATGTGTCTTCTGTGATCCCTTGTGGCAGTCCCTTTGTGAGCTAGTCTTCATGGTCAGTGTCTCCGTTTGTCTTCAGCGTCTTCTCGCTCCTGGTCCTCAGCCTTCCTCTACTGTGTGTCTTCTTTTGGATCCCTGGCTTGACAATGGTTTGGACCCAACTGCTGCCTGCCTCTGACCATTGCTTATGACTGAACTCCGCCTGCCTCAACTACTGCCTGGACCTTGACACTGCTGAATGCTGCCTGCCTCGACCTCGGCCTGGACATGGACTCTGTGAACATTCCTTGCTTGCCTCCTCTGCCTATTTCTGTTCCTGGGCTCAACCTTCTGCACTAGCTTGCACCTACTACTACATGGATCATCAACAAGGCCCGCACTAAGTCCAGCCGGCCCCAGCACCCGAGGGCTCAACCTAAGGGGAACGTGAGCTCCTCCCCACAGGTAGCGTCAACTCCGCCTTGGCCCAAGGGTTCACTTCACCAACACCCTATGATACGTAGATTCGGAGCAGGAGTTTATATTTAAGTCAGCAGGACCTTGATGTCCCATTTGTTCAAAAAAATAAAATGGGTGCATCTTCCGTGTCTTATCTGTATACAGTTCAGGACAGACAACTATATACATTGTACGTAGAAAGCCAAAAGCTTAAAGGTCAGATCTGTGACCAAATATTTGTTGGACGCTGTTGCTGCCAACCAGATTTTCCACCCGCAGCTCTGTGTCCAGAATGTTCGATGGATGGCGACATCAATACGACCTGAAAGGTTTCTGTGACTTGAACATATATTCTGGCAGGCATTTGCCTGTGCGTGGACATAGCACATTGTGAGGGTTCTGGTTCTGAATGGGAACCCAGTGCTCAGCTGTGCAAAGTACCAGGGGCTTGGGCTGACCTGCGGTGCGCAGGAGAATCCTTTTTCATGGTCTTCCGGCAAGATTCTCCGTCATGTTTCCCTTCCTTGCTGTCCTGATGCCAGTACTCTTGAGGTGCCAGTGGTAACTGAGAGTTTCATCTAAAGTGACTCCAATGTAACCTGGGTATTTTTCTTCCATCACTTGTTTTAGGAAACTGCCCCTTTAGGGTGTAATGTTCTAAGATTTATTTTTTTTTCCGTAGACATAAAATGGGAAACCCCCCATTTTGCATACATGGCTATTAGTGCTTTATTGGCCTGAGAGATGTCAAGGTGGAACAAAGAAACTGTCATCTAAGCTGTATTAGATTTCATATGCCACAGTAACAGTATAACAAAGATGATCAAAAATAGCACTCTAGTGATTCAGTATATGACCACAACTACACATAAGAAAACATTGTAGCATGATAAGGGTTATTTCCCAAGAACCGGCTCCCAAATATAAATGTATATCATCATCAAACTATCCTTGTCCCATTTAATATAGTCCATTTTCTTTTTTTGAATATTTTTAGTTTACTTGCATACAGAAACCACTTAACTTATCAAATTGAGCTGCAGCAAACAATTCGCAGAAACAGAGATAGAAACATAGAAATATGTTGGCACAAAAAGATCATATGGCCCCTCTAGTTGGCCCATCCGTCCAATTAATTTAGCATTGTAATTCCCATCACTTCCTTAGAGATCCCCTGTATTTATCCCATGAATTCATATACTGTTTTTGCCGCTACCACTTTTACTGGGAGGCCGTTCCATACATCCAACACCTTCTCTGTAAAGAAATATTTCCTACGATTACTCCTGAGTCTACCCCCTTTCAACTTCATCCCATGATGAGGTTGAAAGGGGGTAGAGCCTCCTTTCCATTGAAAAAAAGATCACCTCCTATGCTTAGAAACCTTTGAGATATTTAAATGTCTCTATCATATCTCCCTATCTAACCTTTCCTCCAGGGTATACATGTTTAGATCTGTTTTTTTTAAACTCTTTATTTAAACAATTTCCAGTACAAAGATAATAACAGAAAGAGAAAAAAAAACAAAACAAAACAAAAAAACCCCAACCCCAAACCCACCTTTAAAACAATGACAAAAATTCCCTTCCGGAAGGAAATATAATCCGGCAATCAGGCATCGCTATTCGTGTGAGCGACAATACAGGTTTTCAGTAATCGACATCATCACACCCTCAAACCATGACTATCCTCCTGTGATTGAACTGAGTGAGTAGTCCGGTACTCCCAATAGGGGGACTATATTTTCTCATAAAACAACCTATTTCATTTGAGCAAATAAGTAAGCTTCTCCACCAAAGCAACCTTCATGTACTTGATTCTGCCACCTACTCACTGTTGGAGCAGACTTCCACACTGAGGCTATTGTGAACCTCCCGGCAAGTAGTAATTGATCTGCCAGCCTTCTTTGCAAGGTGGTGAGATTGTGTTCCCCCCCACCCCCCCAGAGATCCCAGTAAACATAATTTAGGCTTGATATCAGTTTCCTGTCCTAATATCAAGTGGCACTTCACTTTAATCAATTGCCAAAAATGTACAATATGTTTGCAAGACCTCCAAATATGTATATACGAGCCTAATTGGCCACAACTCTGCCAAGAGAGCCCAGCTGAGATTGGGAAAAACAGTGTAGAATAGGGGGTACCTGTAAGCTCTGGGAGAAGCCTGACCATCATTTCAAATTGATGAGTGCAGAGGGATGGTCTATGCGCCCTTTTCCATATATCTTCCCATGGTTGGCAAGTTAATTCCATCTGGACATCCTTATTCCATTGGTATATGATACCCAAAGGTGGGTCTCTTTGAATTTGGCTTTTCAGCAAAGCTTTATTGAAGAGAGAGAAATACCTCTGTGAGGTATATTTTTCTTTATAAGTATATACTCAACTGGACCAGGAACTAGAGGTTGCCGTCCCCTATCCTCAAATTCACCCAGCTCAGCCACCAAATTATTGTAAAAAAAACTTCTGACTCTCCCTCTACCTCATATTCATCCCTGAGGTCCTGAAAAGATTTAAGCTTGGTATTTTCATCTTCCCATAGTTGCCCCAGAAATTTGAGGCCCAATTTTCTCCAATTGGAGGCATCCCGATACAGCACGGATGTCACCAGTCTAAGGTTGCCACGCAAGGGAGTGAGTGCAGAAAGACCCTGGTCAGGCCACTTTAATTTCCTGCTCATTGCTGTCCAGATTTTTAAGGTATTTGTAATATGAGGACTAGCCCCACAAGCTTTCTTGGCACCAACGAGCAATTCTGGCTGCAGTAGCAACATTAGTAAATGCACCCCCCCCCCCCCCCCCCCACAAGCTTAGCCTCAAGCAGATACCAGGGCACCATCTTTTCCCTATGAAGCCATACCATAGCTCTCACCAGGCCACAAGCCCAGTGGTAACTCTGTAGGTCTGGGAGAGCCATTCTACCTACCTCTTTGGGCCACCATAATGTTCACAACTTAATGTGTGCAGGCTTCTGATGCCAAATACATTTTTGCATGGCTTCATAGAACAGAAAAAACCCTTCAGGCAAGTAACAAGGAATGTGTTGAAACAGGTACATCAGATGAGGCAAAATATTCATTTTCAGAACATTAATCCTGCCAGCCCAAGAAAGGAAGTGATCTTTCCAACCCTTGAGATCCCTCTTAATTTTGGTGACCACAGGTGCATAGTTAAATTTGTAGATGTCCCCTGTCCTGCGTGGTACCCATATTCCCAAATATTTAAAGCCATCGTTTGCCTTCCTAAAGGCGGAGAAGCATCTTGGTATCTCCGCAATTCCCAGAGGCCCCAGGGGGAATACCTCAGATTTAGTTTGATTAATTTTATATCCAGAGACCTGACCATACTTGGAAAATATAACTAGCAATTTTGGGCCGGAAAGCCTAGAATTGGTCAAGAAAAGAAGGTCGTCATCCGCATATGATATTTTACCACTTCCACTTGAAATTCCGTCACATCAGAATTTTCTCTGATCTTGTGCGCAAGAATTTCAATGGCCAAATTAAATAATAGCAGAGAGAGAGGGCACCCCTGTCGCGTGCCTCTAGCAATGGGAAAAAACTCGGAACAATAGCCATTAGTGAGCACTTTAGCACGAAGATGAGCATAAAGTATCCTCATCCAATCCCGAAATTCCACTGGGAGCCCCGCCTTCTCTAGTACTTTAAATAAAAAAGCCCACTGGAGATGGTCAAATGACTTTTCGGCATCTAAGGTCACCACCAGGTCCGCCATGTGTGTTTGCTTTGCCAAGGCTATGACATTAAAGAGCTTCCTAGTATTCATGGACGAGAGATGCCGTTTAATAAATCCTGTTTGATCATCTCTGATTAGTATGAGCATTACCATCTTGAGTCATAACTGCAGGATCATCACCAAGATCTTAATATCCGAGTTTAAAAGCGAGATTGGCTGGTACGAACTTGGATCCAATCATCTCTGTCTGGTATATGGAGCAGCACTATAACTGCATCAAACATGGTGTGCATAGCATCAGGAGTACTCTTCAAGTAGTCAAATGCCTCTTTCAATCTTGAGGCTAACTCGAAAGGGAAATTTTTAAAGAAGTCTATATGAAAGCCATCCAGCCCCGGACGTTTACTCTTAGGAAGACCCATAATGGCCCTATACACCTCTCCTTCCATGATAGGGGCCTGTAATCTATCCATTTTCCTTTCAGTAAGTGATGGCAATTCAATTCCCCTCAGATATTCCTCTATCTCACCATCCTGGCTTTGCTCGTTGTTGCCATACAGGGTTTGGTAAAAAACCTTGAAGACATCATTAATAGACTGTGGGTGATACGTAACTTCCCCAGAAGGCATCCTAATACTACCAAAGATAGTCTGAGCCTGTTTTTCCTGAATGGCTCTGGCTAATAGTGCCCCTGTTTTATTCCCGTGTTCTTACATTCTCTGACGAGAGAATTGGAATAATTTCTCAATGCCTTCCACTTGCAAATGGCGGAACTCCTCCCTCACCCACAGTAAAGCACGATAGACACCAGGAGAACAGGTGACTTTATGTTGTTCCTCCAGAGTTTTTATTTTCCCCTCCAGGGATCTTTCCCGATGAAACTGGATTTTCTTTTGATGGGAGGCAAAACTAATAATCCTGCCCCACAATACAGACTTGAGGATTTCCCAGAGAACAACTGGTGACTGCTCTGCTGCACCTCAGTGAACATAAGAACATAAGAAAATGCCATACTGGGTCAGACCAAGGGTCCATCAAGCCCAGCATCCTGTTTCCAACAGTGGCCAATCCAGGCCATAAGAACCTGGCAAGTACCCAAAAACTAAGTCTATTCCATGTAACCATTGCTAATGGCAGTGGCTATTCTCTAAGTGAACTTAATAGCAGGTAATGGACTTCTCCTCCAAGAACCTATCCAACTGCACTAACCACATCCTCTGGCAACAAATTCCAGAGTTTAATTGTGCGTTGATTAAAAAAGAACTTTCTCCGATTAGTTTTAAATGTGCCCCATGCTAACTTCATGGAGTGCCCCCTAATCTTTCTACTATCCGAAAGAGTAAATAACCGAATCACATCTACCCGTTCTAGACCTCTCATGATTTTAAACACCTCTATCATATCCCCCCTCAGTCGTCTCTTCTCCAAGCTGAAAAGTCCTAACCTCTTTAGTCTTTCCTCATAGGGGAGTTGTTCCATTCCCCTTATCATTTTGGTAACCCTTCTCTGTACCTTCTCCATCGCAATTATATCTTTTTTGAGATGTGGCGAGCAGAATTGTACACAATATTCAAGGTGCGGTCTCACCATGGAGCGATACAGAGGCATTATGACATTTTCCGTTTTATTCACCATTCCCTTTCTAATAATTCCCAACATTCTGTTTGCTTTTTTGACTGCCGCAGCACACTGTACCGACGATTTCAATGTGTTATCCACTATGACACCTAGATCTCTTTCTTGGGTTGTAGCACCTAATATGGAACCCAACATTGTGTAATTATAGCATGGGTTATTTTTCCCTATATGCATCACCTTGCACTTATCCACATTAAATTTCATCTGCCATTTGGATGCCCAATTTTCCAGTCTCACAAGGTCTTCCTGCAATTTATCACAATCTGCTTGTGATTTAACTACTCTGAACAATTTTGTGTCATCTGCAAATTTGATTATCTCACTTGTCGTATTTCTTTTCAGATCATTTATAAATATATTGAAAAGTAAGGGTCCCAATACAGATCCCTGAGGCACTCCACTGTCCACTCCCTTCCACTGAGAAAATTGCCCATTTAATCCTACTCTCTGTTTCCTGTCTTTTAGCCAGTTTGCAATCCACGAAAGGACATCGCCACCTATCCCATGACTTTTTACTTTTCCTAGAAGCCTCTCATGAGGAACTTTGTCAAACGCCTTCTGAAAATCCAAGTATACTATATCTACCGGTTCACCTTTATCCACATGTTTATTAACTCCTTCAAAAAAGTGAAGCAGATTTGTGAGGCAAGACTTGCCCTGGGTAAAGCCATGCTGACTTTGTTCCATTAAACCATGTCTTTCTATATGTTCTGTGATTCTGATGTTTAGAACACTTTCCACTATTTTTCCTGGCACTGAAGTCAGGCTAACCGGTCTGTAGTTTCCCGGATCGCCCCTGGAGCCCTTTTTAAATATTGGGGTTACATTTGCTATCCTCCAGTCTTCAGGTACAATGGATGATTTTAATGATAAGTTACAAATTTTTACTAATAGGTCTGAAATTTCATTTTTTAGTTCCTTCAGAACTCTGGGGTGTATACCATCCGGTCCAGGTGATTTACTACTCTTCAGTTTGTCAATCAGGCCTACCACATCTTCTAGGTTCAGATGTGATATCCAGCAGAATGCGCTGGGCAGGTCTCCAATATCCCTCCTGAAAGCCCAGCGAGGGGCTGATTTTCCCTAGTTAGGAAAATAAGATCAGCCGGCCCCACAATGCATCGTTCTGTTCTTTCAAAAAGCAGGGCTACCAACCCTGTGCCCGGCATCGTCCCTGCCGCCTTAACCCAAAAGACCTGTGTGAGGACTGCCAGCACACGTTCTGACCACCCTCGTGCCTCCCTCATGTTTCATCTGCGCAGTTGACGACTGGCTGTGTCCGGGTCAGTGGTCCTCAACCCCTGTCCCGAGGCCCTGCTCGGGCCTGTCTGGTGCTCAGGCTATGTGCAATGGATTTGCAGGAGATGTAGTCATGTAAGGCTCCTCCAGATCCATACCATACAACTGGGACGGGGGCAGTCCAGCGCACCCCTTTTGGATCCGCAGCGTGAGCGGTCTGGACCCCTGAGAGAAGTCAATGCACGTGTCCAGGCGAATGAAAGCAAGACGAGGATGCCTGAAGAATCTGATTACTCTTTGGGGAGTCAGCATTACCCGGTAACCTCTTATTCACGGGCAGTGTCCTTTCCTTGGTTGTATCTTGGACCACGTCGCCATGGGAGCCAGGGCTTTTAGTCAGGGGGTAGGTGCCGGAACTGAGTTGCATCGCCTTTTTTCCTACTGCTTGAATTGCCCTGTGGTCTTCCCCAGAGATCTTGCATCCAAATTCTGGGGGTGGTAGCCCGGGTCTTTATCATCTACAGAAACAGAATCCAGGAGCCCGTGCTTAGGCTAAAGACTCAAACAGTATTTACATTTGTATACAGAGGGAGAGAGCGTACTTTAACACATATTCACTGAGGATGTCCTGAAAACCAGACATGGTGGCTAAAATGAATTATTGGCAGTAAACTTAATGACAGTACAAATTAAGAAAAAATAACCAAGTTATCCATAAAAGTATTTTCACGTTAGTAAAAACATCATGAAGGAAGGGGCCTGTGTCTCCGAAGCCGCGGTGCTAAGGAGTCCGGCACTATCTCTTGGTGCACAGAGGGCTGAATCCCAGAACCCTAAATCCAGCTGTGCACATGGTTAAGATGGAAGGAGGAGGCCGCAATCAGTGGGTTGAGGGGGGAGAAGAGGCAGCCGCTATTGTTGGGGGGGGGGGGGAAGAGAATGGCTGAGTGTGTGCGAGTTTGGGAGAGGGACAGAAGTGAAAGCGAGAGTTTTGCTTGTGTAGAGGAGGGAGAAGAGTGGGTGAGAATATGAGGGTGTGTGTGTGTGTGAGAGTGAAAATGAGAGTTAGTGTGTGTGTGTGTGAGAGAGAAACTTTATGTGCCTATGAACTGCCCCTCCCGTCCCTGCTAATCCGTGAAAATCTCAGGGTGACCAGAAATGAAAAATTCCCAAATATGACTTACACCGTCGCCTGCTCGCCCCGGAAGAGAGATATTGGTGGCGGTAGATGGTGGAATCTACCCTCCCTGCCCCACCTCACTCACCAAATCCTACTAACCAAACAGGAGGAGGAGGATGGTGGCCTCGAGGTGCCTTAGGTGTGTTTTCCCTTCTCCCTTAGCAGAGAGGGATTGGTGCTCGTTGAACCTTGAGGTTCAAAGCACGATTCTTGGGCCCTGGCAGGGGAGGAGCAAGGACACCAGAGGAACTGCAAGACCTACCGTCCCTCCTGCTCCTCCTGTCTGGCTGACAGGAGCCGATGAGTGAGGGGGGTCTGTGAGGGTGGCAGGGAGAAAATGGACTGGGGATTTGGGGGAGGGGCAGGGAAGAAATGAGTGATCCAGGAGAAGTAGGGGAGTGAGTGAACTGGAGATGAGCGGGGGGGGGGGGGGGGCAATGAACCGGGGTAAGTGAGGGGTTCATGAACCAGAATGAATCAGGGGTTTTGAAGGGGGGAGTAAACATGGATGAATGAGGGAGGTGAGGGGTTCGTGGGGGAACCGGGGTACCTGAGGGGTTTGTGTGGGAGGGAGAGGGGAACCAGAGTAAGAGACGAGCTTGTTGGGGGAGGGGGGGGCAGTGAACCAGGTTGAGGGAGGGGATTGGGTGGGGGAAGAAAGTGAAAGAGGGAGAGTGAGGGGATCAGGGGCTTTGGAAGGGGGATGGGGTGTGATTAGAGGGTCGGAGGCTGTAGCTTCCCTCCTCCTCTCGCCCTGTCTCTGGTCCTCTCTTGCTTTATCATCCTAATCTTCCCTCCTCTTCCACCCTCATCCCTACTCCTCCTTTTCTTTCTGCCTCCCTGTCCCCAGTCCCCCTCCTGATCCCTCTCCCCCTCCTTCCTCTCCTCTCCTTCCCTTTCCTTCTCCTCCCTGGATCTCCCATCCTCTCCGTCTGTCCTTCTCCATCCCTTTACCTCTTTGCCTAAGTTTCTTTCTTCATTTCCCTCCTCTGCAGTTTCCTCTCTGCCCATTTCCAGATCCCTTCCCTGCCTGCCTCCCCTACCCCAATCACTAATATCCCTTTTCCTCTAATAAAGATGCAGAAATGTCTGACTTCATTTGTAAAAAGTAAAAAAGCAAACAACCCCCCCCCTTGATTAAAATTGCAAATATATGCAAAATTATATAAATTTGCCAAGTAATTGCCATTGACTTATTAAAAATCTGCCACGGATTTTGCCTGCTCTTGGAAACCGAGGGCTCGGCTCGCTATGACCATCTAGTACACCTGAAATCAGCGCGCGCTCTCTGTCACCAGGCGTCGCAATTACACACCTCCTACACTTCAACAGTGTTTCCCCTTCCTTAGGCAGCCGGCTTTTACTGCCAATCTTTTCTAATCGTAAACATAGGCATAAAATCGGGTTATGCACATTCTTTTATGTGCACAAACCCCAGGCAATTTTATAACAAGCCATTCATGTGCATAAAGCAATGTTTTATATGCGTAAATGGTTTTATAAATCATCCGCTGAAGGGAAGACATACACCCCTCACCCCCCCCCCATGCAAACACCAGCCTATTCAATGAGGCAGGTATCACCTGCACTCAGCAAATGATCATCAAACTGCTCCTTTTTTTTTTTTTCCCCCGGATGTTTAATCAATTTGTTGTGGAATGGTCATTACATCATCGTGTCCCTAATGGGGTTGAGGGCCAGGACATTAAACTCCCATCTCCCTGTATTGTGCAGGTTCTCCATCTCACTCCAAAGGCCAAGAAGAAACTCTTCTTATAGCTTAAACCGAAGAACATAAGAAATTGCCATACTGGGTCAGGCCAAGGGTCCATCAAGCCCAGCATCCTGTTTCCAACAGAGGCCAGTCCAGGCCATAAGTGAATGGCAAGTACCCAAAAACTAAGTAGATCCCATGCTACTGATGCTAGTAATAGCAGTGGCTATTTTCTAAGTCAATTTGATTAATAGCAGGTAATGGACTTCTCCAAGAACTTCTCCAAACCTTTTCTAAACCCAGCTACACTAACTGCACTAACGAAATCCTCTGGCAACAAATTCCAGAGTTTAATTGTATGTAGTCTTAAATGTGCCACATGCTAACTTCATTGAGTGCCCCCTAGTCCTTCTGTTATCCAAGAGTGTAAATAACCGATTCACATTTATCTGTTCTAGACCTCTCATGATTTTAAAGACCTCTATCATATCCCCCCTCAGCCATCTCTTCTCCAAGCTGAACAGCCCTAACCTCTTTAGTCTTTCCTCATAGGGGTGCTGTTCCATCCCCTTTATTATTTTGGTCGCTCATCTCTGTAACTTCTCCATCACAACTATATCTTTTATGAGATGCGGTGACCAGAATTGTACACAGTATTCAAGGTGCGGTCTCACCATGGAGCGATATAGAGGCATTATGACATTTTTTGTTTTATTAACCATTCCCTTCCTAATAATTCCTAACATTCTGTTTGATTTTTTGATTGCTGCAGCACACTGAGCTGACGATTTCAATGTATTATCCACTATCATGCTTAGATCTTTTTCCTGGGTGGTAGCTCCTAATATGGAAACTAACAATGTATAACTACAGCAAGGGCTATTTTTCCCTATATGCAACACCTTGCACTTGTCCACATTAAATTTAATCTGCCATTTGGATGCCCAGTCTTCCAGTCTTGCAAGATCCTCCTGTAATGTATCACAATCCGCTTGTGATTTAACTACTCTGAATAATTTTGATCATCCGCAAATTTGATAACCTCACTCGTCGTATTCCTTTCCAGATCATTTATAAATATATTGAAAAGCACCGGTCCAAGTACAGATCCCTGAGGCACTCCACTGTTTACCCTTTTCCACTGAGAAAACTGACCATTTAATCCTACTCTCTTTTTCCTGTCTTTTAACCAGTTTGTAATCCACTTAAGGACATCTCCTCCTATCCCATGACTTTTTAGTTTTCTTAGAAGCCTCTCATGAGGGACTTTGTCAAACGCCTTCTGAAAATGCAAATACACTACATCTACTGGTTCACCTTTATCCACATGTTTATTAACCCCTATTAACTCCCTACCAAACAGTGGGCCAAAAGCAATACTTCATTTTATTTGCTCTGAAAAGAAACTAGTGTTATCACTTCTACTGGGGTGGATGTTGCATGTGAATGCCCAGTTGCTGACTGCCTGAATAACTTGTTTACCACCAACTTATTCATGATCAAATATCTTGCAGTGGTCAGAGAAAATACTATATGCACACTTTAAAAGCATACGGCAAGAAAACAGATGACATCATGGGCTGGTTGGAGCTGACCACTAGACTACTAGATCTGTATTCAGCGGATAGTGTTGCTCTATCCTGCTAGTGTTGTGTTCAGCAGGTAACTGTCAGTGCTACACTATCCTGCTAGTATGTAAATGAGCAGATATTAAGTGTTAGTCACACTACGCTACTAGTACTATATGTATTCAACATGTAATCCCTGAGTGTCAATGCTGAAAAATTCTGCTAGTTATGCATTCAGCAGATACTCCTGAGTATCTGCGCCTTGTTATCCTGCTTGTACTGTATTCAAGATACTATAAATGCTGCACTACCCTGCTATTTCTGTATTCAGCACAGGTTCTTGGAAACCAATCCTGCTATTTTGTCTCCTGGGAACAGATCCTATCCTATAGGTACTGTATCCATCAGATACCCACAAGAATCTGTGCTGTACTGTTCTGCTGTTCTGCATTTGTTGCCCTTGAGAGCTGGCCCTGTCTTATCATTAACTGTGTGCAGAAGACAGAGCGAGAGCCAATGCTCTGCTTTTCTGAAAGTACTGCTTGCAGTGGAAAAACAGCATAGAATGTCTCAATGGGAGTTTCTTGTGTTCTCATTATTAAGAGTGGTCACTCGTGAGAATCCATTAGATGACTAACGCATCAAGTTAATGGGAAAAATCTAATATGAAACTTGTTGGATGTTTTCCAGTGAAGTTAATGTTTGGGAATCTTCACAGATGTCTAATTTGCACATTGTTATCATCAGAGATTTAGTAAAATACTTGGAATTAAAGCAAAAAAGAAATGGTGCATTTACTCTTGGCAAGTGATGCACTGCACAACATATTTAATTATTGGCTATTGGCAGATGGGACTCTATGGCAAAGACAGCAGTCACATGATTATGGTGCATAGGGAACAGTCACCTGATAAAGAATGTGGTGACAGTGGTCTGTCATGTGTCAATAAGAAACCGTTGCGATTTGGTTGTATGCCTGTGACATATGTCCGTTACCCCATTCTGACACTGGTCATATGGGTTTTCACTCTAGGGGGCTTAATATCACATGACCTGCCCATAGTGCAAATACATAAGGCCACACGAGCATATTATAAATGTATCACAGCCAAGCATTTCATGTCACTTATTCATTTATATTCAGCTGAGCATCCCAAAAGAATTATTTTGCTCGAAGTGGATTACAATTCAGAAAATAAAAAATGTATAACCTTTTATGATTTTGTTAGAGGGGGTGGTATAATAAGAAACCCAATAAACTAAACCAAATAATGCTTCGAGCAGGCTACAGCAATTTCAACAAATAATCCAAAACAAAACCCCCCCCCCAATAAATATAAAATAAACATTTGCTTTGGACAGACAACAAAGCAAAACTAAAATATAGGGAGAGTAATTTAAGTTTGTAACTGTGTGGGTAGGGCAAAAGTCTGCTTATCATTTGTACATGCAGACTTTACCCAACATTTTCAAAACAAACTGATGCTCATAAATTTGCTTGGAAAATGCCAGAGTCATTGGCCTGGTAGGGGAATAGATTAATTTTCATAATTATACAACTTACGCATGTTAACTTATATGCACACTTTTTGAAATATAAAAAGTACATGGAAATACCAACTCCATCCCCCAGAAAGCCTCTCTGCAATTCGTGTACATGTAAATGCGAAAAAGCAAATTTGCTTACCATAAACACTTTTCTCCATAGATAGGAGGATAAATTAGCCATGATAACTGGGTCACATCATCCAGTGGTGCTGAACTAACCTTTCTCTCTTAGTTCATAGAGCTTCTGCTCCCCTGAGTATGTGCAGGAGTTCCCGTGCGGGCGCTGCCTCTTGCCTTCAGTTAATTTTAGAGCTAAGCTTTAGCTAGGCAGTTGACTTTCCAGGTGGACAGGTATTAAGCATGGCTAATTCATCCTGCTGTCCAGGAAAACCCAGTTTACTTGCCTTCTAAACAGGACTGAATTGGCCATGACGTGGGGATTTTCAAAAGGTGTTTGACAAGGTCCCTCATGAGAGGCTTCTAAGGAAACTAAAAAGTCATGGGATAGGAGGCGATGTCCTTTCATGGATTACAAACTGGTTAAAAGACAGCAAACAGAGAGTAGGATTAGATGGTCAATTTTCTCAGTGGAAAAGGGTGTTATAATTAATGAGCTTTGGGTGGACCCTTGGACACTGTTGCAGCTGACCACGCCCACGGGGGGAAGTCCCGTGAGGGGGCCACAGGTCAGGCTCAGCTCTGGACACACAAACACAGTTTTATCTTTATTTAGACAGTTTGAGAAGCCACCAGAGGTGGCAGTAGTGAGTAGAAGATGTAGCCCGGCTGAGCTTGTATTCCCCAGGGTGCTGGAACAGCGGTTCCTCCGGTAGCTGTACTATAGTGGAGAGAACTGAGAAAATGAGTACAATAGAACATTCACAGAGTCCCAAATATGGAGAAGCCCCGAGATAGGGAGAGCTGGCCCTTGAGGAGCGAGTACCAGATCCCTGGGAGCAGAGAGACTCGTTGGCAAAGTACTTACACAGTGGTTCCACGTAGGATATGGCACTGGCGCTGGAATGGAGGCAGGCCCTCGAGGAGCAAGTACCTGGTTCCAGGGAGACAGTTCTGAGGAGTGGATGATGGTGTCTGTAGTGAATTCTTCCTAGTAGAGGAGATAGATGCAGGCAGTGGGTCAGGAAAAATGGACCCTCAAGGAGTGAGTACCGGTTACCTGATAGTGACCTGAAAGAAGCAAAAGAGGCCCCCTAGGAGCGGGTACCCCGTTAGCAGAAAGAGTCCAATTGTAGTTGAAAAGGCAGAGTAGCTGGGGACGGAGAGTGAATCCTATCTGTAAGAATCCCCCTTGCTAACTCAATGGCTAGCAATAAACTGTAGGCTTAAATATCCGGGCAGCGTGACATCATCACAGGGGGATGCCCCTGAGGAACGTGCCAATGAGAAAATAAGAATAAGGGCAGCGCGGCGCACATGCCCTAAGGTACCTGTAGAACATGGTGGGAGGCAGCGCCCAAGCCGGTCCAGGGATGCTGGAGAGGATGGCAGGCAGACGCCGTGGCAGCCAGGCGTCCGTGAAGAGCAGGAGGAGCTGCAAAAAAGGAAAGGTAGGCGGAGTGAAGCCGTCGGGAAGTGACGGTCGCAACAGTACCCCCCTTCAAAGGGCGGTCTCCACTGCGGGTACCAGGTTTTGGTTTCAAAGGATGCGAGAGATGAAACTGATGGAGCATCTCTTTGTCAAGGATATTAGCCAGAGGCTCCCAAGAATTTTCTTCAGGGCCAAAACCTTCCCATGAAAGAAGGCATTCCC
This sequence comes from Rhinatrema bivittatum, assembly GCF_901001135.1. NCBI lineage: Eukaryota > Metazoa > Chordata > Amphibia > Gymnophiona > Rhinatrematidae > Rhinatrema > Rhinatrema bivittatum. The sequence continues at coordinate 40,065,387 of NC_042630.1, forward strand.
AAGTCTTGCCTTGTCTTCGGACATCAAGGATGGCTTCAACTTTGTATTCTAGGTCATCTACTGCATTGATGGGAGATGGTTCCTGAGACTTGGAAGAGAACTCACTCAGAATGAGTGGTTTCAAAAGTGAAACATGGAAAGCGCTGTGGATGTTTAATCCAGGTGGTAGCTTCAGACTGTAAGTGATGTTGCCAAGACGTCAGAGGATTGGAAATGGTCCAACATAGCGAAGAGCAAAACGAGTTGAGTGTAACTTCAGTCTAAGGTGCTTAGTGGATAGCCAGACGTTGTCACCAGGTTGAAAGACTGGCGCCTTGGAATGGTGAGCATCATAAAACCTTTTGGCTCGATCACTCGCTTTGAGTAGCGTTTCTTTCGTCTGAGTCCATAATTGATGGATATCATCAGCAGTAGATTGAGCTGCTGGGGACGTCACTGAGAGCTTCAGTGGAAGTGGTGGTGATGGTGAACGTCCATATACCACTTCAAAAGGTGTTGATCCAGTGGATGATGCTGGATGAGAATTAATGGCGAATTCAGCCCATGGTAACAGTTCGGCCCAGTTATTCTGACGGCAACTCACATATTTTTATTTATTTATTTATTTAGAGCTTTTCTATACTGGCATTCATGATAAAATCATATCATGCCGGTTTACATGTAGCGGGGGTGCAATAACCTTGAACATTTAACAAGTGGAGATGAGCCAAAAGTTACAATAAAACAGGGTTGCTGGAACTGGGGGAGGAAGGAGACAAGAGTAAGAGTAACTTTACAGTAGTAATTATTTACATTGTGCTAAAAGGTCTCTTAATAGTTGTTGTGGTGAATCCGTTAGAATCGGGAAAGGCTTGTTTGAATAACCAAGTCTTAAGTCTTTTTCTGAATGTTAATAGACATGGTTCCTGTCTGAGATCAGGGGGTAAGGTATTCCATAGAGAAGGTCCCGCTGTAGAAAAGGCCCGATCTCTGAATGCTAGATGGTGCGTAGATTTGGTTGGGGGGACAAGCAGGGAACCTCTGTAGGCTTCTCTGATGGGTCTGGATGAAGTGTGTAGTCTGAGGGGGATTTGGAGGTTAAGAGGGGCTTGGGAATGGATGGTTTTATGGATGATGGTGATGGACTTGTGTAGAATCCTGAAGTGAATTGGTAGCCAGTGTAAATTTTTGAGAATGAGCGAGATGTGGTCTCTTCTTCTGGAGTTTGTCAGGATTCTGGCTGCCGCGTTCTAGAGCATCTGAAGAGGTTTGATGGATGATGAGGGGAGACCTAGCAAAATAGAGTTGCAATAATCTATCTTGGAGAATATTACGGCTTGGAGGATTGATCTGAAATTTTGAAAGTGAAGGAGTGGTTTAATTCTTTTTAGTACCTGCAGCTTATAGAAGCAGTTCTTGGTTGTGTTGTTAATGAATGGTTTTAAATTCAGGCGGTTGTCTATTATTACTCCTAGGTCTCTTGCTTGGGTAACAATGGTGTTAGCTGGTGCACTTTGTGGGATATTACTGTTTTCCGGGGAAATGAGAAGGAGTTCAGTCTTAGCTGAATTTAGTATCAGGTTTAAGTTTGCGAGGAGTAGGTTGATCTCTCGGAGGCAGTTTTCCTAGTGTTTGAGTGTTTTAGTGATAGAGTCTTTGATGGGGATCAGAATTTGCACATCGTCGGCATATAGGAAGTGTTTTAGTTGAAGGTTAGTTAACAGCTGGCATAGAGGAAGAAGGTATATGTTGAAGAGAGTTGGGGACAGGGAGGAACTCCTAGTGAGGAATTGATGTGAAGGGATTCTTTATTATTGATTCTGACTTTGTAACCTCTGTTACAGAGGAATGTTTTGAATCATGTGAAGGCAGTGCTTGTTATTCCAATGTCCAATAGACGGTTGAGGAGGATGGAATAGTTTACGGTGTCGAAAGCCGCCGACAGGTCAAGGAGAATTAGTAGAAATGATTGACCTTTGTCCAAACCCATGATGAGGTGGTCTGTTAGCGATAAGAGTAGGGTTTCAGTGCTTAATGCCTTGCGGAACCCATATTGGGTGGGGTGCAATATTTTGTGGTCTTCCAGGTAATCAGAAAGTTGCGAATTGACTAGTTTTTCCATAATCTTGGCTACAAATGGCAGGTTGGAAATAGGGCGGAAGTTGTTTGGATTCTTGGGATCCAAATCCGGTTTCTTTAGGAGAGGTTTAAGAGAAGCAAGTTTTAGGGCATCTGGGAAGATTCCCTGTGTTAAAGAGCAGTTTATGATATCCGCCAGTGGTTTGGAGATGGTGTCAGGTATTAGCAGGAGAAGTTTTGATGGGATTTGGTCGAAGGGATGGGAGGAAGGTTTCATTTTCTTTAATAGAGATTGAATCTCTAAAGCGGTGGTAGGCCCGAATGAACTGTTTCAGGGTCCTATTCATCTGTTCTGTTTGGCGATTTGTTTGAGGATGATAGGCTGATGTATAATCTAGAGAGTTGTCGAAAAGCTTGCACAAAACCTTCCAGAATCTTGCCATGAACTGTGATCCTCGATCCTAGACTATGTGCTTCGGTAGGCCGTGAAGGCGAAAGTTGTGGGCTATGAAGAGCTTTGCAAGCTCCGAGGCTGAAGGTAAGCCAGGCAGCACCTTGAAATGGGCCATCTTGCTGAAGCGGTCGACTGTGACCCAAATGGTATTTATACCGCCAGAAAGGGGTAGATCGACTACAAAGTCAGTAGCAATATGCGTCCAGGGCTGTTCTGGAGCTGGAAGCGGTTGCAGCAATCCTCATGGTTGGCCAGAAGTAGGTTTGTGCTTGGCACAGTTGGCACAAGATGCTACGTAGGAGAGTGTATCTACCTTGATAGTTGGCCACCAATAATACTTCTGTAGCTTCAGCAGGGTACGGCGTTGACCAGGATGGCCAGCCAGCTTGGAATCGTGCGCCCAATAGAGCACTTTCTTCCTGAGGTGTTTAGGCATGATGGTTTTACCCGCGGGCACAGTATGAGTAGCTGCCAAGATGACTTTCTTCGGGTCAATAATATGCTGAGGTTCTTCTGGAACATCCTCCGAGAGAAAGGAGCGTGACAGGGCATCAGCTCTGGTATTCTTGTCTCTGGGGCGATATTTGAGCATGAAGTCAAACAGTTAAAAAATAAGGACCATCTGGCTTGTCTATGGTTAAGAAGTTGCGCATGGCAGAGATACTCTAGATTCTTATGGTCTGTAAACACTGTAATTTGATGTTGAGCGCCTTCAAGCCAAGGCCGCCATTCCTTGAATGTCAACAATAGCCAGGAGCTCTTTATCTCCGATCCCATAGTTCTTCTCTGCCGGAGAGAAACGTCGCAAGAAGAAGAAGCAGGGACGTAAGGATCTGGAGTCTCTAGTTTGGCTCAATGCAGAGACCGAAGAGGGTTGACTTCCTTTTTGGTAGCGCAGACTCTACCTCAGAACAGAGGTCCACTTTCTGATTCATAACATAGAGTTGATGGTTCAATTCAACATTTGAGGAACCTGGGATTATTGTCCTTCATTGCTGAGGTAACTGAACTGCATTTGTTTCTTTTTTTTTTATAACTTTTTATTTTTTCATTTGCAATTATAATACATGAAAAGTACATCAAGCATAAGAAATCCATCCAGTATGTATAAAACTATAAAAAAATTACAAAATAATAATCATATCTGATCTACAGTCCATAGTGAGAGCTAACAGATGATCATAGGAAAAAAAGTAAATAATACAAGAAAAACCCTCCATTAATCAACCAATTTAAATTAAAGAGCAGAACAAGTAGGAGGAGAGAGTAGAAATAATTCCATCAGACTTATGTAACCCCCTTAATGGTAGAAGCCAGATAACAGTTCCATTTTATTTTAGATGGAACACTGTTCCTAAGTCATAAGCTATACCCCAGGGTTTCCTGCATAAGGGGGGGGGGGGGGAATATACTTACAAGGTCTTTCATGCTGATTTGTATAAGTCCCGATTCTATGTGTTCTATACAGCAGTGATGATCTCATAGCATAGATAATCAGCACAGTCACAACTCAATGAGACACTTGAGAGTTTTTGGTGGTTTCCAATGTTTCTCTTTACTAATAAGATGTAAATGATGATTTATACATTTCAATTTGTTACAAGTGCTTTTAGTAAATTTGTGACTCCTTGCAGTCCTTCCTGAATTCAGATATTACTCCACTTGAACCAGTCCATTTAGTTACTTTATCTCTTCTCTCCCATAGGATTCTGGGCCAAGATTTTGTGCTCCCCCCCCCCCCATAGTAGTTTGAGGTATCAAAGATGTACGGTATTTTAAAGTGTTTAGTCTTTTATCTCCTACCTCCTGTTGTAGTATCAAGGGTGATACCTTTCTCTCCTCATCTCCAAATCTTCAATAGATAGTCATGGGTCGTTAAGGTGCTCCATCTTCTCTCTTCTTTCTCCTTCTTCCTCTTCTTAGGATGGCTAAATGGTGATCCCAGATTCATGTTGCATTGGATTGAAGAGCAAAATTAATTAAGCTTAACTGAATACAAAGTACTGGGAACTCCAAAACTTAAGTTAATTAATTAAAGACAGGTAGATTTTAAAAGCGTTGCTCGCACAAAGGGGCCCCATGTGGGCTGCGCAAATTTTAAGAAACCGGAAAGTACGTGTGCACAGGCAGAAAAGGGGCGGGGCATGGGCCAAAACTTACATGCATAACCCCCGAATTTTGCAAGGCTGACCATGGTAACGCGCACCATGTTACCTGCATAACTTTATTACTGGTCCCGATGAGGCACAAGTCTGGAGATTTTGGGCCAGATGGATCCTGGACACTGAGAGAGAGGGAGGGAGAGGGACAGAGACAATCAGATACTCTATATATCTCCCACTGTAAGAGGGGCACTTTCAACTCAAGGTGGGTATGGGGGGAGAAGCAATGTTACATTGGTCTGCCTAGGGCGCAAGGGTCTATAGACACTTGCAATAATACCTCCCCCAAAAAACCTACCCTGAGTTGAAAATGCCCCTCTTACAGTGGGAGATATATAGTGTCAGACTATCTCTCTAAAAGAGTCTCTTTCTCTCTTGTCATTTGTGAGTATGTGTGTAAAAGCTCCAACACATATGTGTGGTAGGGGTATTTTAGGTTTAAATCTGTTTATTGAAACATGAACATATCAACCAGCATAAGCCAGGGTGAGTGAACTCTGCGTCACCCTGACACGAACTACAGAGTAATACATTCTTAAGTGTCCCAAAAACTCCATCCCCCATGCCCTCCCCCCACCCTTCATACTTAAGACGGGTAACACTTGGGTCACAAAGGTATCCAATGCCATCTAATTACTGCTGAAAAGTAATGTCGTTCAAGATTAAGCTACGTCCTGTAGGTGAGATCAATTGCAGATACGAGTCCCAAATTCGCAAAAAAGAGTCGGGATTTCCTGGTCAAGTCTATACATTCAGCATACTTTTCCATGAGGCAGGTTTGAAACATGGTATTCCTCAAATGTCCCATGGTAGGGAGATCACTATTCGTCCAATGTTGGAGAATGCATTTTTTTTGCTAGCAGGTGCATTTTCCGGCACCGCAGTTTTTCATATTTATTGGGAAATGCGTGAAACCGAAGATCATCAAATAACAACACTTTAGCATCAAAGTTTAATGTCACCTTCGTTATTTTACATAATAATTCCCACAGCTCTTTCCAGAATGATTGAACAGAGGTGCATGTCCAAAAACTGTGACCCAGTGGGCCTTCAATTTCTTTACACTTCAGACAAATGGGCCAATACAGTAAAAGTCGCGGGAGAGCGGGCAAACGCACGCTCTCCTGGCGCGCGCACAGGCCAGTGTCCTGTGCGCGCGATACAGTAAATAAAAATATTTAAATTAGGGCCTGCGGTAAAAAGAGGCACTAAGGACACTAGCGCGTCCCTAGCGTCTCTTTTTGGACAGGAGCAGCGGCTGTCAGCGGGTTTGACAGCCGACGCTCAATTTTGCCGGCGTCGGTTCTCAAACCCGCTGACAGCCATGGGTTCGGAAACCGGACACCGGCAAAATTGAGCGTCCGGTTTTCAAGCCGCGGGCTGATTTAAAATTTGTTTTGTTTTTTTTAACTTTTTTTAACTTTTGGGACCCCCGACTTAATATCGCCATGATATTAAGTCGGAGGGTGCACAGAAAAGCAGTTTTTACTGCTTTTCTTTGCACTTTCCCGGTGCCAGGAGAAATTAACGCCTACCATGCATTTGCATGTTGTGGGTGCTATTAGGTTCGGGGGGGGGGGTTGGACGCGCGTTTTCAACCCTTTACTGAATAAGGGGTATAGCTAGCGCGTCGAAAACGCACATCCAATCGCGGGTTAATAGTGCGCTCCACCGGAGCGCACTGTACTGTATCGGCCTGAAAGTGCTGAGGGTGTCAGATGACATTTAAATGCCTGGGATTGAGAGCAGAATGCCCGGAGTATAAACTTAAATTGGGTTTCTCGGAGAGTGGCATTAGAGGTTATATTACGCGCCCTAGACATACAGTCATATAAGAACTCTTCCATGAGATCTAAATGGAATTCCCGATTCCAGGCGCTAACTTCCCGCTCTAAACCCAGACCCCTGGCGCATGTTCTTCAGCGTTTTGTACCAGAAAGAAATTGAATGATCGTCCGGGTCTTCCGCTTCAAACAACTTTAACATTATCTCCCGCTGATGTAGGGATATTTTAAATGGTATGCGTATACTTGCACGCACGATATAAAATTGATCGTATTTTTGCTCGCGAGCCCAGTACGCATGTTTATGGGCACCCGCATGCTCCTTTTAAAATTTACTTGTAAGCGGATTGGGAAGGTGGAAAGAAATTCCCATCCAAACAATATGCCCCGTGGAGACAGAAGTTAATCAGTAGAAAAACTAGAGAACAGCACAGCCTCTACAAACAAAAAAGGAAATTCACAAGGTAAAATGGTTCCTTGGCTCTAAGTGCTAGAGGAACATACCATTCACCAGCTTCCACATGGGGGAGCTGAAACACTAAACTGTCTCTCCCCACACCAAATGGTATAATCCTAACTAAGGCTAGTAGGGGTCTAAGGATCCCTACACTTATTTTTGAGATTAGCAATCAAATGATCAGGTACAACAAAAATATAGGTGATGCCCCCCCGCAAAATAGGAGAACTTAAGAAAGTTACTCCCAATCCAAAACTTGTTGACGCAAAGCCATAAAACTTTCCCTTCATTTCTGAGTGCCCCTAGATAAATCTGAATAGATCCTGACCATATGTCCTATAAACAATTTGTTTCTATTTTTTTAAAAAATTGTCCATAGAGTCAGGTCTCTATCAGTGCCCATTGCAAAGAAACCTACTACTATCCCCCTAGTTTTAATCTCCTCGTCATATGTTGCCAGCAAATCAGTCAAGTTGGGGGAAATCAGAATTACTACATCAACGGGTCTTTTTTTTCCTGCGGCATTACTTTATATTTGGGTAAATAAAATGCTCTAGAAAGCAGAGGAATTGCATCTGGCAATATTTTTAGTATGTCAAGGAAATATTTCTTCAACAGTTCATATGGAGATAGTAACCGTAAATCAGGGAAGTTAATACTATGCAGATTTTTATACCTCAGCAAATCTTCCAGAAAATCTACTTTAGCTCTTAATAAGGAAACAACTTTAATTAAAGTAACTTCATTTCCTTGTAAAGCAGAGTTCTGTTTCTGGGAATACTCTGTCTTAACTATTATACTCCCTTATAGCTAAGTCCTGATTCAAAAACGAGCTCTGCATCGCTGGTGAGCTTACACACTTGGGTTGCACATCCAGTTAAGTTGTTTTCAGTTCTAGTCATTATACATCACAACTCCTGCAGGGAAACCTTTTCCAGAACCTGTGGGGAAGATTCCACAGAAGTAGCACTCAAAACCATGGGATTAACAGCCTTGGGAACCCCAACAGCAAGAGCTCCCATCAGTGCAGCATTCCCTTGCTCACTTACTATTGTCCAATCCTCCTGAAAGGCTCCCTCCTGTTTAGATAACTTCATAGTTAGATAACTAGGTTGCACCACACCACACCACTCAAATCCCCTTCCAGATGGAGGATATTCATTACTACAGCCAGATCCCCTTGATCTCCACCTTCAGTCGCAGGAGGCTGACCCTCTAGTGGCAGCGAAAAAGCAAATGTGGGAAGCTGAAGAAACCCTTTGGTTAGCGAAGGCTGCTCAGGATCGCTGGGGCTCAGTGATGCCAAAGACACCGACTTCTCCTTCTCTGAAACTGCATCCTCGGCCCCTCTGGCAGTATTCTCTCCATGGTCATAGACTCTGAAGGGTAACTCTGGCCTTCCATTTCCTCACCATGTTGAACGGAAAAGGCTAACAGCCAAATAGAAAATGTACAGTTTCAAGAACCAAGTTCACTGCTGCCACTAAGGATGTCATTCGGTCCTATGCATCCTTTTCTATTGATTTATTGAATCTCTACCGATATATGAAAGAAGTCCCTTGGAAACAACCAGAAATTATTTGATGTCAAGTTACTTCTTGTTCTAATATTGCTGTATTGCTTCCAAACCAGAGTTCCAGATTGATATAGCCTTTTTTGGTGAAACAACACTTTCTTTGACTATGGTAGGCCCCAAATTAGCCTTCAAGAAACCAGGCTACAATAGCAACTGTTGTGCCCGTCGATTGCAGACGGCTGCGCCCTCCGTTGCTCACCTTTTTTCTGCCTGACTCAGTCCATTTTGGTAAGATGGCTGCCTCCGCTTCTCCACATCGAACCCTCTGGCATTCCCAGTCCGGCATGGGCGATTGCGTTCGTCATCTTTCTCCAGGAATCACCTAGGGCACGTGCGCGCAGTCAGCCCCGTCTTTTATGTGCGTCATGGTGGGAACCTCGAGGGCATCCCCACCGCATGACGTCACTAGCTCTGGTATTTAAACTCCATTCTTGATTCACAATACGAGTTAGCAAGGAATCCTCCATGCTGATCTCTCCACGTTACCAGACGCTCCCGCTCTGTGTACTCTCGCTCCAAGACGACTTAGGTACCTGCTCCTCGGGGGCCTTGCCTTGCTCCTATCTACCCTTCGGGGTTGCCTTGGATGAACAAGGCCCCGCTCCTCAGGGGCCTTGTTCATCCGAGACCTCCGCTCCTCGGGGCTCTCTCCTACTACAACCACCAGCATCAGAGTGAGTACTGCCGCTCTAGTTCTGTCTTTGCTTTGTCTCATCTCTCTTTCCATAGATTCTCGGCCTACCCCGCATCGCGGGCCTGGTGAGACTGTGGAACTGCCTTTTCCACTCTGCAACCTACAGATGGAACATTGCCACCTGGTTTCTCCTCTCCTAGCTGGAATCATCACCCGATCCTCGGGTTACCATCTACGTTGCAGTACAATAAAGCTATATCTCTGTGTCCATCTCTGCCTTGAGCTAGCCTATCGTTGCAAGTCCCCACAGGGCTCTGCCCTGTGGGAGGTGTCATCTCTTACAGCGACTAAGGGCCCACGCTTCAATGTCTAAAGTACAACAGCAACAAAGTAGATGATGGTAAAAAAAAAAAAAAAAGAAGACTAACAGACCCATCCAGTTTGCTCTGTTATTCCTGTCCACACTTCTAAGGATATATGCCAGCTACAGAAGCTTGAATAAGATATCACTCCTTATCCAGGTCAGCCTTGTCTTGTCTTCCTCTTTGGTTCTGTACCTATCCTGGGTAGATAAACATATAAATTCCCATACTTAATTCAACACTTATCTGCCCCCTGCCCCATGTTTTACCACCAAGCTTGTAATAATCAAAACTATCACCAACACTAGTGAGGCTGTTGCCCAAAAATCAGGCCTTCTAAATCCCCATGGCCTTGCTGAATATTTCCGTGCTACCAAATGCCAGCACCAACCCAGCTGGTTTTGGAAAATTGTAGCCTGTTGGTACCAGCCCAGTTACCCTATGGTCATGCTTTCTTTATCTGCCTCTTGTTTGTTTGTTTGTTTTTTTTTTATCACCTTTAGCTCTGGTTAAGACTGTGTGCTACTTATTTAGCTGAGTTAATTAATTCAACTCCGCTTATGTGTAGCACTTAGAGCTAAGCCAGGCTTCTTGGCTCAACTATTAAATTTTCTGCTCTGTCCACTTCTAGCTGCCATTTAGTATCCTAGTTGACAGTAGAGTTGCAGAGGAAGACAAGCAAGAGAAATGTAATATTAGGGAGCTCAGCGGGGGAAGGAGAAGCTGAAAGATATACAGAGTAATTTATAACAACCTTCAGAACGCATGCATTGCTAAGGCACAATAAATTATGTCAATTTTCAAAGCGAACTTGTGTGCAGTTCGTTTTGAAAATAATCTGAAATAATGTGCACAAACTAACCCGAATTAAAACTATACCTTCTCTTTGCAAGTGTGTGGTTTATTTTACCAGCATCCTTTTTAAAGTCAAAAGTATGGAATGAATTTTCAGAGGATATATAAAGGTAACATTTATTTATTTATTTAAGCAATTTAGGTGCGCGGAAGTAGCAAGAGTCTGCACATATTTGAGGGTTCACGCGTATATTTTACTGGGGGGGAAAAATGGGCGTTCCGGAGTGGGGTTCAGAAATACGAGCGGGTAGTTGCTGTTTGTGAGAGATATGCAAGAATGCATGACTGAACTTGTTCGTATTATCCACCTGCTAATTGGCCTGCCCGCTGCCTGCAGGTTTTGGGTGGGAGGTCTGGGAGAACTGGTGGGGATTCAGGGTGAAGTGCTAGAGAGTCCAGGAGAAGTAGAAAAGGCTGCGTGAACTGGTGGAGATGTCAACAAATCTGGTGAGTCCCAAGGGCTCATGCACACTTTATGAAATACCCACCTCCGTATTTAATTCTAGGTGTTTATTCGCACAAATATACGTGCAAAATATACGTGCATAGATTTGTAAAATGGAAAGAGAAAGTATGCGTTTTCGTGCATTGGAAATAAACGTGTCCTGAAACATACATTTGAACTTTCGGAGCAGGAATATGCGGTATTTATAAACTATGCAGCTTCTGCCGCCCAGTTTATATAACACCAGCATTATTAGTGTTTGGGTTGAGTGCATACTTATACACACATACACCCCCCCCCCAATGCAATTTTATAACCAACCATTCATATCCATAGAACCATGTTTTATGCACATAAATGGCTTTGGAAACGAGCCCACAAAACATGAGGAAGACAAAAATAGGCAAATGGCAACACTAAGGGGCAGATTTTCAAAGGGGTACAAGCGTAAGATACGCGCGTACCCCCCCGAAAACCTGCCCCAAGTTTCCCCTGCGCGCGCAAGCCCCGGGATGCGCGTAAGTCCCGGGGCTTTCCTGGGGGGGCGTGTCGCGGCGGCGCATCATCTGGGGGCGGGGCCGCGGGCGTGGTTCTGACCCGCGGCATTTCGGGGGCGTGGCCAAGGCCTCCGAAACTGCTCCCGGGCCGGGGAATCGCGCAGCCGGTGCGATTCCCCCCCCACAAAGGTGGGGGGTTTAGATAGGGCTGGGGGGGGGGGTGAGTTAGGTAGGGGAAGGGGGTGGAAGGAAAGTTCCTTCCGAGGCCGCTTCGATTTCGGAGCGGGAACGGAGGCAGGCTGCGCGGCTCGGCGCGCGCAGGCTGCCGATTTTGCACAGCCTTGACGCGCGCCGACCTCGGATTTTAAAGTATACGCGTGGCTACGCGCATATCTATTAAAATCCGGCATACTCTTGTTCGCGCGGGCGTACTTTATTAAAATCTATCCCTATATGACTGAGATCCAGGTAGAGAGAGAAAAGAAGATAAAAAAAACTAGGTGAGCAAGAGAACAAATGCAGCTGGCTTTGAAGACAGCTAGTTATGCTCATTTCGTCTTCAACTCCACTGAAGCAATTCCAGTGTGACCATGGAATACGGCCAAATGCCTATGGAGTGAGGCTGTGCTTAATGAGACGTGGAAGTGCAGCACAGTCCCTTTTACAGTATGCATTTCATGTCCCATCCTTCAATTACAGACTTCAAATATTTCACTAGGATGCTAGAACAGATGACTTTGCTTTCCACCATAATGCTGCTGGCTCAGGGACAGCAAAGGTGATGAGAATGCAGTGCTTCAGCGAGAGAGGTGATATTTACTCACAGTAGATGAAACATGGGTAGTAGGGATGCGGCTGGCGAGAGATATATTCTTCCCATTCCCTGAGTATGTGATCAGAAGAAGTGGAGAAATCCTTTTGCTTAGCATGCGAAAAGGAGTCCCTTACTGAACAAGAGATGGTGAATGAATCCTGCCCGCTTAGTATGCAAAGAGAATTCCCTGAAGGAGTGCTATTCCACGAGAAGATAAGCCTGCTTGTTTAAAATCTGAAGAGTGGTCCCCCAAGCAATGCTGCTGCATGACAACTCAACACAGAAAGTCCACATTTTTCCATGAGATTTTTTGTTTGGTATTTTTAAACAGGCCTAAATAAGTTTACAGCTGAGAGAAAGCATGTACGAAAAAAAAAAGTTATCTCATAAGTGCACATTCATTTTTTTTAATTAAAAAATCTGAAAAGACTATCAAAGTAGGGTCTGCGTTATTGGAAGAGGAAGGGAAAATGGGCAGACTGAATGGGCCATGTGGTGATTAGGTGCCACTGAATTCTGTTTCTCAGTGGAAGAAAGTACAGAAAATAATCCAGCATGCAGAATAAAAAAAAGTGCCAAAAATGAAGAGGGCAGTTTTACTGCCCCATTGTTGTTTTTTTAAGGATTGATTTGGTGTTTTGATCTGGTTAGGTCTATTATGGAAGTCTGATGTAAGTTTTTGTTTGTTGTTGGATATGCTATAATTTTTTTGTGATTGGTTATATATCAGCCTTATGGTTAAAATGTTTATAATTTGCCATTTTGAAAAGGTTTTTCATTGTTTTATGTTTTTATTGGTGTTTACTCCATATTGGCGATGATTGTTTAGATGTTATTTTTATGGGTGTAGTATGGAACCTGCCTAGAGTGGTGGATAGATGGGAAAAAATATTTTCAAATAAATAGATAAAATAAATATATAGAGGACACTTGAAAACCAAGGGCACAATGAAGCAGATGGACTCTGGGATTTCCAGACATAGTGGGAGGGACCTGGGCTGGATGCTTTAGGCAGATGACACTGATGGAAGCCTGGAGGGTCTGGGATCTGGAAAAGTAGGTGAGATGGTGATGGAAGTGCCCCAGAAAAGGAGGGCACCAAGAAGAATCCCCATAGAGGCCCATCAGACCCAGGGTCACTACTAGCATTGATGGCACCAAGTGTGTTGCTGGTGCTGAGGGCTTCCACACTGATGGCCTGGGGGCCATTATGTCAATTGCACCAGGGGCCAATGTGTTGATGGTGTCAATGGTTTCTGTACCATTGAGGATGACTGGGCTACCTGACACTTCTTCAATGCTGCCAAGCCCTGCCGGGGGGGGGGGGGGGGGGCAAAGCTCAGGAACATGCTCTCTCCTGCGCCCTGTACCTTCTTTGACCTCGGATTTATGGCAGATCTGCAGTCCAGCATCATAGGAAGGGATCCCTGCCAGTAGCATGGAGAGAGTTCAATGAGGCCCTACTTTGAGAAGCGAAATGGCTCCATCTTCTAACCTACCTGTGGAGCTTCATCTTCCATGCCCGATTCTACTGGGATCTAGGTGACATCTGCTCACAGACTTAGCAATTGCAAGAGTCGTGATAAGGTCCCAGGTATTTGTAGCAGATATTGTGGCCATCAGTGATGGACATCTTAGAGCTACAGACCGCAGTCTGGCCTTCTTGGAACTGGACATTGTGACATTTTTCTTCTCTTTTTTTGTAGCATTGAAAAGTGCTGTTGAGGGGTTGCCAAGGCAGTGAGGCAACAATAAAAATACGAAAGATAAACTACTAAAAGCCGAAAAGGGAAAAGACTCTGAGAGAGGATACATGTGAAAGCTTGGTAAAAATAACTCCCGTGCATGCTCAGTAGTAAAACTTTACTGAGCTAGAGAGATGGGTTTGTTTGGCGCCATTGATGACATCAGTCTCGTGTCTTGGCTAATTCAGCTCTGCTTGTTGCTGGAGAATTTGTGGGTAAGGAAAAGCTTCTTTATTTTTTCCATCTGTGATGAATGATGGCTCTGTTATAGAGATCAAATAGGAAGTCTATATATACTAGGTGTCATTCTTAATTCCGAACCAGCACTAAAAACTCACATATCTTTGGTGGTTCATTTTGCTATCTACTACTACTACTACTTATCTAAAGATATTACGTCATCTTCACCCTTATCTATCCCAGAAAGCTATGGTAACTATCCTCCATCTCAGCCTGACAAGTGTAAGGCAATTGCTGAAGATGCAATAACAGCGTCTCCAACTGATAGAGAACTCAACAGCTTGTTTGCTGCTTAATTTACGACTAAACAATCGTATTTCACCAGTCTTGAACAATTTGCACTGGCTTGGCATAGAGCAGTGAGCTAAATTTAAGATGCTCATCTTTTGGAGTTGTACAAGAAAGGGAATCCAGAATATCTCTTAGACTAATGTATTTCCTATTATCCAACACAAGAATTATTCTCATCCCAAGAGGGATTATTGTGTGTTCCCTCTGTAAGAAAAGTGAAATGCATGCAAACATTGAAGAGGGCTTTTGCTTGAGCTGCTCCTTTGTTGTGGAACAACCTTCTAAAATATCATTGAAATATAACCAAGTTTAAGGAAACATATTAAGACCTGACTATTTGAAATGAACCTTTCCAGGCTTTAAAGGGTGCACTAATATATTATGTGTGAATTCTATGCCAGCATCTTCCTTTGGATATACCTTTTTATTTTTTAAAATGTAAGATATTATTGTGATTTTAATCTGTTTGACAATTCTGTAGGTAATGCGATTTTACTGTTTTATTTGAAGTATTATATGTCTTAATGAATGCAAATTAGCTGAGGGCCTCTGAGGAGTAGCAAATGATAAACTGAATAAATAAAAAGATCTCTGGTGGGCGGGGCCTCATTAGAACATGTTCATTGTAATAAAAATGTTTACTACTCGTAAAAATGTTTACTACTCGTAAATTCCTGCTCCAGTCAACTTATCCTCCCTCCCGCTCCCTGCCTGATTTCTCAGTTATACAAATTGTGGTGGAAGGGGTAAGGTAAGTTTGCTGATGTTAACATCTGCCCAGTCCGCCGTTTCCTGAAACCATGTGTCTCTGACCTTGCTGCAGAAGTCTGCGCTGTGTTTGCGGGCCCTCCTAAGGAGGTGTATTTTGGTGTGCGGATTCTCCAGTGGAAATGCAGTTAAATGTTCTCCTGCCCCCTGCTGCAGAGTGCCTGTCACTGTACAAGTAAGAACATAAGAACATAAGAACATGCCATACTGGGTCAGACCAAGGGTCCATCAAGCCCAGCATCCTGTTTCCAACAGTGGCCAATCCAGGCCATAAGAACCTGGCAAGTACCCAAAAACTAAGTCTATTCCATGTTACCGTTACTAGTAATAGCGGTGGTTATTATCTAAGTCAACTTAATTAAAAGCAGGTAATGGACTTCTCCTCCAAGAACTTATCTAATCCTTTTTTAAACACAGCTATACTAACTGCACTAACCACATCCTCTGGCAACAAATTCCAGAGTTTAATTGTGCGTTGAGTAAAAAGGAACTTTCTCCGATTAGTTTTAAATGTGCCACATGCTAACTTCATGGAGTGCCCCCTAGTCTTTCTACTATCCGAAAGAGTAAATAACCGATTCACATCTACCCATTCTAGACCTCTCATGATTTTAAACACCTCTATCATATCCCCCCCTCAGTCGTCTCTTCTCCAAGCTGAAAAGTCCTAACCTCTTTAGTCTTTCCTCATAGGGGAGCTGTTCCATGTTTGGTTGCCCTTCTCTGTACCTTCTCCATCGCAATTATATCTTTTTTGAGATGCGGCAACCAGAATTATACACAGTATTCAAGGTGCGGTCTCACCATGGAGCGATACAGAAGCATTATGACATTTTCCGTTTTATTCACCATTCCCTTTCTAATAATTCCCAACATTCTGTTTGCTTTTTTGACTGCCGCAGCACACTGAACCGACGATTTCAAAGTGTTATCCACTATGACACCTAGATCTCTTTCTTGGGTTGTAGCACCTAATATGGAACCCAACATCGTGTAATTATAGCATGGGTTATTTTTCCCTATATGCATCACCTTGCACTTATCCACATTAAATTTCATCTGCCACTTTGATGCCCAGTTTTCCAGTCTCACAAGGTCTTCCTGCAATTTATCACAATCTGCTTGTGATTTAACTACTCTGAACAATTTTGTATCATCTGCAAATTTGATTACCTCACTGATCTTATTTCTTTCCATATCATTTATAAATATATTGAAAAGTAAGGGTCCTAATACAGATCCCTGAGGCACTCCACTGCCCACTCCCTTCCACTGAGAAAATTGTCCATTTAATCCTACTCTCTGTTTCCTGTCTTTTAGCCAGTTTGTAATCCACGAAAGGACATCACCACCTATCCCATGACTTTTTACTTTTCCTAGAAGCCTCTCATGAGGAACTTTGTCAAATGCCTTCTGAAAATCCAAGTACACTACATCTACTGGCTCACCTTTATCCACATGTTTATTAACTCCTTCAAAAAAGTGAAGCAGATTTGTGAGGCAAGACTTGCCTTGGGTAAAGCCATGCTGACTTTGTTCCATTAAACCATATCTTTCTATATGTTCTGTGATTTTGATGTTTGGAACACTTTCCACTATTTTTCCTGGCACTGAAGACAGGCTAACCAGTCTGTAGTTTCCTGGATCGCCCCTGGAGCCCTTTTTAAATATTGGGATTACATTAGCTATCCTCCAGTCTTCAGGTACAATGGATGATTTTAATGATAGGTTACAAATTGTTACTAATAAGTCTGAAATTTCCTTTTTTAGTTCCTTCAGAACTTTGGGATGTATACCATCCGGTCCAGGTGATTTACTACTCTTCAGTTTATCAATCAGGTCTACCACATCTTCTAGGTTCACCGTGATTTGGTTCAATCCATCTTAATCATTACCCATGAAAACCTTCTCCAGTACGGGTACCTCCCCAACATCCTCTTCAGTAAACACCGAAGCAAAGAAATCATTTAATCTTTTCGCGATGGCCTTATCTTCTCTAAGTGCCTCTTTAACCCCTCGATCATCTAACAGTCCAACGGACTCCTTCCCCAACTTTTTGCTTCGGATATATTTAAAAAATGTTCTCTGTTTACTGTGAGTTTTTGCCTCTACGGCTAACTTCTTTTCAAATTCTCTCTAAGCCTGTCTTATCAATGTCTTACATTTAACTTGCCAACGTTTATGCTTTATCCTATTTTCTTCTGTTGGATCCTTCCAATTTTTGAATGAAGATCTTTTGGCTAAAATAGCTTCTTTCACCTCCCCTTTTAACCATGTCAGTAATCGTTTTGCCTTCTTTCCACCTTTCTTAATGTGTGGAATACATCTGGACTGTGCTTCTAGGATGGTATTTTTTAACAATAACCACGCCTCTTGCACACTTTTTACTTTTGAAGCTGCTCCTTTCAGTTTTTTTCTAACGATTTTTCTTATTTTATCAAAGTTTCCCTTTTGAAAGTTTAGCACGCGAGCCGTGGATTTGCTTACTGTCCCCCTTCCAGTCATTAATTCAAATTTGATCATATTATGATCACTATTGCCAAGCAGCCCCACCACTGTTACCTCTCTCACCAAATTCTGTGCTCCACTGAGAATTAGATCTAAAATTGCTTCCTCTCGCGTCAGTTCCTGAACCAATTGCTCCATAAAGCTATCATTTATTCCATCCAGGAACTGTATCTCTCTAGCATGTCCCGATGATACATTTACCTAGTCAATATTGGGGTAATTGAAGTCTCCCATTATTACCACACTACCAATTTGGTTAGCTTCCCTAAATTCTCTTAGCATTTCACTGTCAGTCTCACCATCTTGACCAGGTGGACGGTAGTATACTCCTATCACTATAGTCTTCCCCGACACACAAGGGATTTCTACCCATAAAGATTCAATTGTGCATTTAGTCTCCCGGGTGCTCCTCTCTGTCATTGCGATATAATTTGTACCCCGGTATAGCACTGTCCCATTGGTTATCCTCCTTCCACCATGATTCTGAGATGCCAATTAAGTCTATGTCATCATTCACTGCTATACATTCTAATTCTCCCATCTTACTTCTTAGACTTCTGGCATTAGCATACAAACATTTCAAAGTTTGTTTTTTGTTTGTATTTTCATTCTGCTTTTTAATTGATAGGGATAAGTTAGAATTTTTTTTAGCTCAGGTGAGCTTTTAGTTACAGGCACTTGGACTACTTTTCTTATTATTGGAACCTCACTGTCGGGATGCCCTAATTCTAATGCATCATTAGTATCCTTTGAAGATACCTGTCTCTGAACCATGCGCTGCTGAGCGACTGTCGGCTTTCTCCTTTGTTCTAGTTTAAAAGCTGCTCTATCTCCTTTTTGAAGGTTAGCGCCAGCAGTCTGGTTCCACCCTGGTTAAGGTGGAGCCCATCCCTTCGGAAGAGCCTCCCCCTTCCCCAAAAGGTTCCCCAGTTCCTAACAAAACTGAATCCCTCTTCCTTGCACCATTGTCTCATCCACGCATTGAGACTCTGGAGCTCTGCCTGCCTCTGGTGACCTGCGCGTGGAACAGGGAGCATTTCAGAGAATGACACCCTGGAGGTTCTGGATTTAATCTTTCTACCTAAGAGCCTAAATTTGGCTTCCAGAACCTCCCTCCCACATTTTCCTATGTCGTTGGTGCCTACATGTACTACGACAGCCGGCTCCTCCCCAGCATTGTCTAAAATCTTATCTAGGTGACGCGTGAGATCCGCCACCTTCGCACCAGGTAGGCATGTTACCAGGCGATCCTGGTAACATGGTAACATTATTAGGAATGTAGATAGCTGGGTGGCTGGTGGGCGTGAGGATCCCTTCCCACCCTCCCGCCCCCTTTCTGTCTTCCTCAGGTCACTGCCGCCGGTTAACTGATAGGCTATAAATGTGGATTGCCAGTCCCTTTTTAAATTTTATTTTTATTGAATTTTAACAAATAACACAAGAATGTCTTCTACCAGCAATAGAGATAAATTTCGTAATCATACATATGTATGGTAACAAAGTAAGAAGAAAAATACAGTGAAAAATCACATATACATCCCCCAAAAGAATTTATCTCCTATATTAGGACATGAGGAGACCAAGAATATCAATGAGCAATTTTAACAAAGAAAAAAAATATACAAAATATCATCCTGAACGTCCATCCCCTGACATATCCAATCGAGCTGGAAACATTAGGAACGGGAGTCCAAAACACCCCTAATTGCGAAGGTTCAAAAAACAAATAATTAGAATTTTGATATCTTAGCAAACATTTACATGGAAATCTCAAGTTAAACTTCGCCCCACACGTTCTCACTTCCGATCTCATAGAGAGACACTTTCTTCTGCGTTCTTGAGTCAATCTAGTAATGTCATGATAAATCCAAACTTTTTGCCTGCTGTCGATTCCGAAGAAAAACATTTCCTCTCAGGTAAAAGCGATCAATAAGGTTGCCCTCTTCTGTAGACACGCTTCTTGAGACAGTTGTAATATATCTGACAAATTTAAAGCAGGGTCCGGAGGATCAGGATCCTCAAGCACTCCCTCCTCCCATGCTGGTAAGTAATAAGCCTTGGTTATGACAGGAAGCGCTTCTGCTGGAAATTGAAGAATCTCAGCCAAATAATTCTTAAATAGATCCTTAGGGAGGAACCGATTTAACATTGCTCCAGTCCCCTTTCTGTCGTGCACAGAAGCCCAGAGCACCAGCAACAGTTTGCTGAGCCTCCCTCCATGCTGCCCTCTCGTCTGATGTCACAAAGTGCACCGCATGGCGTTCCCTGCCGCCGCAACTCCTCCTTGGACGTTTCGCTTTTGGAAGCGTGCTCGCCTTCTGATCAGGAGGCTTCTGCTCCTCTGCTTCCCCTCCCGACAAACAAATCTTTTTTTTTTAGCTGTTTGCCCAGGGTCCTGACTGCCTGCACCTGTAGGGAATGACTCAGCCCACATTTTCCAGACTTCTTTGGCTTCAGAGGATGCTCCCCTTCCTCTGTGGTTCCCACCAGTCGTTCTCAGGCGCCATCTAGTGGGAGGCTGCTGTACTGCCAGTGATTCTCTGGGGTTTGTACCTCTCCCCCCACCCAGTGACAGTAGTACACTCCGCCTCACCGCGTCTCTGTTAAACAGAGAAAAATCTAATTTATAGTCAAGAAAAGCCTGCAGGATATGCCATTTATCACTTGCGGAGTGAAAATGTGCTAGCAACACTTCTACTTCCCTCTTTTCCTCCCAGTGAAGCCAAGTTTTTATTACAATGAATATGTGTTAGTGAAGAGCCAAGATCGGCAGCCTTTCCTCTTTGCTCATTGTTAAATTTTACAGACCATTAACTAGTATGACCAAAATCGGGGATTGTTTTTCCATCTCGATGACTAATTAAAGGAACCTGGGTGAGTTCATGTCCAGGCTTAGTGGATGTAACCTGCCAGGGGCTGCTGTTGAATAATTTCCCCATAGCCCAAGTACCTGGAATGGGCTGATCTCTGCCCGCCACATGGCCCCACACCTAGACACATAGTGGCTCATCTAAGTTAACCCCAATCACCATGGCACCTCCCCAATCCACCCTAAATATCAAAATATAAAGAGGTCAAAATGCCACAGATTCAGATAAAAAGGAGCAACTATGAACGCTCACTAGCAAAATCGTAACATCCCTGCAAGTCAGTGGCGTGCGAAGAGGCAGAGAACGGGGATCGCCCCCTTGGCACCGTGCCTCTGGCAGCTGTGCCTGCTCTTAGCTCCCCTGACGTAGCCCAGCTGTCTAGTGCGTAGGGCCAGGCAGAAAGGCCCGAGGAAGGCAAACAGGAAGCAGAAGAGAGCCCTGGTAAGTTCTGCAGAGGTAAAAGCAAAATGCAGAGAATTTTGAGAAGGGCTGGCTGGCACCTCTACCAGACGTTCTCCTTGCAGATTGAAATGGGGGGGAAAAGTACTTGGTTCCAGCATCTGTGCCTTCTCGTCAAAGTTAAGCAGAGCGCTAAGAAAACCCAGTACTGCCTTGGATCCCTGCAAACAAGCTGGTTTGAACTAGATGCCTATATATTTTCAATACATCTTATAGAAACATAAGAGTGGCCTGTTTGTGCTTTCCAAGGTTCTTATCCATAGCGGAGAAACACGTGTTTCAAGGGCCTGCTGATATCAGGGCATACTGCCGGTGTATGATTCCGGGAGCAGGAGTGAGGCTGGATCCAGATGTGGCGGGCTGGAGGCAGAACAGGATTCAGGAAGTCTTCTTGCCTATACCTGCCACCTTCCCCCTCGAGTTGAGCCCCCCAGTGCTGGTAGTCTGCAGGAGGTGCGCAGCACAGCGGGAGTGAGCACACCCCAGGCGCAGGCAAGACTGCTGCAGGAGCTTAGACACAAGAAGGCACCCGCTAAGACAAGACAGGATTCAGGAACACAAAACAAAACTAGGGCTAAACAAGAACAGAGTAAGACAACAACAGGGCACTAGATACCAGAAACAAGGCTAGGATAAGATAGCAGGCTCAAGAAACTAGACTCAAGCAAGACAAGGACACCAGAATATGCAGGCCTCAAATTAGGGCCGGAAGGACCAGAGCCTGGAAGCACAAGGATCAAGACAAGACCGTGACCGAGAGCAAGATAGCCCCAAGCTCTGGCAGAGAGCATACGGTGATGCAAGAACCCCATGGCCGCCAGCAGGAGGTACAGGTCATTGAGCTGGACCAACCAGAGTGCCTCAGCAGCAGGCCATAGTACTAGGAGGACTAGGCAGCTGGCAAGGCCCACCGAAGACCCCTGCTGGCAGGAAGCAAAAACCACCCAACAGGTCCTCCCAGCTGGTGGGTGTGCTATAGCTAGGTCTCTGCTTTCAAAAAAAAAAAAATGTCTGCACTGTGCCAAATGTGGCCTTTTTGCTTTAAAATACCAAAAGACAATCACATATTTTAGATACTAATCAGAATCTCATGTATGCTGCTTCATAACAATACAGAGTAAGTCTTCACAACTCATTTCATAAAAATAATTACTAGTGATCAAAAGAAAAGTTTCTTCCAGCCAGATGTCCCTTCAATAGTAAAATTAACTAAATATCCACAGCCCCACTACCACTCATGAGTCAGTTTCTTGGTCCTTGATGAGTACCCATACTGGACTTCACAACATCTGAATATAATTGGCAAAGCACCCCCAAAATGTCCCCTAGCCTGAAAGCTTCCTCATGACCAGGCGCAACCTGCAAGCTGGCAGGCAAAACAGAACAGCTACTAGGACTGAAGCAAAAAAAAAAAAAAAAGGATTTGACATGATCTTATTCAATCTCTGAGCCAAGCTTATGCGGCTTCCCCAGTTCCAGTGGTTCTCAGGAAACATCCTGAAAGCACTCCTTACTCCTCTCCATCCCAGGGGTAAACTTCCCCCTCTCTCTCTCTCTGGACGTCGTCATGCCCTGTGGCGGGGCAGGCACGTACTGACAATGCACATTTCATAGGATTTCCGTGGAACTGTGCAACAACATCTCTGCTTCAAAGGACGCATCGAGGGCCATGTAGTGACAACAAAGGCCTTCCGTGAGCGTAATGTTTTGTATGGTTTACATGGGACTAGCAGACGGAGAGACGTGTGCGAGAGAACAATGTGCTGTTTTCAAGGCCTGCAACAGATGGTACATTTCCCCCAGTTTAGGGGGATAATAGAGGTTCTCTTTGAGCTGGCTTGCGGAAAGCTAAAAGAGTGGCCACTGGGTCTTGCCAAGGCCTTACAATTTACCCTTCTGTTATCTTGCTCTGGCTCCTCGAGGAGAAAATAAAAACAAAGTGAGCCGATGGCCAATATTTATAGGAAATACCGTAACAGGAAAAGCATGACAGAGAATGGAATAAAGTTTTGCGTTCTCTATCCCAGCCTGCTGAAGGCCCCAAGGAATATTATCTGCAGTCCTTCCGAGTGTCCTGCTTCTTTGAACTGCCAACAAGGCATTGACATTTTTCTGCTGTTATAAAATGGGATATGCCAACATTTTAAAGCGGCAACTCGGGGAGCTGCGCAGAGCCAGGCCGCAAGAATGGGGTTTGGAATTTCACCAGATAAATCAGCTTCAGTTTTCCAGGCCTGCTACAGAATCACACAGATTTCAGTGTAAGTACAAGGCCAGTTTCAGCTACTTTTGCTTCCAGGCAATCAGGAGACTGAACTGCTTGAATAGCTAGGGCTCTGCTGTCCTCTACTGGCGAAAGACAGAACTACAAAATAAGGAAAATATTTGCAATTCCAACTATTTGGGTTGGATAACTAGATAAACTTTGTAGATTTTCTCTAGGGTTAATGCCATGTTGTTACAGGCAGTGGGTTTGTTCTAGACCTGGTACGACTGGATTCAGTCTGAAACTGCTCCAATTACAAAATCAATTGGGGTGCTCCCTTTCAGAGCTTGCTTTAAATCGTGGCTTGATTTGCAGGCACATCTATAATACACTGCTTGTTATGCTCCTCATCCGCCATGTTGCCATAATGATCAAGCAACCTAGCACAAAACATTCAACACAGCTTCAGGTATCAGTAGCCAGCATAGTAGGGAACTGCATGATTCAGGAGGCTGCTATAAATTAAAATGGTGCGAGTTTAAATTCAGGCCAGGTCTGTAGAAGCCAAATATCATTCAGATACTATAAATGACACGAGGCGGGGTGGCATCTTGTAGACTAACTGATTTATCGAGGCAGGAGCTTTCGAGAACAGAGTCCACTTCGCACAGAACAAAGGATACAGCGGACAATACATTTTATAAATAACTCAATTCCAGCCTCATTCTCAAACCCACAGGACTTAGACCATAACATGTTCTGACTTTTTTTTTGAGTCTATAAAGAAATGTAATTGTGAGGGTACTGGACATTATCCAAGGTAAGTATCTGACGAAGTGGACTCTGTCTTCGAAAGCTCCTGCCCCAAATAAACTGGTTCGTATATAAGGTGTCACCCGCCTCTTGTCATTTTTGCCACACCAGACTAACACGGCTATCCCTCTGAAGATTCAGATTCCATGTCTGCTTGCTGGCCTTAATGAAACGAGTCAATGGACTCCTTATGGAAAAACGTCCACAGAAATACAGCAGTCCCCCCCAAAATAACCTGAACATATCACCTAATCACGTAGGAAGCTGCGATTTCAATAATTTATCAATTTAGCGTAGAAGAGAGGGAGTCATTCTCTTCTGCTCACATTCATTATAACACCACCTGGTTCCCTGCAAGTCTGATAAATCTCTTTCCACATAAAGCATGATTTTATTGTAACAAACTTGCTATGTAATGGCTCAGCCCTCACCATAACTAGCTCTAAAGATGGCTGCAAGCCATATTCTTATGCAGGACTGTAACTAGGTATTTTAATGCCTGTGTTGCGCCAGAGGTGGATTCTTGGACTGAGGTGGAGTTGACGCAACCCGCAGGCGAGGGCCTATGGGTCCCCACCGTCAGCAGGTGGAGTGGGCTGAAGCTGGAGGCCACTGGAGCTTCACCTATACCAGCCCACATTCTCCTTGGGTTGAGCCTTTGGATGCCAGGGCCGGCAGGACTTAGGTGGGCTTCGGGATTGAACGACAAGGCAGATAGTTCAGCCCAGAGACAGCAGCCAGCAGCTGGCGTAGTTCTATCCTGGATTGGTCCCAGTACGGGAACCCAAGCACCGTAGAATGAGGATCGACTGAAGGTGCTTGAGCAAAGAAAAGGCCAAAGCCTTAGGAGTCCACGTCCAGAGGCGTCACTGTCAAACTTGAATGACAGCTGGTGGCAATTGGAGGGTGTAGCAAGCAACGTAGAACTCTGGACACAAAGGATGCATGTCCACCATCTGCTGGAGACGGAGAATACCGGCGGGCTGATGTTGGGGGCAGAACCATATGGACGTGATGTCAGCTTTTGCTCCACCTCTATCCGCGGGCAGAGATGCATAACCCACTCATTGGGATTGACCCGCCCAAACGCTGAGGAAGGATACGTTTTCTTTTTAACCTTTGTGCGCCTCGCTATTTCTTTGAATCTCCTTTCTTTTGTAGGCTAACTGGGGGTATTAGATTATTATATTTCTAATGCTGGTTAATGTTTTGTAACTGTGCGGCTTATGCATCCATTGTTTCTTTCACATGCTGACAGATAAATGTGTTTAAAATGCAATTAAAAAAAAAGTTATCACAACGGATTATTTTTTAAATTCTATTTGATGTATAAACCACTTTTGCAATATTAAGTCTTACAAAACACTATGAAATATGAAGTCACTTTAAATCACAGTAAAACAGCTTTAACTGTAGCAGACTTGATTAGAAATAGGGCCCTAACTAAGGGTTGTCGAAAAGAGCAGCTGCCAAGGGAGGAAATCCCCTTAAGGGCAGAAAAATGACTGAAATGCAAGCATGGGCTCTCCTCCTGCCATCCAGGTTGGACGGGAGAGGGAAGGAGGAGTGGGAATCAGTAAAGGGAGAGAGCACAGGGGATCAGGGTAGGAGCTGAGGGGTGGAAGCACATATACGCTTGCCTGCCCCAGGCTGTTAACGCTCGCCGCCCGCAGCAGCCCCGCGGTGCGGCCCTCTCACCTTTCTAAGCGACTTCCAGGCTCCAGCTCCCTGTTGCTTGTGGCAGTGGGCCGCCGGCTCCAACCTCGGACTCCCGCCAGCGCCTCCGGCTCTCCTCCACTTCCAGGGACCTCCAGCCAGGATGCCTCCATCCGTTGGGCCTCTCCACAGGGTTCGCGGAGAGACGTCGCCAGCAGCACTACACCCCTCCCTAGGTGCATGCACGTGCATCAGTATCTCTTTTAAAGGGCCCGTGGCGGGAACCTGGCCGTGGACCCGGATGCTGACGTCAGACTTTGCACTTCCAGCAGGGTGGTTTCCTTGCTACAGGAACTAGGCTGGGTGTTGAATCCTGTGCCCCTTGGATGTCAAGAGATTGTCGTGCAGTATCTGGAGGTTTCTGAACCTTTCCAGAAGACGTATCACCTGTTTGTCCTCCATGGCGGACGTAAGCAGGACGCTCCAGCTTCGCGGGCTACAATAACTCATTGGATCAAGGAGGTGGCCACGGCCGCATACGTGGATGCTAAGAAGTTGTTGCCTACTCAGGTTCGGGATCATTCCACTAGGGCTCAGGCAGTGTCATGAGCGGAGATTAGATTGTTGTCTCCTGTCGATATCTGCCGAGCTGTGATGTGGTCCTTCTTACACACTTTTCAGATTTTATCATCAGTATGTGCAGGCCCAGAAGGACGCATCCTTTGCACGTGCAGTGTTGACTGTACTGCAGGCAGCCTCCCACCCTATTAGGGAGTAGCTTTGGTACATCCCACTGGTTCTGAGTCCATCTGTATACACGCTAGGAAATGGAGAAATTACTTACCTGATAATTTCATTTTCCTTAGTGTAGACAGATGGACTCAGCTTCCTGCCCTCGGCTGCTGCATGCATGTGTCAATAGTCCTCCTGTGGGGCTCTGGATCCCAAGGGATTACTGGTAAGTGTTCCTCCAGTCCCTAGATTGGGGTATCTAGATTCTTACGTGAGTTCAGTGTTTCTTGTTGATTGAGTACAGTTATGGTTGCCTGTTTCTAATCAAGTTTTTTGTTAGTCTGTCCACAGTTGCTTTTGAAGAGAATACTGGCAGGCTGGGGTCACTGCAGGAGTATATATACTGTGATGTCAGCTTGCTCCGTCTCCATCTGCTGGCAGGGGAGCACAACCCACTGGTCCTGAATCCATCTGTCTAGACTAAGGAAAACTAAATTATCAGGTAAGTAATTTCTCCATTGCTCCCTGGGTGAGGGCATATATATGCCCTCTTCAGCATGTGTTGTTTTCCCGATGGAGTCCACAGTTGCAAAACTATGCGATGAGGCTGTTCCTCCCATTAGAGGTGTGGTCCCAGTTGGACTGGTGATTACAGGCGGATCATCTCAGGAAGGGGATGTCCCTGAAGATGCCAGATTGGTTGGTACTCACAACAGATGCGAGCCTCTGGGGTTGGGAGGCTCAGTATCAAGAATTGGTGATATAAGGGCTCTGGAATGCAGTCGAGCATCAACAAACTGGAAGCACGTGCGGTTCAGTTAGTGTGCCTGCGGTTCACCGAGTGGCTAGAGGCTCAGGAAGTCTGGATAATATCCGACAATGTGATGACGGTGACTTACATCAATCATCAGGGTGGAACCAAGAGTCAACAGGTGTCAGAGGAGGTAGATGCACTCATGGTGTAGGCGGAGCAACATCTCCTAGGCATATCCGTCTCTCACATTGCCAGAAAGGACAATTTCAGATCCAATTACCTCAGCAGAAAAAACTTGGACCCAGAAGAATGGGAACTGGCAAGCAAGGCCTTTCAGCTCCTGGTAGACCGCTAGGGCCTACCGGATCTAGACTGTTTGCGACCTTCAACAATGTGAATGTTCCACGCTTCTTCAGTCGCAGGTGGAACCCAAAAGCAATGGGCATAGACACTTTCATTTATGAGTGGCCACACGGCGTCCTGCTGAATGCGTTTCTGCCCTGATCTTTTATAGGTAGGCTGGTCCAGAAGATTGCAAGTCAAATCAACACCATCCTTTTAGCGTCTTTGGATTAGGCTTGAAGGCCATGGTATGCCGATCTCCAGAGACTTCTGATGGACAGTCCCATCAGGATACCATCTTGGATGGATCTGTTATATCAGGGACCCATTCTACACAAGGATCTGTGTCGATTCTGTCTTATGGTTTGGTTATTGAAAGTACTCAGTTATTGAAGCGGGGTTATTTGCCTGCCGTAATTTCCACTGTACTTCGGGCCTGGAAATTTTCTTCTCCTTTACTCTATGTTAGAGTTTGGAAGGCGAGGCCTGGTGTTCTGAGTGAGGTACTCAACCACTCAAGGTGTATATTCCTTTGATTTTGGAATTTTTACAGGATGGCTTGCTTAAGGGTTTGGCCCTTAACACCTTGAAGGTTCAAGTTGCAACCCTGGCTTGTTATAGGGGAAGAGTCAATAGAGGGCCTTTGTCTTTCCATCTAGACGTGTCCCTTTTCTTGCAGGGAGTTAAGAATCTTTGCTCCCCGTTACAGCTTCCGGTGCCTTTGCAGGACCTAACTTGGTCCTTGAGTTCTTGGCGGGACTCACTTTTCGACCACTGTGTATTTTTGCGGCTGCTTACCTTGAAGACAGCTTTTCTGGTAGCAATCTGTTTGGCATGTCAAGTCTTGGAGCTGCAGGTTCTCTCCTGCTGTGAGTCTTTTCTCTGTATGACTCCAGGTGCGGTTCAACTTTGGACAGTGCCTTACATTTTTGCTAAAAGTGGTTTTGGAGTTTCATTTGAGTCAATCCATTTCCCTGCCTGCCTTGGACAGGGATAGAGATGAAGCTGAGTACCGTCTTTTGCGTTCCTTGGTCATCAAGCTTCACTGTGGTACTTGGAGATGATTAAAGCTGTTCGGAAGTCTGATCGCCTGTTGGTGCTCTATGGTGGAAGTAAACAGGGAACTCCGACAACATGGGCAATGATAGCCCATTGGGTTTTCCCACGCATTACATTTTCCAAGTTCTCAAGTTTATTTTGCAGTAGTTGGCTCTCTTTAATTAATGATTCCTGAGTTGGCTTCATCTCCTGTTTCATTTCCACCATTTCTTTAGAAAGGGTTACTTCAGAGCTTTCTAGCAAGATGACTCTATTTTCAATACTATTGACTCTGTCAACTACTGGATCAAATTGCATAGTCAGAGAAGATCCCAAATTCATTATTGCCTCCCAAATAGAATCGAAGGTCTTACCGGGGTAGGCAATGAAAATTTACACAGTGGTCTTGAGACTGGGGTAGAAACATACTCAGCCTGATTCTGGACACTATCCTCCTTCAGTGAGCCAGCTATACCCAGACCAGGACCTTCTCCAACTTCTCCTCCAGAGTCTTCGGGGCGTCCCGACCCCACATGGAATTGCAGGACATCAGAATCTTCAGCATATGCCCCCTCCGAAGGCTCGTCTCAATCTCTGGCTGCAGCTGGGTTTGCCGGTGGAGCCCTAAAGATCGGGGACAGAGATATCGATAGGTCCGAGTGAGAGGCCGCTAACTCCACTTTAGCCTTTTCCCCCACAGACAATACATCTGATTGACTCCCGCGTTGGACATGGGCGTCCATAGGCCCCGAAAAGAGGGTATGCGAGGGGACTGCGGGGTAAGTCCTCTCCATGGCCCTTCATTTCCAAGCAGAGTGGGGCATTAGCAAAGGCAAAAACCTTCAAACAAGGAAAAAAGGACGCTGACGCTCCCACACACTACTCAACGGCAGCCATCTTGGATCCCCGAAAGTCTTGTGTTAAATGTTTTTAACCTTCTTTCTTTGAGATTATTTGATCTGGAACTTCACCCTTGAATCTAGTATTATTTTAATTGTATATATACATACATACATATATATATAATTGTAAAAACTTTGGGTGAGCATTATGGTGCATGTGCATGCATATTAACTCTCACCGGGAGCAGAGGCATAGACTGGCATACCCCTGAAACCAAGCCAGAAAACCTAACGCAGTGAAATTATGCTGGCAAACTCAATAGAGTGGTGGGGGCCAGGGCCGTTGGCACAGCGCCATACCTGTGTGTTTCTTTAATTCTTTAACTGTTTAACCTTTTTTATTTTTTTTAACCAGCTTATAAACCCTTTCTTTTTAAAATCATAAACAGAGCTCTCTTTTTCAACTAAATGTTTACAGCTGATCAGAAAGATACATGCATTCAAGCCCATGTAACTTAGATGATTCAGCATGGCTCCCACATTAGTCTCTTCAATATTTGTCCTACATGGATTGGAACCATGAAGACCTGGATCTCTATGACAATGCTGACTTAAAATAGATAACTAATAACTAAAATAAACCCTTCTGTACCCAGCTATACATGTCTGTTTTTCTGACTTGCTTTTAAATGCAGGTAGCCTAATGTTACTCCCACTGTGTTCTAAGAAATTAAAATGAATTAATTCTGTGATAGCAGAGACAAAACTATTGTACTGGTTTGTCTACCATTCTGTCACTATTCTTGTGGCTTAATGCATACACGTGCTCCCTAAATTTAGCATAGGTTTAATCAGCTCTGCATTCCCTTACAATAGAGGACAAAAATATCAATTATAACCCACTGTGTTACTTGAATAGTCTTTCGAATTGGTATATAGTGTTAGGGAACTCAACAATCAGTAAAGTCTTAGTAACAATTTTCTCTAAAAGGTCCATATTCAGTAAAGTTTTCGGGTTAAAACAACCCAGATGACTTTAGCTGAACATTCAGTGGGACAAGACTCTGGGTAACTTTACCTGGAAAATGTTAGCCATGCTGCTGAATATACACACTAAAGTTAGTCAAGTAACTTTAACCATATATTCAGCTTGCTGCTGAATGTAATGTTACGGTCGTGGACCCTTGGGCCGGTTGGGACAGTGGATGGTACACTATGGAAGACCACAGCAAGCGTCCCAGCCAGGAGGCGGCACGGAAGAGACTCGGAAGAGACTTCACCACTGGAAGTCCGAGGTCACCCCAGGAGGAGCCCGTAGGGACCCGGACCTCTTGGATTTAGGTGGGATCCTATGCGACCAAGGATCCGAGCAGCGGCTGAAGGGATGGACGAAGGCTGGGCCCAGGTAGCTGAAGAGTCTTCACCCTCGGAAGCCCGCGGCTCCCCCGGGAGGAGCCCGTGAGAGCCCAAGCCGCTGGGAATTAGGAGAATCCTCTGGGCCAGCAAGTACCGGGTACCTGAGGTGAGGAAGAAGCTGAAGTCGGAGTCCAGGAGCGAAGCCGGGTCAGAAGCCAGAAGTCCGAGATCCAAACCAAAGCCAGGGATGAAAGCAGAAGACAGAGTCGTGGACGGAGCCGGGTCGGAAGCCAGAGGTCAGAAGTCAATACCACATCAGGAACAGAAGCTGGAGACGAAGTCGTGGAACGGAGCCGGGTCGGAAGCCAGAAGTCGGACATCGATACCAAAGCCAAAAGGGCGGAAGCTGAAGACGAGTCAGGAAGCAAGCCGGGTCAGAATCCAGGAGTCAGAAGCAATCCAAGGACTGTAGCAGCAACTAAGAGTCAGACAAGCTGAAGAACCTCATTGCAAGGCAAAGGCTTGATCGAGCTGCAGGGTTTAAATACCCTGCAGCATGTGACGTCTCCCGGAGGCCGTCCTCGAATTTCCCGCGCTGGCCCCTTTAAGAGTCGAGCCCCCCCGCGCGCGCCTAGGGGGCGGAGCCCAGCGTGTCGGGTCGGCAGCGTCTCCCTGCTCGAGGGAGAGCCTCAGCAGGCAAAAGATTGGGCCTACGCGGCCGGGGAGCACTGCGTGCGGGCCGAGCCGGCCCCAAGGTAGGAGGAGGGACTGGGGCACGGCCCGGTCCTGTAACATGTAAATGGGTAAAGTTATTCCCTCATCTCCCTCCCCCACTTCCCTCTCTGCCCAGACTATGGCTGACTACTTCCATGACAAGAGTCACAAAATTAGTCTTGAGTTCTCAACCAGGTCACCTTCACCTGCCTCTCCCCTACTTCTTTCCTCTTCCCTTCCCCTGGCCTCCTCCACTCTCTCCTCCTTTCCTGAAGTCACAGTGGAGGAAACTGTCCATCTTCTCTCCTCCTCCAAATTCACTGCTTGTTGCTCTGGCCCTATTCTCATTCAGTTCCTCAGATCTCCGCTGCAATCATCCCTCCTGTATGTCACATCTTCAATCTATCACTCTCTACTGCTACCTGCCTTCAAATGTGCTGTGATCATCCTCTTCTTTAAAAACCCTCACTGGAGCCTATCTGTCCTGCCAACTATCGTCCCATCTCCTTTCTCCCTTTAGCCCCGCAAACTACTGTTCACCACGACTGTCTTGACTTTCTTACATCTCAAGCCATACTTGATCCATTCCAGTCTGGTTTTCACCATCTGCATTCAAATGAAACAGCCCTTGCCAAAGTCTCCAATGACCTGCTTATGGCTGAAGCCAAAGGCCTTTACTCTGTCCTTACCCTCCTTGACCTATCTGCTGCTTTTGACCCTGTTGATCACCACCTATTCTTTGAAACTCTGTCCTCACTTGGATTTCGGGACTCTGTCCTGTCGTGGTTCTCTTCTTTCCTCTCCCATCACACTTTTAGTGTTTCCTCTGGTGACTCCTCCTCTACTGTCATTCCACTATCAATCGGTGTCCCTCAGGGCTCTGTCCTGGGTCCATGTCTCTTCTTCCTGTCAATTGTAAGCTGCCAAGTACTTTGGATTGTGTGGATCAGAAATCAGTTAAATAATTAATTAATACTTTGAATTCCTCTCATGACTTTCAATACTATTTTTATGCAGATGACTCTCAAATTTATCTCTCTACACCAGAAATGTCATAAGAAATCCAATCCAAGATTTCAGCCTGCTTGTCTGACATTGCTGGCTCGATGTCTCACTGTCACCTTGAATTCAACATGGCTAAGACTGAGCTTCTTATCTCCCCCCCCAAGCCCACATCCCCTCTTCCTCTTTTCTCTATTTCTGTGGATAACATGGTCATCTTCCTGGTCCCCTCAGCCCATAACCCCTTCTCTACACATATCCAAAACTCTGCTAAAACGTGCTGTTTCTTTCTCTGCAAAATCACCAAAATCTGTCCCTTTCTTTCTGAACACACTACCAGATCAACTCTCTTATCTCCTCTTATTTAGACTATTGCAATCTACTCCTCATAGCTCTCCCAGCGAGCCATCTTGCTCCACTTCATTCCATCCTAAATACAGCTTATCTTTCGTCAAAAGTCGCAACACCCATATAATCCCTCTTCTGAAGTTACTGCATTGGCTCCCTATATCTGTTCCTGCATAAAGTTCAAACTCCTCTTACTTACCTACAAGTGCCTTCTCTCTACAGCTCCTCAATACCCCTCCTCTTTTATTTCTCTCTACACCCCTCCTTGTCCACTCTGCTTATCAGACAAGTCGCTCCTATCTATGCCTTTCTCCTCTATCACCATTTCCCGATCCTGTACTTTCCACTGGCTGTACTATGTGCTTGGAATAGACCTCGCTAACCTTGTTTAAATGCCCTCTAAAAATCAATCTTTTTGAGCCTGCCTTTACATTTTAAGCCTGCTGGTTCACCTTTAGCCTCATTAACAATTGTCTGTTGACCTATATGTTTGTCTTGATTAAATTGTAAGCTCTATTGAGCAGGGAATGTCTCTTGTGTGCTGTTGTTTGTACAGCGATGTGAACGTCAAGTAGCGCTATAGGAATGTTATGTAGTAATAGTAGGGTAAGTTTATAAAACCAATATGGCTATAATGTACATTCAAATATAGCCAGTTAAGAAAAAAATAAAAGCTATACAGCAGGCCCGTTTCCCTGTACTTTATAATAATTCAAAAACATGTGCCTAGTGCATGATCCTGCCCTCAACTCCCAAAATAATTAAAGCATAATAAAGACCATATGAACCTGAGGAACTCTCCCCAATATTAAATTCAGGGGCCTGGCTCCTGGCCCCTCTTACCCTTCACCCCATCCGGAAGCCCCTACC
The DNA here is from genome assembly GCF_901001135.1 of Rhinatrema bivittatum. Lineage (NCBI taxonomy): Eukaryota > Metazoa > Chordata > Amphibia > Gymnophiona > Rhinatrematidae > Rhinatrema > Rhinatrema bivittatum. The sequence goes on from NC_042630.1 coordinate 40,099,039, forward strand.
TGCATCCTTCCACTCCAAACCCTCAAGGCAATAGAGTCTTACTGGACACATCCAGCATTGGTGGGGTTTAGGGTGGGGCAGGAAGAGATACTGGGTGAGAATATCCCTTGTGTTGCCTGCATGCACCTACAAATGAGCTCTATTTCTGAGTTAAGAACTGTTACTCCAATCAAACGTAGCCACTGTATCTGAAGACTTCTCTAAATGCATTTCCCAGATTGCATGTACTCTTCCTATTCATTGGTAACTTGTTTTGTTACATCCATGTTTCAAACATCATATCATCAGGAAGGCATATACATGAAACAGAAATCTTCTTGATTACATTTATCTTTTGACATTGCTTCAGATCTTAACTGGACAGAGACACTGGGGTCATTTTAAATATGGCCACTGCTCCACTTGTTCGATGACGCTTGACATGATGTCTTTTGTACATACTCTGACCAGACATTATTATCAGTTACATCTCTTTAGTAATTATGGGACTAGCTTGGTTATGTACGCACAAGATCTAGTATTTGATTTAACTAGCTTTCTTCTCCCGCCCCACCCTCACTTCCTGTTATACTCTCCTGAACCTCATTTTCTCTCTTCTTTATTTTGCTGTCTTAATTTTTCCCCTAGCTGTCTTATTTATTCCCAACCGCTGCGTTGTTTATAACCCTTTATAATAAGCTCAATGTTCCAGGTAATCCGTTGAGTTGCACATAGTTCTTGGTAAAGCATTGATTTGTACATAGTACTCAAGTTCTTACTTATACTATACTTATAGGATATCATTTTGTCCAAATAACTTTTATGCCCCATATTATAATCGCTAAGTTAATTATTAACTGATAAGATGCTTGTATCTGTAATGCGCCTCTCTATTTGCACTGTTTCATTGTAACCCACCAATTGTACTGTTTTTTCTATGCAATCCCCCTATTTGTACAGTATTTCCTTGTAAACCGATACCATGTGCAAACGGCAATCGGTATACAAAAGCCTTTAAATAAAAATAAATAAATAAAATGTATTTGGATTGCTGAACATGGTTTCTGCATCTGGTTGAAGAAAACGGACAATTGTCCAGCATTCTGTTCATCACGTTTATGCTTTTGAATCTTTCACCTGTTTTGTTATCGACCATGTCAGTATTAACCTCAAGGAGTAGAACACCTGGTCAAACTTGTATAGAAGTGGATTTTTTGTCTCAATCCCTGGAATCTCAGGGGCCGATGCAATAAGCTGCATGTAAAAATATGTGTGTCCAAACTGGGCACCCGTTTTATTAACGTGCACCTAGCCATGTCTCCTGGGCATCCAATGCAGGATGGTAATGAGGTGCCATGCTAAAAAGGACGCGCTAGGGATCAATTGTGCATCCCCAGTGCATCTTTGGCTTCAGGTGCCCAGGAGATGTGGCTGTGCGCACAGCCACAGGTTAGGAAAACAGACGCTGGTAAATTGAGCTTCGTTTTCCTAAGCTGGCCGCCGTCAAGACTTTTTTTTCATGTTGCTACTTTCTGTGGTTCCTCCTACTTAGTATCGCGATGATACTAAAAGTAGGAGGAACCACAGAAAACAGGATTTTTTATTGTTTAGTGAGCCCTTGATGCGCAGCAAGACTTAACGCCTCAGGCAGGCGTAACTTTTCAAACAAAGGTAGGGGGGTTTAGATAGGGCTGGGGGGTGGGTTAGGTAGGAGAAGGGAGGGGAAGGTGCAGGGGGATGGAAGGAAAGTTCCCTCCGAGGCCGCTCTGATTTCGGAGCGGCCTCGGAGGGAACGGAGGCAGGCTGGGTGGCTCGGCGCGCACAAGGCTGAGCAAAATCGGCAGCCTGCGCGCGCCGACCCCGGATTTTAAAAGATACGCGTGGTTACACGCATATCTATTAAAATGCAGCATACTCTTGTTTGCGCTGGTCGCGTGGGCGTACTTTTTAAAAATGTGCCCCAAGGTGCGGTCACACCATGGAATATTATGATATTAAGGGTCCATCAAGCCCAGCATCCTGTTTCCCTCCTTTTCCCCTCCCCTCCTTTGGTTTATCTAACTTTTTGATTGCAGTTTATTAAGGCACTTATGTTAATGTCCTTTGAGTTGATAATATGTTATTTTGTTGACAGTTATTTTTAGATTTTATTTATTTACTTTTATTGTTTTTAAATTATGTTTGTTTAGTTGTGAACCATTTTGATCAAATATTTTTGTAAAAGCGGTATACAAACGATTTTTAAATTAAATAAAATAAAATAAAAGAGAGGCCAAACCAGGCCACAAGAACCCAGCAATTACCCAAACACTAAGAAGATCCCATGCTACTGATGCAATTAATAGCAGTGGCTATTCCCTAAGTAAACTTGATTAATAGCAGTTAATGGACTTCTCCTCCAAGAACTTATCCAAATCTTTTTTGAACCCAGCTACACTAACTGCACTAACCACATCCTCTGGCAACAAATTCCAGAACTTTATTGTGCGTTGAGTGAAAAAGAATTTTCACCGATTAGTCTTAAATGTGCTACTTGCTAACTTCATGGAATGCCCCCTAGTCCTTCTATTATTCGAAAGTGTAATCGATTCACATCTACTCGTTCAAGACCTCTCATGATCTTAAAGATCTCTATCATATCCCCCCTCAGCCGTCTCTTCCCCAAGCTGAACAGCCCTAACCTCTTCAGCCTTTCCTCATAGGGGAGCTGTTCCATCCCCTTTATCATTTTGGTCGCCCTTCTCTGTACCTTCTCCATCGCAACTATATCTTTTTTGAGATGCGGCGACCAGAATTGTACACAGAATTCAAGGTGCGGTCTCACCATGGAGCGATATAGAGGCATTATGACATTTTCCGTTTTATTAATCATTCGCTTCCTAATAATTCCTCTTAATCTCTGCTATGCTAATTTCCTTGACCACATCCTCTAGCAACAGATGCCACAGCTTGATCATGTGCTGCATAAAAAAGCACTTTCTATGATTTGTTTTAAAGTTGCTGGTTGATAGTTTCATGAAGTATCCCCTTGTTTTACTAGTTTTTGAAAGGGAAAATAATAGCTCTTTACTTACTCGTTCTACCCCATTCGTGATTTTATAAACTTCTATCATGTCTCTTTCTTGCCACCCTCTATATCTTTTCTAATTCTGCTATGGGATTTTTTTTAGATAGGGTGACCAGAACTGCAGACAATACTCAAGGTTCAATTTTCATCCTGGATCCATACAAAGGCATTATGATAGAACAAAATGGAGACTCTATTCCTTTCCAATGAATTCCTAACATTTTATTTGCCTTTTTGACCATCACCAGACACTGTGCTGAGGATTTCAATATATTGTCCACAAGGACTCCAGGGTCCTTTTCCTGAGTGATGACACCCAATACATAACCCAGCATTGTGTACTTGTAGTGGTATTTTTACTCCCTATGTGCATCACTTTGCACTTTTCCACATTAAGTTTCTTCTGCAATTCAGTTGCCCAGTCTCCTACTCTCACAAGGTCCCTGTGCAGTACCTTTCAATCCACTGTTTTAACAGTTGAATAATCTTGTGTCATCTGAAAATCTGTTCACCGCAACTGCTGCTTCCTTTCCCTCATCAGGTTCAAGTACCAATCCCTGTGGTACTTCACTAACAACCCTTCTCCATTTGTAAAGCTGATCCTTTAATCCTACCCTCTTTCTTGTCTAGTAACCAGTTAGTAATCCATAATAGGACATTACCTCATCCCATGACACTAATTTCCACGAGTCTTCTCTCATGAGGAACTTTATCAAATGTCTTCTGAATATCCCAATATAGAAAAAATCCCATAGATTGGTAAGGCAAGACTTCCCTTTGCTAAAACCATTCTGACTCTTCCCATGTCTATCAACATGGCCAGTGATTTTGGTTTTAAGAATCGCTTCTCCAAATAGCACTCCCATTTCAAAGAAAGCTAAACATGCTGAAAAACTGTTTTTGTACTGTAGATATTATGACAGCTGTTAAAATTTAGGCAATACAAACTTTGTTTAAAAAAAACAAACTACCCTGTTCCTTCGTGTGAATGGCTAGATTTTGTTCTCTAGTTTTCATCACAAGCAGTCACTGATGGATATCATGAGTCTAGAAAATATACAGTGTAAGCTATACATGCCCTTTTTTTTTTTAATTCAGTTCTAAGGTATACCTATATAAATATACAACCAGCAAATGAAACATACAGAATCAGGAAGACATTAAGAAAAGCTAATTTTAAGGGGCTGCCTGTGGTATAAAGGTTTGCTTTGAAAATAAAAGGCTAATAAGGGAACAGATACTTTGAACCAGAGTAAATTGCGCCTACTTTGAAGCAGGTGCAAAATCCCTGTGTCGAATGAAATCCCTGCATACTTTCCCTCCCCAACCTAATCCCACCTACTTTTTCTAGCAGGTTAAAAAAAGTACATGCACTGTAAAAGTGTGCCCACTTTTACCTACATTAAAAAGGAGGAGGGGTGATTTTGCAAACCACATTTTCACACAGAAACATGCATTTACTGGTGTAAAATCTTGAAAATTGCCCCCCTTAGTGACTTTATGACAATATTTACAATGCATTCTTTGAATTGGAAGATGTGAATACCATACCTAAAGCTTTAACAGAAATTTGCCGTGTCAAAGGTGGAGGGATGTTGATACAGACTAGATCCACGTCCTGGTGCAGTAAGAAGTCTTCAGTTCGACTGGTGAAGAAGGAAATGCTCATTTCCTCTGCTAGCTGCTTTGCTTCATCCTCTGTCTTTCCAATTCTCAGTTTTGTTTTCTTTTCCTTTCCAAATACTTCCTAACATTCTACTTGCCTTGTTGATCGCCCACCAGCACTAAGCCAAATATTTCAAAGTATTGTCTATAAGGATTCCGAGGTTATTTTCCTTGGTGGTAACTCCTAATACGAACCCAGATTCATGTTCTTGAGTTGGGATTGTTTTTGCCTACGTGCATTACTTTGCAGGTCTCCACAATAAATTGCCTCTGCCATTTAGAAGCCCAGTCTCCTGGTCTCACAAGGTCCTTCTGCAGTTCTTCACAATCTGTTGCTGACTCAAAACAATTTTGTGTCATCTGCAAATATGGTCACTTCTCTCTTTGTTCCTTTCTCCAGATCATTTATGAATATGTTAATTAGTACAGGTCCCAATACAGACTCCTAGGGCACGCCACGACCTTTCTCCATTCGGAAAACTGCCATTTAGTCCTACCCTCTGTTTCCTGTCTTTTATCCAGTTACCAATCCACAATAGGACACTGCCTCCAATCCCCATATCTTCCAATTTTGTGAGGAATCTCTCATGAGGACCTTTGTCAAATACCTTCTGAAAATCCAAATACACTATATCGACTGGCTCATGGTTTGCAAGTTTATTTACACCTTCAAAAAAATCTAGTAATCTGATAAGGAAAGACTTACCTTTCCAAAAACCATGTTGACTCTAACCCATTAAACCATGTCTATTTATGTTGTCAGTAATTTTGTTTTAAAAAATAGTTTCGACTATTTTACTCGGCACCGATGTAAGGCTTACCGATCTATAGTTTCCTGGATCACCCTGGAGCCCTTTTTAAAAATTGGCGTCACATTGACAACCCTCCAGTCTTCTGTTTTAAATGATAGGTTGCAAATCACCACAACTAGGTCTGCGATTTCATTTTTTAGTTCCTTCAGAACTCTGGGGTGAATACCATCCGGTCCCAGTGATTTGTTATTCTTTAGTCTGTCAATTTGAGTTATTATGTCCTCCACTTTCACAGTGATCCCATCTAGTCGCTCAGTCATCACCATAAAAAATGTTTCTGGTGTGGATATGATTTCAACATTCTCGTCAGTAAAGACAGAGGCAAAGAATTCATTTCGTTTTTCTATTTCCTTGTCCTTCCTAACCACCCCTTTTACTGCTCGGTTTTCTAGCAGTTCAACTGACAGGCTTTTTGCTTCAAATGTACTTGAAAACAATTATATTATATATTTTTACATATATGGCAAGCTTCTTTTCAAATCTTCTCTTAGCCTGATTAATTACTTTTTCACATCTAACTTGAAAGTGCTTATGCTCTTCCTTATTCTCCTCATTTGGGTCTGCTTTTCAGTTTTTGAATGATGCTCTTTTGACTTTAATTGCCCCTGTGTTATGGAGATGGAGACCTTGAGCATGGGAAGGCTCAGAGGGCTTCGCATCTCTTAGGAAGCGCTAGGAGAGCGGTTCCGCTTTCCAGGGGATTGTGTGTTCTTGGACCACGGCTCGACCCCAGAGGAACTCCGAAGAGGTGCCACGGCAGGTGAGGCATACCCGAGCATGGGCTGGTCAGGAGCGAGGCTGGACTGAAGACAAATGACTGAAGTTACTGACCCTCCTCCGGACCTGTACACTTCGGAAGACCAGCAATGCAATGGTGGTCTTAATGAACAGTCCTCCGACCGTTCCAAGCCCTTTCGGACCTGCCGCTGGGTAACGGCAAGAAGCGGCAGGCCGGATGGAGATCAGGGCAGCAAAGACCAGAACATAGAGATTCAGATGAAGACTCAGGAACGAGGTACTTGGGTGCACAGATGAAAACTCAGGAACAAGGTACTTGGGTGCACAGATGAAGACTCAGGAACAAGGTACTTGGATGCACAAGGTATTCAGAAGAGTTGAGTAAGGTACTGGGTTGAGACTGCGACGCAGCGCGCCCTACACAGTCCACCCACGGGACTGGTTGTGGACCATGCTGGACTCGAAGAGCCTCTAGACGAGATGATGGAAGCTGATACTGGAACATGACAAAGATACTGAAGAGGCCTGCACTGAGGCGCGCCCTACACAGCCGCCAGTGGCTGGTCGTGGACCATGCTGCAATGGAGCAGGTTCAAACAGAGTCTTAGGTATGGACGGTGCAGGCACAAGGTATCCGAGGGTGAGCAAAGTTCAAGACACAGGACCAAAATATGACTTGGCTTCAAGCAAGGGACACAGGACCAAGACACGGCTTGGCTTCAAGCAAGGGATTCCCTCTGGAGGCTTGAGCTGTGATAGTGAAGAAGGCAATGTACCATGAAGCACCCTACTCAGCCCACCTGTGGGACTGGTCACGGACCATGACATGACACGCCAGGAAAGGTGGAGACGAGGAACCTGGGGTTCAGGACATCGGGACTGGATCAGAGACATCAGGGACAGGAGACGGACATCAGGACTGGATCACGAACAGGAGATGAACATCAGGACTGGATCACAGACATCAGAAGACGGACATCTGGATTGGAACACGGACATCAGGAATGGATCACGGACTTCAAAACGAGACATGGCGCTCCGACAGGAAACGAAGAACATAGGACCTTGAAGACGACTGGAACAGAGAAGACTCCTGGAGCGAAGGACAGGAACATCCAGGAGCATCTAACTACTTGCGAAGGCAAGCTGGAATGGACGCTGGGCCCTTTTCTAGGGCTGAAGAGGACAACGCCCAGGGAGGAGCCAGCAGGGGGCCACACCTGGTTGGCCCTTGAAGAGGAGAAGAGAGGCACGCGCCCGTGCCTATGGAGATCCAGGAGAAGAGAGCAGGATGTGTTGGTGGCGTCCTCAGCCACAGAGAAGACCCGAGGAGCAAGCAAGGCAGGCTGTAGGAGCAGCCCTGCCATGAAGTGCAGGCTGCAGGAAGTGCAAGAGGGCTGCAGGCACCGGCAGGGATGACCTCCCTGTCGAGCAAGGACCTGGGCAGCAGCAGCCACAGGCAGGGACGGCTTCCCTGCCGGCTGAAGACCCCGGCATGACAAGGATGGCTTCCCACCGTCCTAGGACCCCGGGAGTGGCAGCGGCGATCCAGCCACTTTGGAATGAGGCTCCCGGCACTGAGCCCTGCCGCGTAGGGCAGAAGAACGCGGCTCCTGTGCCGCATTGGAAGGAGTAGCGTCAGCGGCCCGACTGGCTGCGGGACGTAGGGGACCTGCCTGCGCTCCTCGCGGGCAGGTTCACAACACCCTATCACCTCACTATTAAACTGTGCTGGCAGTCATTTGTTTTTTCTTCAACCTTTTTTAATGCATGGACTACATTTTGTCTAGGCCTCAAGTATGATAATTTTAAACAGTATCCACACCTCCTGAATGTTTTTAACCTTGTGAATGGCTCCTTTCAGGTTTTTTTCTAACGAAATTTACTACTACATAGTTTTCCTCAGTATTTGCCCTCCAGTGATTATGTCAAATTTTATTACATTATGATCATTATCTCTTGCACCAGGCTAATGTAGTTCCCTCTGTCATTGGTTCCATGTGCAACTGCTGCCTGAAGCAGTCATTAATAGCATCTAGGAACTTTACCTCCCTTGCATGTCCTGATGTAACATTTACCCAATCAATATTCGAGTAATTGAATTTTTCTATTATTGTGTTGCCAATTTTACTGGTCAGTCTATTCTCAGTTAGCATGTTGCAGTCTGTTTCCTTATCCTGGTCAGGCAGGCAGTAGTATATACCCACTACTATACTCCTTCCATTTACCCTTGGAATTTCTATGTATAAAGTTTCCAGTGCAGTTTTTTTCTGCAATACTTTTATCCTGCTTAATTGACTCTATGCTATACTTAACATATAGTGCCATCCCTCCACCAGTTTTGCCATCCCTGCTATGTCAATATAGTTTATACCATCGTATCACAGTGGCCCATTGGTTATCCTCCTTCCACAAGGTCTATGCTTAGTATGTCTATATCTTCCTTTAGCGCCATACATTCTAATGTCTGGCATTTGCATACAGATAAAGTCATTTTATTTGTATTTCTATTTTATGTGTACCCACAACCTGCTTATTATCAGATGAAACTGGCAGTTTGGAGTCATTTTAATCTATGTGCTCTGTACTTAAATACATCGGAATTTTTCAGCTTTTATAAGCACCTCTCTGTCAGGGCTTTCTAGCTTACATCATTCAGAGGAAGATACTGCCTTCTGAACCATGCACTGCTGAGTGACAGTCAGCTTTCCCCATGTTTTAGTTTAAAAGGTGCTCTAACTCTTTTTTAAAGGTTAGTGCCAGCAGCTTCATGCCACGCTGGTTAAAATGGAACCTATTCAGTCGTAATAAACACCTCCTTCCACAGAATGTTCTTCAGTTCTTAACAAACCTAATACCTTCTTCTCTGTAACCATCATCTCATCCATGCATTGAGATTATGGAGCTCAGCCTGCCACTGGGGTCCTCTAAGTGGAATGGGGAGCATTTCTGAGAATGCAGCCCTGGAGGGTCTGGATTTCAATTTCCTAGCAGCCTAAATTTAGCCTCCAGAATCTCTCTCCTGCACCTTTCTATGTCATTGGTACCCACAAGTACCATGACAGCTGGCTTTTCTCCAGCACTCTCTAAAATCTTATCTAGGTGGTGCATGAGGTCCCCTACCTTTGCACTAGGCAGGTGAGTCACCGGCGATTCTTATACCCATCAGCCAACTAGCCATCTCCTTCCCTAATAAGCCAATCATCCATTACATCAGCTGTCCTAATCTTTCTCTCATGGGCACTGACTTTTGAAGACACATCCTCAGAATGAGAGGAAAAAGCATCATCTGGAGGACAGCTTCTAGCTACAGGATCACTTTCTGCCACACCAAGGTGATTGTCTCCTGCCAGGGGATCTTCCTCATCCAAAGCAGCACAAGAGCTGCCAGACTTGAGTTGAAACTGCTCTACTATGACCTTGAAGGTCTCCTCTATATATCTCTCTCTGTCTGCCTTAGTTCCTTCAGGTCTTTCACTTTGGCTTTCAGCGATCAGATTCGTTCTCTGAGAGCCAGGAGCCCTTTGCATCGGGTGTACACATGCAACCTCTCACCAACAGGTAGATAATCATACCTTTGGCACTCAGTGTAAAAGACTGGATAGCCTCCATCTCACTGCTGGCTTCTATCTGCTTCTTAATTTGTTGTATTGATAAAGTCTTGAAGGCTGATTAAAGTGATGGGATACCTAAATTTAAGAGTTAAATGTAGGGTTTTTAAGTATATTTAGTAGGTGTCTCTTAAAATCTATGAGGTCGATTTTAAAGCGAGTGCGCCCATACATGCACATATTGGTGCACAAGCAAAGATGCTAGAATTTTTAATTGTGCGCGCACTGATGTGCATATGTTTTAAAATGCACCAACCGCTCGTAAGTATGCTCCAAATTTGAAGAGGTTATTCAGGCACAGCTAGCGTGTGTGTCTTCAGTAGGACCAGGTTGGCTTTTACGTTGTTATTGTTTGTAAGGTTTTGGGTGGACCCTTGGACACTGTGGCAGATGACCACGCCCACAGGGGGAAGTCCCGTGAGGGGCCACAGATCAGGCTCAGCTTTAGGACACACAACACGGAATTATCTTTTATTAAACAGAGTTGAGAAGCCACCAGAGGTGGCAGTAGTGAGTAGAGATGAAGCCCGCCTGGGCTTGTAGTTCCGCAGCCTCAATGGCTGTGCTGTAGTGGAGAGAAATTGAGATAGTGAGAACAGTGGAGCATACACAGGGTTCTGTTAAGGAGCCTCGTTGGTAGATTACTCACACAGCGCTCTCTCCCGGAAGGTAACACAGAAGCTGGAATAGAGGCAGGCCCTCGAGGAGCGAGTACCTGGTTCTAGAGAACAGCTCTGAGAGAGTCGAGATGGTAATTCACTGATGGTGTAGGCAGCGGGTTCTTCCAAGCAGAAGTGAGCTCAGGCAGCGAGTCCGGGAACATGGGCCCTCGAGGAGCGAGTACTGGTTCCAGACAGCGACCTGAAAGAAAAGAGAGAGGCCCCCGAGGAGCGGGTACCCCGATAGAGTAAGTCCAATTAAGGAGAGGCAGAGTAACTAGGTACAGACAGCGAATCCCATCCGTAAGGAGTTACCTTCACCTTGCTAACTCGATTAGCTAGCAAGTAGAGTAGGCTTTTGTATCCGGGATGCATGATGTCATCACAGGGGGACGCCCCTGAGGTTCGCGCCAAAGAAGGAATAAGAAGCAGGGCCGTGCGGCACGCGCGCCCTGTGGCAGCTGAACAACATGGCGGGATGCAGCACCCAAGCCGAACCGGGGACGCTGGAGAGGACTGCAGGCAGACGCCCATCAACCGCGGAAGGAGTCGCCAAAGAGGTAAGGAGGGCGGAGTGGATATGTCGGGCAGCGACAGTCGTAACATACATGTATGTCAGCAAATTTTAAAACATGCTTAGCATGAGGAATAACCCAGTTTTTTCCCATTAGTCCACCAGTTTGGCCAGCTAATATTGTGGTCTTCCAGACCTCTCTGGTTCTTCACCCTGCGAGTCCCCCAGTTGACCCAAACCCTCAACCCTGTCCTGTAAGCCCTAAAACCCGAGAGCTTCAGGCTTGCTTCTCAGCTGGAGCAGCAGTAAATTTACGCGGTTAACAAGCCGACGTGCACCGAAGTCTCTAGTTTGATATTCTGAGTTTACGTGTGTCTTAACCCCACCCCAGAATGCCCATGCCCCGCCCCCTTATTCCTCACTCATGTGCAGATACATACAATACATATTTTGTAGCTTTCTAAAATCTGCATTGCTCTTGCACGGCCCACATACTTGTGACATTGTTGCTTGAGGCATGCTTTTAAAATCAACCTACATGGTTTTTAAATTTGATAATTGTGTGTGTGTGTGGGGGGGTTATATTCAGTAAGTTGAAGCTAGCTGGATAACTTGTCCTGTATTCAGTGGTATAAATGCCAATAGGTTTTACCTGTATTAAGAGCACTTAAGGCAGGTAAATGACTTTTGGAAATTGCTATTATTATAGCAATGACTTTTGGAAAGCAATAGCAATGACTTTTGGAAATTGCTATTATTATAGCAATTTCCAAAAGTTATTTACATTTACATATGCAACTCCTTTGAAAATTCACCTGTTAGGATGAAATTTTCAAAAGCATTTACGCACGTAAATGGGCTTTTGGAAAGTTACCTTGGAGGCCTATGCGTGTGGAAGCGATTTCGTGTGTAATTTTATGTGTTCTTGAAAGAGGTGATCTCACGGGCAGAATTAGGATAGGGAAACCTTTTATGAACTTACATTTGATTTCCAAAAAGTATGTGTGTAAATGTATGCATACACATTTACGCCTGACTCCAAGCAGGCATAAACATGTGCATATAGGCCGTGCAGGGCTACGCATGTGCCTGCTAATTTTCATACCAGACTTATGGTCTGCATTCACTTTTTGCAAGCAGGCTGTTATAAAACTACTCTTTCTATTGATATATAATAAAATAAAATCATATCCTAAAATAATAATAGAAATGGATAATATGAAAAGAACTGGGGTCTATGGCATTGCACTAGGAATTGGGTAAACTAGATGGGCCTTCTGGTTTTTAACTTCTGTCATGTTATATTCTATGTCATTCTAGTAAATCCTACCTTTAGGCCAGTGGCGAACTAAGGGGGCAAGGGGGCGGTCTGCCCTGGGTGACAACAGGGGCTCAGGTGACGTTGCCGCCAGCAGGCAGGTCCTGGGGCAGTGCTGATAAATGACGTGCTGGTGGGATCCTGTGGAAGAGGCCAGTGGCAGAAGGCGAGGCCCTGCGGTGGCGCTGGTGGTAACTGGAAGCCAGCAGCAGCTGAAGAAGAGCGCCAAACCATGTGTGAGAGGGAGCCTGGCCCTGTGACAATAGATGCCAGTTTATGAGAGAGTGTGTGTGCGTGTGCATAAGAGGTTGCCTGAGTGTGTATATGAGGTGAGCGTATATGAGCGTGTGTGCCCATGTATATATATGAGCGTGTCTATATGAGAAGGTGCCTGTGTATGGGCAGGGGTGGGGTTGAGACAGAGGAAGCATATATGTGTATGAGAAAAAGAGAAGGAAGAAATGTGTGTGTCTGTCTCACACACACACTCAAGTAACCTTTGTCTCTCACCAAGCTTGTATGTGTGTGTGAGACAGAGGGAGCATATTTTATTTGTGTCTCTGTGTGTGTGTGTACCCCAAGTTCACGACAATCTCAGGGTGACAGGTATGGTGAGCCGGGGATTTTTTAAAATCCTTATTAATTTTAATTACTGGGTATTATTTGATGTCTGCTATTATGAAATATTTTCTTGGCTTAGGAAATTTAAAAAAATGTGTACAGGAGCTTCTAATTATTGAATATTATGCTATTCCATCAGCAGTTTTGAAATGTATATTTTTTAGTATAGTTATACTATTCTAATTGATTTATATTTCTTGATTGTATTGTTTTGGGGATTTTCTGCTTTGCCATTGTTGCACTGCTTACAGAATTTGGCTTGTTGTGGTTTCCAGTTCAATTTTTGTCTGCATATGTACATTTGTGAGAGACAAAGGAAGCATGTGAGATGGAGGAAGCATGTCTGTATGTGAGAGGAACTGATAAAGTGTGTCTCTCACACACACATGCTCCCTCTGTCTTTCACCATGTATGTGTGTGTAGGAGAGGGAGCAAATTGTGTGTGTGCGCGCACCCACACGTGTGCCCCCAGTCTACAACAATCTTAGGATGACACATATGGAGGGCAGGAGATTTTTAAAATCCTTAATTTTAATTATTGGCTGTTATTTTATGTCTGCTGTTTTGAAATATTTTATTGATATTTAGGGAATTTTAAAATTATATATTTGGGGAGGGTGCCAATGAGGTATTCGCCCCGTGTGCCACCTCATTAGACCTCTAGATTAGGACAGAGATCCTGACTTGCTAAAAGAATGGGGAACAATAAAAATAAGGGTACTATATTGTGCCAGGGCTCCAAGACTGGCAGGGCTCTCACAATTATTAGCAAATGACTGTAAATAAAGCTCGCTAAGTAAATCCACATTTTCAAATTGTATGCATGGCAACAGAAATCTAGCCTAGCAACTGCAAAATGCCCTTTTCCTGATCCATTCATATAGCTGGGGGGAAAAAAAACTCCACACCATTTTATACAAGTAACACCAGAAACTGATTTTGAAGCGCTCTGGTACACACTACAACCGCTCCCACCCTCCCTAGCTTCCTTATATTTGCACATCCTAGGACGTAGCCCCCGCTGCCTCACGCACGCAACGCACAGGCAACTACTTCTAGTTCTACAATCAATGAAGGTGGTTTGAGCACGCGCCTTCTTGTGCGGCACGTGATCCCGTTATCTCGGCGCGCGCGACACTGAGAGACGAGGAAGTGGGCAGGGGGTACAAGTTCGGCGCGCGCGGAGCCTGCGGACGCATGCGCAACAGCGGTGCAGTTGATTCGCGTGCAGTCTTCGTAGGAACTTTGCCTCTGCATGGGGGTTGGTTGGAGGGTGGGTGGCACATAGGAGGGAGCGGGGTCGTTGAAGGGACCACGTTTGGTGTTGGCAGGTGCACGAAGTTTGCGGGTGGGGGCAACAGTGGCACTTCGCGCAGTTGAATGGCGTGTCGGGAAGTTAGCTGAATGTCTCTCAGCAAAAGGGACCAGTGTTCTGCTCGGTTTTTTTTTTTTTTAAGAGGAAGGGGCAGATGTTCTCTATTTCAGCCTAATTTGCTGAACTTGTGCCCCCGTGGGGAAATGGGAGAGAAACCTCAGTAAACCAGGCGCTAGATTCATTCTAGGTTTCACTTTCTCTATCATTCTCCCTTGAAAGACATTATTTGAATTCCTTTCCTCTAAGCGGATTCAAAGTTTTACTTCGGGGTTCACTTATTTTTGGTTGAAATGAGTCTGGATGGAGAGGGATAATTCAGTTACCAAATCAGGAAGAAAACTGGTCATTATTATGTATAGATTATAATCATAATATTTTGCAACAGGCTTGTCGTGGGGTGATCTGACGGGAAGGTTATTGATGTCCTTGGGAAAAGTGACATGTTAATGCACTTCCTGCAGTCATGTCTTTGAATAGTGCATAGTGGAAAGTGACCAGTATTACAGCTGCTATTGTGGAATTAAGGATGATTGCAAGTGAAAGCAGTTCCTTCTTTTTCTGTAAAGAATGCAACAACTGGATCAAATTGAACAGCAATAGCCCACATGCCCTTGTCAAAATAGCTTCCCCTGATTGACTTAAGTCTGTTAAATGGAGTCGTGTGATGTTGCCTGGTGAAGGGAATCCTAGCAGTGCAAAAGGCTGGCATCTCTAAACATTTGTTACCTCTATAAAAGTGTGCTCTGTGACACTTTTGATGGCTGTGCAACTGTAAGAGAAGGCGTATTGCCATGGAGGAGAGGAGCTCTGGTGGTGAAAAGCACGACGAGCTTTAGGCTGAGCTGGAAGTTGTGGAAACTGAGAAGGAGGTGCTAGAGGAGCATCGGTACCTTCTCGATTTGGAGGAAAAGAAGCTCAGAGAGCAGCTGCGGATTCAGGAGGCAACTAGGCGCCGCCTGGAGAAAGAGGTTGTGGCTCGGCAAAGGCAGATAGAGAAGGAAATTGTCCAGAGGGGGGATGATGGACAAGAAGGTCCAGCAAGCAGTTCAGCTGGAGAAAGATGGTCAGGGGCCAATACAGCAACAGCAGCTCCTTACTCTGGAGCCAGATGAGTTAAAGGATTTGAGAATGATCCAGAGGGGCGGCTTTGGGGATATTTACAGAGCAAAGTGTCCAAGGTTTGACAAGGAGGTCGCTGTGAAAATCATCCGGGGAGCAGGAGAGTAAGTAATCCTTTTCCATGACACAAGCTCTGTCAACCCTCATGCTACAAAAATGTTTTTTTTTCGGGGGGGTGGGGGGTACAGGGAGGGGGAGACTTTTATTAGTGTCACACTCTAGAAATAAGAAAGACCGGGGTGGAACGTTTTTGGAAAAGGTAAGAACCAGGAAAAAAATGTAGTTTTTTTTTCTTTGGTTTAACTTGGAGTAGCTGGCTTGTTACGGCGGTTACTACCCCAAATCAAATAAGCCTGATACTTCACTTTCAATGCATATACAGCATAGTTCTCTGATTCAACGGCAGGGGAGAAGAAAAACTGATACTTCACACATCCAGAAAAGAGGGTTCGCACTCGCAAAGCAGGGAGTAGCTGGCTTGTTACGGCGGTTACTACCCCAAACCAAATGTGCCTGATACTTCACTTTCGATGCATATCCAGCATAGCTCTCTGCTTCAACGGCATGGGAGAAGAAAATCAACCAATAAGGGCTGTATAACAGTCTGGGTAAAACAAATAAACATGGGTGCAGATTGCTTATTGCGGCGGCTTCTACCCCTAACTAATCAAGCTAGATATTTCACTTGGATGCAGCTCCATCACTGCTCTCTACATTAAAGGTGGGGGTGGAAGGGAAATAGAACCAAGAGCTAAGAGAAACAGATAAGTATGAGAGAGAAAATTTGCGGGGCAGACTAGATGGGCCATTTGGTCTCCTTCTGCCGTCATTTCATTTCATTTCTATGTTTCTTATTTTGTTTTTATTTTTTGCACATTATTTTGCACACTCTTTTCTCCTCAGTCTCTCCTCTTCTGCTGCCCAGTGGTAGTAGCTCCTTCACCTAGCTTGGGCTGAACTCTGACCCGACTATAGCAGTAGTTTCTCCTCTCAGCCTAAGCCAGGCCAGCAGAAGGTGTCAGGTGCTGAAATTTAGGCTCCCAGGTAACCAAGCAACTGGAATTTGTCCCAGCAGGGCTGGAGACATTCTGGATGGCTGGGTGCTTAAAATTAAGTGCTGGGGCCAGGCATGGGCAGAAGAGATGCTGATGTCAGGGACCCAGCCTGGCCATAAGAAACTGCTGTTGATGTCAGGGCTGATGCTTAGGCTGAGAAACCACCATTGCTAGGGTTTGAGCCAAAACTGTTGCCATCAGCCAAAATTGTTGCCATCAGCTGCTCTGAACCACAGTATATTGGCCCAAGCCCAATATACTGTGGTTCAGAGCAGCTCCATATCACTACTAGTGTGCCGAGAGGAGGGAAAAGGGGAAAGAGTGCATGGATGGTGAGGATAGTGCATGAATGAAGGGGATATGAGAGGAGAGATCAAAGTAAAACTACAGGAAAAGAAGTAAAAAAAAAAAAATAGAGCAAAATAAGATACATCACCTCTCCAATAACAATGTGAAAAGAAAAAGGAGTGACTGGCCCAGTGGCTCAGTTGACAAGTGCTGCACAGTGCCATGTGGAAGATCCCCAGTTTGGCCATGGCCGGGGATGCGGTAGAGGCAATGTTGATAGCATGTGGGGGAGAGGCAGTAGTGTAGCCATGGGTGAGCCATGGCCCACCCAACCAATAATGCTTTTGTGAGTCCCATCCCTGCGACAGCAAAAAGAAGGGCCTTGGAAGAAGCAAGGTTGCCATGGGATCCCATCTGCATGGTGGCAAAGAGGAGGGCCTTGGAAAGAAGCAAGGCTGCCGCGGGATCACATACCTGCGACAACTCAAAGGAGGGCGGGAGTAGCATGGTCATCGCGGGGTCCCATCCCCGTGGCGGTGAAAGTAGGACTTTGGCTGTGCCTAATGGAAAGGCCCAGGTGTGTGTGTGAGTGAGAATGGGAGCTTGAATGTGTGTGTGTAGATTAAATGGGAGCTTGAATGTGTGTGTGTGTGTAGGTGGAAGCTTGAGTGTGTGTGTGTGTGTGTGTAGGTGGAAGCTTGAGTGTGTGTGTGTAGGTGGAAGCTTGAGTGTGTGTGTGTGTGTAGGTGGGAGCTTGAGTGTGTGTGTGTGTAGGGAGCTTGAATGTGTGTGTGTTAGGTGGGAGCTTGAATGTGTGTGTGTTAGGTGGGAGCTTGTGTGTGTGTGTGTGTGTTAGGTGGGAGCTTGTGTGTGTGTGTGTGTAGGTGGGAGCTTGTGTGTGTGTGTGTAGGTGGGAGCTTGTGTGTGTGTGTGTAGGTGGGAGCTTGTGTGTGTGTGTGTGTAGGTGGGAGCTTGAAAATGTGTGTGTGTGTATAGATTAAATGGGAGCTTGAGTGTGTGTGTGTAGATTAAATGGGAGCTTGAGTGTGTGTGTGTGTAGATTAAATGGGAGCTTGAGTGTGTGTGTGTGTAGATCAAATGGGAGCTTGAATGTGTGTGTGTGTGTGTGTGTGTGTGTGTAGATCAAATGGGAGCCTGAATGTGTGTGTTTGTGTGTGTGTGTAGATTAAATGGGAGCCTGAATGTGTGTGTAGATTAGAATGGGAGCGTGAATGTGTGTGTGTGTGTGTGTGTAGATTAGAATGGGAGCTTGAATGTGTGTGTCTAGATTAGAATGGGAGCTTGAACGTGTGTGTGTCTAGATTAGAATGGGAGCTTGAACGTGTGTGTGTGTAGATTAGAATGGGAGCTTGAGTGTGTGTGTGTGTAGATTAGAATGGGTGCTTGAATGTGTGTGTGTCTAGATTAGAATGGGTGCTTGAATGTGTGTGTGTCTAGATTAGAATGGGTGCTTGAATGTGTGTGTGTCTAGATTAGAATGGGTGCTTGAATGTGTGTGTGTCTAGATTAGAATGGGTGCTTGAATGTGTGTGTGTCTAGATTAGAATGGGTGCTTGAATGTGTGTGTGTCTAGATTAGAATGGGTGCTTGAATGTGTGTGTGTCTAGATTAGAATGGGAGCTTGAATGTGTGTGTGTCTAGATTAGAATGGGAGCTTGAATGTGTGTGTGTCTAGATTAGAATGGGAGCTTGAGTGTGTGTGTGTAGATTAGAATGGGAGCTTGAGTGTGTGTGTGTAGATTAGAATGGGAGCTTGAACGTGTGTGTGTGTGTGTGTAGATTAGAATGGGAGCTTGAACGTGTGTGTGTGTGTGTGTAGATTAGAATGGGAGCTTGAACGTGTGTGTGTGTGTGTGTGTGTAGATTAGAATGGGAGCTTGAACGTGTGTTTGTGTGTGTGTGTGTAGATTAGAATGGGAGCTTGAACGTGTGTGTGTGTGTAGATTAGGTGTGTGTGTGTGTGTAGATTAGAATGGGAGCTTGAACGTGTGTGTGTGTGTGTGTGTGTGTAGATTAGAATGGGAGCTTGAACGTGTGTGTGTGTGTGTGTGTGTAGATTAGAATGGGAGCTTGAACGTGTGTGTGTGTGTGTGTGTGTAGATTAGAATGGGAGCTTGAACGTGTGTGTGTGTGTGTGTGTGTGTGTAGATTAGAATGGGAG
Source organism: Rhinatrema bivittatum (assembly GCF_901001135.1). Taxonomy (NCBI): domain Eukaryota; kingdom Metazoa; phylum Chordata; class Amphibia; order Gymnophiona; family Rhinatrematidae; genus Rhinatrema; species Rhinatrema bivittatum. The sequence continues at coordinate 40,118,042 of NC_042630.1, forward strand.
CTTGAACGTGTGTGTGTGTGTAGATTAGAATGGGAGCTTGAATGTGTGTGTGTGTCTAGATTAGAATGGGTGCTTGAATGTGTGTGTGTGTAGATTAGAATTGGAGCTTGGGGGAGGAGTGTGAGAGCTTGTGTGGGGGTTGGGGGGTTGAAGAGCATATGAGAGCTTGTATGTGTGAGGGAGTCTGTGAGAGAAAGCATGAGCCTGTGTGTGTGTGTGTGTTTTTGAGGGAGGGAGGAAAGGAAGAAGACAATAGGAGAAGAGTCCCTGAAAAGAAATTAGAAAATGACCGACAAGGGAAAAGTGGGAAACAAAAGACTGGGACAAACTGATTAGAAAAATACAAAGATCAGACAACAAAAGTAAAAAAAAAAAAATTTTTTAGCAATTTGAATATGCCATCTTTGGGAATGTGAATTTCTTATATTTTTGTATTTTCTATAGTTCCTGGACATACCCAGATCATTCCAGACCAGTGGGTTTATACCTCCCTGCTAGCAGATGGAGGCAGAGAACAAAACCTTGAGGCACAGCTTCATAACCGAGAGTGCCACCTGCAGTCCGTCAGTATTTCTCTGTCTCCAGCAGATGGTAGAGGGTGCAAACTTGCAGTCCTGACTGACCGGGAAGATTGTGAAGTGGTGCAGCTCCCCGAGGTGTCAGATTCCGATTGGCGGGCTATCCCTCGGATCGAGCCGGGATATCCCTGGCTGTTTCAGCTCGCTGTTTCCGGGGCCTCTGATAGCCAGGGGACTGGCTCACTCTTGGTGCCTCAGGGTCCCCTGCCTGCCGCTGGACTCTCCAAGGAAGTATCCCCACTGGGGGTTTTTGCTTCTTTCTCTTTGTGGGTAAAGCTAAAAAAACCCCCCAAAAACCCTGTATTTGCTTCTGCAGAGACTGTGAAGAGTTTCCAGTCCGGGATAATCGGCCTGGGGAGCTGTATCGGGGGCAGCTGGCCTCCGGAGCTATTGGGGCAGGTAAGGGAGTGGGAGCAGTGTGGGCAGATGCAGGAGCCTTCTCTCTATGGGGGAATTGCAGTTTCAGCATGCTGCGTTTTTTCTGTAGACCCGTGTTTCTTGTGCTCTGCCTGCCCATCTCAGCCTTTCTCCTGCGCTCTAGTTGCTCCGCGACAGCGATTCCCGGCGGCTGCTTAATGGGGCAATTGAATTTTCTGCCGGGATGGCAGAAAAACTGCGGGGAGCAGCCTGCAAGGCCTGTGGGACCCGATCTACCTGCCTGAGTCCACTCTCCCTGTGCACAGGTTGAGCCTCGGGGGAGGGAGGGGCTCTCTTCCAAGGGGCCCAAGCTCAGGAGGGCCTCCTGATCAGGGGGGTCCACGGCAGGGGTCAAGGGGGGGGGAGTGTTCCCTACCTGCTGCTTCTGCAGGAGATTGCGGCGATGCTGAATCACCTCCTCCTTTCCTTGCGGCGCAGGGATGCGGGGAGGAAGGGAAGGAGTCTCCATTCAGTAGCCCTGAGGAGGCCTTGGGTTCGGGAGGCTTTCCCCCGGAATTTATTTTGCTGATTCACGACGCCTTCCTGACTCGGAAGGCAGGTTCTCTGAGAACTAGGGAGACGTCCTCTGGGTCATCCAAGAGACCACACTTAGGGTCTGCAGTGTCTCTGGGCCATGCAGTTAAGCATTGTGGATCGCGGATCTCTCATCTGGCCCCTGTCCCCAGGGAGCTGGAGAACCCGGAGGTAGACCCGGATGGTGGTTTGAGTCCTGGCTTTGATGCTATCGAGGGTGACCTGGATTCTGTGGATGCTTCTGGGGTAGATGGTGATGACCCTTGTCTAGTTCGCCTATTTAAAATGGAGGAATTGTGCCCTCTCTTTCCCCAGGTGTTGGATGAGCTGGAGGTCAAGGTGGATCCAGAGGAGTTGGACGGCAAGGGCGTCAACCCAGTTCTTTATGTTCTGTGGGGTCCTCCTAGTGCTTTTCCCATTCTGAAGAAGATTCAAAAGCTTATTAGCTGGGAGTGGGATTCCCCAGAAGAGGGCTTGAAGGTGGGGAGAGTGTTGTCCAAGCTATATTCCTTGTTGACAAGCTTTTGGATTGTCTGAAAACACATCTGGTGGATGCGGAGGTGACCAAGAAGACTACCCTTCCGGTAATGGTATTGACTGCATTGAAGGATGTCCAGGATCGCAAGCTGGAAGGGCATTTGAAGTGCATGTTCGAGGTGTCCGCCTTGGGCCTCTGGGCATCCGTTTGTGCCAGCTTGATGCAACGCACCTGCTTATGTTGGATTCAGAAACTGCAGGTGCCAACATCCTCAGGAATATATCCCCCCAAATCAGGCGGCGCGCCTTGAAGCGGGAGTGACTTATGTGGCAGATTTATTGTATGACCTCGTATGCACGGCGGCCAGGAGTATGGTCTCTGTGGTTGCTGCGCGACGACTCCTGTGGCTGCGCAACTGGTTGGGCATGTCGTCCAAGACTCAGTTATGTAATCTGCCTTTTAAGGGGAAGCTTCTTTTCGGAGAAGATGTGGATCAACCGATGAAGTCCCTGGGTGAAACCAAGGGCTTTAGACTGCTGGAAGACAAAAAGGGCAGTAAGCAGCCTTATTCATCTCGTTCACGTTTTCGCGAGACGTGATGTTTTCGGTAAGGCAGAGGGGCCTCTTCTTCAGGTTCCAAGCAGCTGTTGGGTTGCCAGCAGTCCTTTCAGGGCTCTAGCAGATCCGCCAGAGGTAGTGCTGGTCAGGGGGCCGGAGATGGCAAGCCGTTCCAATGATGCTAGGCTGCCCATTCCTCTCTGATGGTGGTAGGGGGTAGGCTGTCCCTTTTTTACGAGGAGTGGGTCAAAATAACCTCCGACCAGTGGGTTCTAGAGGTAGTGAAAGACAGTTATGCCTTAGAATTTTTGCGGCCTTCCTAAGAATCCTTCCTGGAGTCGCACTGTTCTTCCCGAAACAAACAGGAAGCGGTAGAGGGGACTCTTCGAAGATTGATAGCCCTGGATGCCAAAGTGCCGGTGCCACCCAATGAACAGGGGCAGAGAAGGTACTCCATTTATTTCATGGTTCCAAAAAAGGAGGGCATTTTCTGCCCCATCTTGGATTTACAGAAGGTGAACTTGTCTATGAGGGCCGCGCTTTAGAATGGAGATGCCGCATACAGTGATTGCGGCGGTCTGCAAAGGCGAGTTCCTGGCGTCCTTGGATCTGACCGAGGCCTATCTGCACATTCCCATTAGGACTATCAGAAGTTTCTGTGCTTCAAAGTGCTGGGTCAGCATTTTCAGTTTCAGGCTCTCCCTTTTGGCCTAGTTACGGCCCCTCGAACATTCACAAAGGTGATGGTGGTCATGGCCGCAGCCCTAAGGAAGGAAGGAGTGTTGGTCCATCAGTACTTGGACAATTAGCTCATCCGTGCAAAGATGGAAGAGGACTGCGCTCATTCAGTGCAGCGAGTGATGCAGACTCTGAGCAACTTGGGATGGGTGATCAACATGGCGAAGAGCCACTTGGCTCCATCTCAGTCTCTCAAGTATCTAGGAGCCCGTTTCGACATCCTGAACGGCCACGTGTTCTTGTCGGTGGACAGGGTATGAAAGGTGCAGGAACAAGTTTCTCGTCTCCTGTGTCTACCAGTACCACAGGTCTGGGACTGTCTGCAGGTCTTGGGTGCCATGGGTTCGACATTAGACCTAGTTCCGTGGGCCTTTGCTCATATGCTGTTATCTGGTGGAAATCTGTGTTGGCGCAGTTTTTTCTTCTGCTCCCCCTTTTGAAGGAGGCCAAGATCAGCCTGGATTGGTGGCTGTCAAAGACCAATTTGGGGAGAGGAATGGATCTTGAGATCCCGGATTGGGTGGTGGTGACCACGGATGCCAGTCTCAAGGGATGGGGAGAGGTGTGTCTGGGCCGTTCGGCTCAGGGCCTGTGGTCGTTGGTGGAGCAGACCTGGTCTATCAATTGTTTGGACACAAGAGCAGTCCGCAGAGTGTTGGTTGTGTTTCTGCCTCTGGTCCAGGGTAACACGGTGCGGGTGCTCTCAGTAGCTTACATCAACTGCCAAGGTGGAACAAGGAGCCATGTGGTGGCATCAGAAGCACAGCTGCTTTTTGGGTGGGTGGAACGCTACCTAAAAGGAATTGCAGCCTCCCATGTTGCAGGAGTCGACAATGTTCAGGCGGATTTCTTGAGCCGTCAACAGCTGGATCCCAGGGAGTTTCCCCGGAGGCATGGAATCACATTTGTGCCAGATGGGGGAACTCCTCAGCTGGATCTCATGGTCACGCGGGCCAATGTGAAGACAATGTGGTTTTTCAGTCACAGAAGGGAGCTCAGGGCAGTGGGGTTGGATGCCCTAGTAAGTCCGATGGGGATTCTACTGTTTGTCTTCCCCCTCGTGACCGTTCATAGGGCGGGTGCTACGACACATAGAAGAACATCCAGGGATGATGGTACTAGTAGCGCCCGAGTGGCCACGGTGTCCATGGTTCGCAGATCTAGTCCATGTGGCGGTGGACAGTTCTCTTTGATTGTCTTATCTGCGAGGCTTACTGTGCCAAGATCCCATATTTTCGGATCAGGAGGATTACTTTTGTCTCGTAACCTGGATTTTGAGAAGTGACGTTTGTGCATGAAGGGATATTCGGAACCGGTGATTGCTATTCTCCAGGCTAGGCGGCCAGCTACCTCCCTGGTTTATGTTGGGGTTTGGAAGATGTTGCGGCCTGGTGTACACAGCATGGTTTGGATACTCTGTTGGCTTCCGTTCCGCACATTTTGTCTTTCCTGCAGCAGGGTTTATCCAAGGGTCTGGCTTATGGTTTGCTGCGGGCCCAGATTTCGGCTCTGGGTTGCCTTTGAGGCAGGGTCCAGGGCAAGCCTTTGGCCTCTCATCCGGAGCTCATTTGTTTTCTGAAAGGGGTGAAGCATCTAAAGCCTCCAGTTAGAAAAGTCTGCCCGGAATGGAATCTCAATTTAGTATTGTGGGCTATCTGTGATGCACCCTTTGAACCTTTACATTGGGCCACTTTGAAGGATCTTACTTTGAAGTTGTTCTTTTTAGTGGCCATTTGCTCCACCAGACGAATTTCGGAGCTTCAGGCCCTTTCGTGTCACGACCCTTTCTTGTGGTTCTCCAATGACAAGGTGTCCTTGCGTACTTTGCCTTCCTTTTTGCCTAAAGTGGTTTCAGCCTTTCATATTAATCAGATGGTGGAATTACCGGGCTTCCCGGAGTGGTCTCGGGATCCTACGATGGGCAGGGACCTTCACCTCCTTGATGTTCGTCGTGTCTTGTTGTGTTATCTGAAGGTTACTAATTCTTTCTGATGGTCAAACCACCTTTTTGTCTTGTTCGGTGGAGCGAAGAAAGGGGAAAGGGCGTCGAAGGCTACCATGGCTCGCTGGTTAAAAGACACTATTTCTTCGGCCTATATTTGCAAGGGTCACTCTGTCCCGACTGGCCTTAAAGCGCATTCCACGTGGGCGCAAGTGACTTCTTGGGTGGAATGTCAGTTGCTTTCTCCCCAGGAGATTTCTAGGGCAGTTGTCTGGGCCTTGCTCCATACTTTTACCAAGCATTATCGCCTGGATGTCAGTGCTCTGGATTGGCTAATTTTGGGGAAAGCGTCCTTAGAGCGGGTCTTTTGGGTTCCTGCCCAGTGTAGGGGAGCTTTAGTATATCCCACTGGTCTGGAATGATCTGGGTATGTCCAGGAAAGGAAAATTGGTTATTACCTGCTAATTTTCGATCCTGTAATACCGCAGATCTTTCCAGAGGCCCACCCCTGTATGGCTGCGGAAAGACTAACTCCTGATTGGGTTTCTAATGTATTTTGTAAAAAAAAAAAAAATAAATAAATTTTTTTGCTATTGAGAATTTTTAATCTGGTTGAGTTCCACAGTTGATTACAGCATTGACTGTTCAGTTCGTGGTATTCCAACCCTAATTTCTAGTTCTCCCTGCTATTAGGGGGTGATATTTCTTTTGGCTTGGATACAGGTTAATACTGAGGGACTGCAAGTGGCACTCTTGGTTATGTATCAGTTCCTCAAGGTTTTGTTCTCTGCCTCCATCTGCTGGTAGGGAGGTATAAATCCACTGGTCTGGAATGATCTGCAGTATTACAGGAACGAAAATTAGCAGGTGAGAACCAATTTTCCTATAAGCAGGCTGAATTAGCCATACTCTTTTGGACGTCCTTCTGGGCGGACTGATGCGTAATCCTTTCAATGAATACAGAGCTGAGCTCTGTGCGCCTGTGCGGTTCTTCCCGCGCAATTCCCCTCCCCTGTTCATTTTTCGTTTCTTTGCGGCAGCTCATAGTCGTGCTCCTCTCATTCGCGCCTAACTTTCTTCTCTTCAGCTACTTTATACACTTTTTAGTGTACTCCAAAACAGCACTCATAAGTGCTAACATACCTTTGAAAACACCGGGATTTAAGTTCTGCCAATGTGGCAAAATTATGTAGGTCACTGATGGATATAATTATTGCTACATTTGCTTAGGGCCGGATCATGACTAGATATCCTGCTGGGACTGCGAGAGGATGTCACCGTGCGCCCAAAGACAGAGGGCGGAAGAAATTAAGGGGCGACCCATCCGGGTCATATGCCCCGACCCAAGGATCGACACAGTCGCTGCCAATAGGGAGGAAGAAGAAATCTTCCCCAACTAGAAGATCATCTTCGTTGGAACCTCGGCCAAAAAGTAAGTGCTCTGAGGAACTAACAAAAAATGTGAAGGGCTCCGGCGATAAAAGTCCAAAAGACCCAGGTACCTCTAAAAAAACCCTTGAGCAGGGTTGGAGGTAACGGCTCACGGCAAGGACTGGGAAAGAACACACGACTCACAGAGTCAGTCAGCGCAGGAGACATGCCCGACACATGAAGTGTCCAACTAGTAGAGACAGCCCAGTTGTCCGACGCACGACACGTCTTCTCGCTCGACGCAAGAAGAGTCGGTGGTGAATTGTGTTCTCCTTCTTTAAGCGTTCGCGTGTAGCGTCGCATCAGTCAACGCACGAAAAGCAAAGGCACTCTATGCAATGAGTAGTAGACCGTTCACATCTTATCCACAACGACCTACCAATCTCAGACAACAATCTTAACCACCTCAGTCAAGGAATCACCAAAGAACACTGCTCAACAAAAACAGGCCTCAGCAGAATCTTTCACCCCCATGAATGGGAGCTGCATCAGGACGTGGCATTCTCCCTATTCCAGAGATGGGCAACCCCCCGCATAGATCTCTTTGCGACCAAGTACATCACGAAGCTACAGAAGTTCTGCTCTCTATATCCAAGCAAGCGAAGACTAGCTCAAGACGCTTTTCTGCTCAAGTGGACTGGGAACCTATTGTATGCATTCCTTCCAATCCCAGTAATAACTCGAGTAATACAGAAATGTATTGCAGACGAATCGGATCTAATCCTCTTAGCGTCAGTGTGGCTCGGGCAGCCCTAGTATGCGTACCTCATGCATCTCTCCATAAAATGATCAATACTTCTTCCAAACAGATCGGTCCTTCTAACACAGTAGGATGGAAGACTGCTTCACCTCATGCAAGACTCCTTTCACTTGACAGCATGGTGATTGAAAGGGAAGTACTAAGCCATCTTCCAATTCCGATGGAAATTAAAGACAGTCTTAGCTCTTCAAGAAAACCATCGACAAGGAAATATTATGCAGCTAAATGGCATAGATATCGCCACTGGTGTAGGTCAGTAACGCTAGTCAAGCTATCATTTCATTCTTCACCAGAACATTTACTTCAATACCTACATTCACTGTACACTTCTGGTCTAGCTGTTTCCTCAAGAGTGCACCTCAGCACCATAGTGGCATACCATCCTTCCATACAAGGAGCCTCCATATCCTCTCACCTCCTCGTATCTCGTTTCATGAAGGGTGCTTTGAGACTCTGGCCACCGACCACAAGGCCAGCCGTTCCTTGGGATTTAAATGTGGTCTTGGAAGTGCCAGTGCTCCCACCTTTCAAACCAATGCAAACATCTTCATTGAAATTTCTCAAATGGAAAGTATTATTCCTCATAGCAATGACCTCAGCTCGACGAGTCAGCGAACTTTAGGTGCTAGTTAACTATTCTTGCCTACAGGTCTATCATGACAAAGTCACCTTATGAACTCATCCATCATTCCTTCCAAAGGTAGTTTTGGTATTTCATTTGAATCAATCTATAACATTGCCAACTTTCTTCACTAAACCGCATTCAAACAGTAGGGAAGCTCTGCTACACACGTTGGATTATGAAATATTATTAGCCTACTATAAGCAAAGGACTAACACTCCAAAATGACACTCTCAGCTCTTTCCATCCTTCAACCCGAGTGCTCCTGGCCTACCAGTGACTAAACAGGCACTAGCAAATTAGCTGACTCAATGCATCACTTCTGCTATTCTACCAAATCTGAGTGTTTGATTTCAAAGGTCAACGCTCATCAGTTGAAGGCTATGTCTGCTTTGATCGCCCAACTTTAACAGGTGCCTGCTCAAGACATTTGCAAGGCAGCGACATAGTCTTCACTTCATACCTTCACTTCTCACTATTGCCTTCAGCACCATACCAAGTCTGATGCAATCATGGGGCAGGAGATTCTGCATCATGTAACTAATTCTTTAGACTGTCCACACTTTGCAGGGATATGCTGAACAAATAAACCTACATAGATCCAGACGTATAAACTGTTGATCCAAACATATAAACTGTTTTCAAACTGAGTATCCTGTGCGTCATCTCCCTAGCTAGATTCTCCCAGACAGCATGGCTAATTCAGCCTGCGTATCTGAGGGGAAAAAACAAGTTTGCATACTGTTTTCTGTAGATAATAGGATGTATTAGCCATGTGTCCCCACCCTCCATCCTGGACAGTCTCTATTATTCTGCTTGTTCTATGTCTACCTTTCTATATGCTCCTTTTTCTTTGCTATCTAATCAACTGATGAGAGTCAGTCACACGGGAAGGCACTGCGCAGGTGTGCAGGAGCGAAGTTTCAACGTTCTATGAGAGACATTCCTGCACCGGGCCGCCAGGGGGCTCTCTCAGACAGCATGGCTAATTCATCCTGCTAGTTACGGAAAACACCATTTACAGTAAGCAAACTTGCTTTTTCAGAAATAAGAATAATACCAATGAGAGATTTTTCCCTCTGAGTGGAAGGTAATTTAGATGGATGTTGTAGCCAGTCTACCATGAAATCAAGCTGCTCTGCCTGATAGCTTGAAAATTAGTCCACTTTTTTTTGCTATGAAAGCTGAAGGGTTTGTATATCAACCTTAGTAACCTTCCTCTCCCACTTAAAGGAGCACAATGCATTTCAGCATATAAGACTTTGCAACCAGTCTTTTTCTATGTCAGCTCCACTATTATGGAATGATTTTCCCCTGTATATTAGAGAGGAAACAGATCTGATGAAATTTCACCATTTGCTAAATAAAATTAGCTGATGGTATCAGAACTCTTCTAAATAAGATAAGTGACTAGGTCTTGTGGCTGTGAAAAACCTGGCTCAAGGTGTTAGAGCCCTCTTGTTTTATAGATGACTTAAACCTTCTGATGCCAAAACGGTACATCCCTTATTTTTAAAGGAGTTTGGGACTGAGCAGATGGGTGGTGGTATTTTGAAGGTGGTGTCTTTCCTTCTATAAGAAATAAAGAGTAGGCAAGGTAATATGGAGGTGGTGATATATCTGCTATATGTAACAAGGAGTAGATAGATGGTAATATGGATGTAATGATGAATATGCTGTATGACACTTGGAGCCAGGCAGGTGGTAACATAGAGGTGGAATGGTATTATATTTGGTATGGTATTATATTATATCCCAGAAAGCAATCTAAAACAACACATTTCGCTAAAACTAAAAGAGGGCCATGCAAAACTCATGGTACTCAGAAAACTAAAACCACTGCTAACATTAGCTGATTTCAGAACAGTACTTCAGGCACTAGTCTTCTCCAGCCCGGACTACCGTAACGCCCTTTTTCTAGGACTCCTGAATACAACAATAAGGCCACTTCAAATACTTCAAAACACAGCAGCTAGAATACTAACCGGAAAAAGGAGGAGGGACCTATAACTGAAACACTGACGGAATTACATTGGCTACCTATTGAACACAGAATTAAATACAAAGCCCTATGTACAATACATAAACTAATACATGATGAAACATCAGACTGGCTAAGCACAGCGTTACGAGTATACGTCCCACACAGAAACCTTAGATTGGCAAATAAAGCACTCTTAACCATTCCCTCAGTAAAAACAGCGAGACTAACCCAAGTGAGAGAAAGGGCCTTATTAGCAGGCCCCACGCTTTGGAACACAATGCCCCTAGAGATCAGATTACAAAGATCTCAAAACCTTTAAGAAAAGTTTAAAAACATGGCTTTTTAAACAAGCATTTTATAAAGAGATAGGAATAGAAAACATAGAGGAATAGACAGGAGAGCACCGGCGCACAGCACTATTCCAAGAATGTGCCTTATAATAGCCTATGAACTCTACATCACAACAAACGTAATTGTAAACACTGTAATATGAATTTTACCCGTGAATAGTACCTTTTACCCGTGAATAGCACCTGGTCATGACCTACTTCACTAAACAATTGATTGTCTTTAACGATATATTGTAACTGAACCTTTTGTGGCACCTGTTAGAATGTACTATAGTACGCATCCACCTACATTAATTTATGTGCCTTCATGTAAATCGTTGCGATGGTATTTAACTTAGCGACGGTATAAAAAAGATTTTAAATAAATATTTTGCTGTGCTTTGTTTATTGTATTGTTTTATTGCTTTTAATGTATATACATTGCTTTGGAAATTATTGTAAAAATTGGAAGGCGATTAACACATTTTTATAAATAAGTTTACCACTTTGTTCACTGTATATTTTTTATTTCTATTGCTTACCCTTTCCTTCTATTTCTCAATATTTTCTGTGTTTGCTAGATTCAGTAAGCAGCTAATCAAAGAGGCCCGAATGATGCAAAGGGCAAGCCATCCCTACATCTTACACCTCCTTGGCTTGTACAAGAAGTTGGAAGGTGAATACAAGCAATTTGGGCTCATTATGGAGTATATGCCCATTGGCTCCCTTTACAGTTTGTTTCAGAAGATGACTCCAGAGCCTGTTCCTTGGCCTCTCCGGTTTCAGATTTTACACCAGGTGGCTGTAGGGATGAGCTACCTTCACCATGAGCTCCTGCCTGCTCTGCTTCATCTTGACCTGAAGCCTAAGAATGTGCTGTTAAATAAGTCCTTAACAGTTCAGGTGAGTGAAACATAATTTTTCCTTTTAGCAGCAATACTAGCTTTCACGATATCACTTGGAGGTACATTTTAAGACCTGCTTGCGGGCCCACATGTGCGTGCATTTGCTGGCTTGCGCCCATGGACGCAACAATTTTAAAACATATGCACGTGTTTTAAAATCGGTTATTCACATGTACATCTGTGCACGATTTCATATCGATGCGCGCATGTGCACGCTAATGCCGCCTCACATAAATAGGGGCGATTTTACTAGACGCACGCCAACAAAATTACCTCTTAGCACCCAGACAGATGAATCCAGAACCAGTGGGTTATGTACCCTACCAGCAGATGGAGATGGTGCAAACTGACATCACAAAATATATATACCCCTTGTTAAGCGCTAAACCAGCTTAAAGGCACTGCTCCATGAACACAAAGGTACCACATCGAATTTAGTAGAAACAAATTTAAGTTTATTGCATATCAATAAGCAATGCTGGTACCTTCGGGAGAAACAGTTGCAGTTCCCTCTTCAGAGAAGCATTACTCTGTGATTCAATGTATGTCAGTGAGTGCTGGTTTTTTATAGGTGAAACATACACTAGTTCCTAGTAGGAATCTATGAGAATACCATAGTTTTGTGTCAAAACAAGATAAATTAAACCTAAGTTACCCTGACCCCTCCAAATTGAGGCCCACTTGCCCGATGTTCATGTCAATGTTTTGTTAGTTCTTTGTCCTGTCAGGTTGTTTCACTCTCAGGTCTTCATCCTCAGGGAGGTCCCCATGACTCCAGCCTTGCTGGTACCAATTAGTGGAAACAGTCTGTGAGATTTCTGGCCTTTTCCTCCTGCTTTTCTTGGGTTGTAGCACCTAATATGGAACCTAACATTGTGTAACTATGGCATGGGTTATTTTTTCCTATATGCATCACCTTGCACTTATAAACATTAAATTTCATCTGCCATTTGGATGCCCAATTTTCCAGTCTCACAAGGTCTTCCTGCAATTTATCACAATCTGCTTGTGATTTAACTACTCTGATCAATTTTGTGTCATCTGCAAATTTGATTACCTCACTTGTCGTATTTCTTTCCAGATCATTTATAAATATATTGAAAAGTAAGGGTCCCAATACAAATCCCTGAGGCACTCCACTGTCCACTCCCTTCCACTGAGAAAATTGTCCATTTAATCCTACTCTCTGTTTCCTATCTTTTAGCCAGTTTGTAATCCACGAGAGGACATTGCTACCTATCCCATGACTTTTTACTTTTCCTAGAAGCCTCTCATGAGAACCTTTGTCAAACGCCTTCTGAAAATCCAAGTACAATACATCTACCGGTTCTACTTTATCCACGTTTATTAACTCCTTCAAAAAAGTGAAGCAGAGTTGTGAGGCAAGACTTGCCCTGGGTAAAGCCATGCTGACTTTGTTCCATTAAACCATGTCTTTCTATATGTTCTGTGATTTTGATGCTTAGAACACTTTCCACTATTTTTCCTGGCACTGAAGTCAGGCTAACCAGTCTGTAGTTTCCCGGATCGCCCCTGGAGCCCTTTTTAAATATTGGGGTAGACACTCCAGAAGGGGTGGAGAGAATGAGATAAGATTTAAGAGAGCTCGAGGAGTGGCCTGAAACTTGGCAGCTGAGGTTCAGTGCCAAAAAGTGTAGTCATGCATCTGGGGTGCAGCAGCCCTTAGGAACTGTATGTTATGGGGGGGGCGAGGGCTGATGTGTATGGAGCAAGAGAGGGACCTTGGGGTCATGGTGTCTAGTGATCTGAAGATTGGAAAACAGTTGGACAAGATGATAGCTATAGCCAGTCAAATGCTGGGCTGCATAGAAAGGAATATCTAGCAGGAAAAAAGAGGTGATAATTCCCTTGTACAAGTCCTTGGTGAGGCCCATCCTGGAGTATTGTGTTCAGTTCTGTAGTCCGTATCTCAAGGATGACAGAGATAGGATGGAGGTGGTTCAGAAAAAGGTGACCAGAATGGTGGGAGGTCTCCATCATATGACCTACGAGGACAGGCTGAAGGCCCTAAATATTTATGCTCTGTAAGAGAGGAGGTGCAGAGGGGACATGATACAGATCTTCAGGTACATGAAAGGTATAAACGATGCGCAACTAAAGACAAACCTCTTCTACTTCAAAGATATAAGGAGAATGAGGGGTCACTATATGAAACTTCAGGGAGGAAAACTCAAATTGAATGTCAGGAAATATTTATTTATTCATGGAGCGGGTGGTGGATGCCTGGAATGCCCTTCCAGAGGAGTTGGTGAAGAAGAAGACAATGAAGGACTTCGTTAGGGAGCGGAATAGACTCTGTGGATCCCTAATGAGCTAAATCTAAAAGTCTTGGAGGTTAATAGTAACAATTGGGAGAGTCAAGTGTGTTAGCAGTAACAATTAGATGACAGTGGGTGAGAATATACAGTCTGGGAAAACAAAAAACACAAAACCTTGCATAACATACAACATGAGGGGCAGTCTGGTAATCACACAAGCATGGTGGAGACTTGCTGATGCTAATTCCATTGAGAAATTTTCCTAACAAAGCTATCTGCTTCAAAAGAGTAAGGAGATGAGAAATGAAACCCTAATGACTGAGAGAGCCCAGACTATGGTCTGTGAATCGAATTAATGCTGGGCAAACTAGATGGGCCATTTGGTCTATTTCTGCAATCAATTCTATGTTTCTATGAGCCTCATTTAAAATTTACTGTGCAATCAGATTTACATCAAATTCATTTTTTGGATATTTGTATTAAAAAAGAAGAAAATAAACTTTCAGCAGTCTTATTGTAAATAAATTGATAGAACAATCTTTTGATATATCAGTTTTCATCCAAGGGCTTTTAAAAAACAAAAAAAGGCCCGCCTCCTTCACCACATCGGGCCGTGTTCCAACACCGCGGCAACCTGCACATTGCAGGAAAAGACAATGTAAGAGCAGACTTTCTCATTAGACTAGACCCAGGAGAATACGCATTGTCGAACAAGAGGTTCCAGTTGATAGTGGATCACTGGGGCCTTCCGTTTCAAAACCTGCTGGCTACTTCTCGTAATACGAAGGTTCCTCGATTCTTCAGTCGCAGGAGAGATCTGAAGTCCTTGATGACCGATGCTGTACTGCAGGTCTGGCCAGAAGATAAGCTGTTGTATGCCTTTCCCTCTATTTATTTATTTATTTATTTTTAGATTTTTATATACCGGTGTTCCTGTATTAAAATACAGATCACATCGGTTTACATTGAAACATAAAAATTATGCCAAGAGGCGGTACATATAACAAGGTTATAGAACTTGGAAAACATGGAAAACAGATTCGAATAATAACACTGATAAACTTGCAAAGTCTCTGAGAAATCAAATCATAAAATAAGGCGTAATTGTCTAAGATAAATGTGATCTGCAAAAGGGATTGCGATGGTGAGAAAATCTTGATAGCTGGAGGTAAAAATAATCAAAGTTCTGGAAAAGCTTGGCTAAAGAGCCAGGTTTTAATTTTCTTTTTGAAGGAAGCAAAGCAGATCTCAAGGCGGATGTCTGGTGGGAGCATGTTCCATTGGACAGGTCCTGCTAAAGAAATGGTACGTTTCTGATGTAAGGATATTGTTGAAGGAACATAGAGTGTGCCTTTATAAGCTCCTCTGATAGGTCTAGTTGAAGAGTGAAAATGTAGTTGGGTGCTTAAGTGGAGTGGGGATATATTGTAAATAGATTTATGAATTGCTGTGTATACTTTATAGAGAATCCTTTGCTTAATAGGCAGCCAGTGGAGGAGTTTTAGTATGGGGGTTATGTGGTCTCTTTTATTCGTATTGGTAAGGATTCTAGCTGCAGAGTTTTGAATCATCTGGAGGGGTTTGATGGATGAGGTTGGTAGGCCAAAAAGGAGTGAGTTGCAATAGTCAATTTTTGTTAGTATAATGGCTTGTAGAACCATCCGAAAATCATTGAAGTGGAGAAGTGGTTTCAATTTTCTCAGGACAAGAAGTTTATAGAAACAGTCTTTAGTGGTGGTGCTTATAAATTTTTTGAAGTTAAGCTGATTATCTATCATGATAATGATAGATAATATCATGGCACATATTGGGAAGAATGGTTTGAAAGATCGAAGATCACAGCGAGATGGTGCTTCTGGTGGCACTGGATTGGCCCAGAAGGCTACAGTATGCAGGTATGCGAAGATTTCTGGTAGAAACTCCCCTTTGTCTTCCGCCACACAGGAACCTGTTGCAGCAGGCACCTGTTCTTCATGAAGATCCACCTCGGTTTTGTCTTACAGTATGGCCCTTGAGAGGGCTCACTTGTCGAAGCATGGATATTCTACTGTGGTGATTGCCACCTTGCTCCAAGCATGTAAATTTTCCACTTCCTTAGCCTATATGCGATTTGGCGAGTGTTTGAATCTTGGTGTGAAGATCGAAATGTTCTTCCTCATTCAGTTAAGATCCTGCTCATCTTGGAAGTTTTGCAGGATGGGTTAAATAAAGGGTTGGCCTTTAATTCCTTGAAGATACAGGTAGTGGCTCTTGCTTGTTTCAGGGGCCAGGTGAATGGTGAATCTTTATTGTCTCATCCTGATGTGGCCCCTTTCTTGAGGGAGTGAAACGTCTTTGTCCTCCCTTATGGTTTCCAGTTCCTTTGTGGAGTCTTAACCTGGTGTTGGATGGCTGGCCATGTGTTTCGACCACTGCATAGACTTTCCTTGCGGTTATTGACCTTGAAGCCGATGTTTCTAGTGGCACTTTGTTCTGCAGTGTCGACTTTCCGAGCTGCAGGCCTTGTCATGCTGGGAGCTATTCCTTCTTGCCTAAAGTTGTCTCATATTTTCAATTGAATCAGTCCATTTCCTTACCGTCCTTGGATAAGGAAAGACATGCAGAGGAATACTGCTTGTTGCGTCCCTTGGATGTCAAGAAATATGTCGTGAGATTTCTGGAGGTTTCAAAATCTTTCCGAAAGACGGATCGCCTGGTCATCCTCATGGTGGAGGAAAACAGGGTGAACCAGCTTCGAGGGCTACAATAGCTCGCTGGATTAAGGAAGTGGTCACAGCTGCGCATGTGGCGGCTAAAAAGCCTTTGCCCACTTAGGTTAGGGCTCATTCCACTAGGGCTCAGGCAGTTTCATAGGTGGGGGTTAGATTGTTGTCTCCCATCGACATTTGCCGAGCTGCTACTTGGTCCTCCTTACACTCCTTTTCCATGTATTATCATCTGGATTTGCAGACCCGGGAGGACTCTGCCTTTGCACATGCGGTTTTGATGGGACCGCAGGCAGTCTCCCGTCCTGTTCAGGAGTAGCTTGGGTACATCCCACTGGTTCTGGATTTATCTGTCTGGATGCTAAGAAATTGGAAATTACTATTTACCTGATAATTTCCTTTTCTTTACGACAGGCAGATGAATCCATCTTCCTGCCGTTGGCTGTCAAATGATTGTGTTATTTTCGTCCTGCAAGGCTATGAGTTTCCAGGGATTACTGGTAAGTGTTAATCCAATCCCTAGACAAGTGTTAATATATTCTTTGTCTGACTCAGTGTTCTTGTTGTTTTAGTACAGTATTGGTTGTCTGTTTTTAATCGTTTTTTGCTAATCTGTCCACAGTTGCTTTTGAAGAGAATACTGGCAGGTTGATGTCACTGCATGGCTATATGTACTGTGACGTCAGTTTGCTGCATCTCCATCTGCTGGTAGAGGTGCTTAACCCACTGGTTCTGGATTCACTGTCCTAAAGAAAAGGAATTTATTGGGTAATTAGTAATTTCTCATTTCCCAGTTCGTTCCAGTAAAGAAGAACACTTCTAAACCCCCTAGCTAACTCGCCTCCCTGTTACCCTATTAGCCGCGACCCTTAAAACCTTGCTTACCCTATTTTTTTTTATTTTACAACTTAGATGCTGTCCATAGCAGACATAAAGTTAAGGGGCAGGGGATCCCGGCACACGCTTGTGCACAGACCTCATGGTTCAGGCCTAGCCCCTTTGTGAAAAACATTTTTGAGTGCGTACTTGTGCAGTTTTTAAAATCCGCACAGTGTGGGCTGAGTCACGCGCATATCTCCCCGCTTTGGCACATATAGGGCTTTTAAAGTCAACCAATTAGCTTGTTTCTTGTCTCTGTTGCTTCCTAATTTGGTTTTATTCCTGGGTATGCTATTTTATTCTTCTAGGTGTGCGAAAGGATAGGTAAACAAGAAAGGAAAATATGCAAACTAGGTTGACCTTGTGATCTTTGCCATAATACTCTTTCTGTGGATCTTGCAAGTATTTTTTTTTTCTTTTTACTTAAAACCAAGAAACCAAATAAGAGGTGGTCTTTTCAGGGTAAGGAGACATAAAATCAGTAGGGATTTTTTTCTTGAATGATCAAATTATGAAACATTTTGCCAGTAGACAATCATGCTTGCAACATTTTGTTATAGGAAATGCATTGGGATTAGAACTGAGACGAGAGAGAAAATTGCTTCTTTTACTTGTATTTGTATTTTTTAATTAATTATTTGCCTTTCCAAATCTGAACCCAAAGCAGGTTTCAAATTAGGTACAGTATGTCTTTCCCTTTGCCAGCGGGTTAAGAATCTAAGGAGGTTATTTTCCAAAGGATTTACACTTAAAACTGGGTTTTACATGTGTAAGTGGACTTTTGAAAATGTTTGTGCTTAATTCCTTTGAAAATTTACTACATAGGGTTTAATTGTCAAAATATTTTACACGTTAATGGACTTTTGAAAATTGATACACACATAAAGTAGTATATATTGTAACTCCTTTGAAAATTACCTCCTTAGTTTTCACCTGAGGCAATTAAGGATAAAATGATGTCTAAGGTCACAAGGGCCATCCGTGGGAGAAGTGGGATTTTCATCTGACTGCATAATTGGGTGCAAATGCACAATTTTTGTTCTCATTTTCTTCTGAATTACCATGCAGAGATATCTGCTAGACAAAAGAAGATTGGACTCAGAATTCCTCTTTTTCAACCTGTTCAGCCATGTTCTTTCTGTGGAGACATTCTAGTACAGAGGTGGTATACAATTTGAGTTTATGATTCTCCTAGGACAAGCACGATGGTAGTCCTCACAAATAGGTGACATCATCGGATGGATCCCGGCATGGAAAAGTTATGTCAAAGTTTCTAGAACTTTGACTAGGCACACAGAGCATGCCCAGCATGATCTATACCGCGCGTCCACATGGAGTCCCTCTTCAGTTTCTTTATTTCTGTGGAACTTTCGCATTGGTGTTTTTGAGTTCGTGTTCTTTTGAGTAAAAAAAAGTATTGGAAACATTTTCACTGATCCTTTTCGGTGGTTCTCATGTTTTTTCTCGGTGCGGGTCCCTCTCCGGTTCCCTTCTTCTCCCTAGTCAGATTTTTTTGCCGGTTTGCAAAGTTTTCTTTCGCTCCATTCCCCTGAGGTGGAAGTACCTTGGTGCCTGCTGGCGGCAGTTGCCCACCGCCTCAGTTGTTGTTTTGTCCCTTTCAGTTCGTCTCGTAGTGGCCTCATCAAGTTTTCGCTGATACCCTCAGTGCCTGAGGACTATGTCTATTACGGACCCACACGAGGTGTGTGTCCTCTGCCTGGGAGCATCGCATGATGTTTGGGGTGCCGCATGTGTGATCTAATGACCTCGAAGGGACGTTGCTTTTACCTCGATAAGATGGAAAATCTCTTAGGGTGAGAAAGTCCGAGACAACGGCATAGGTGGCATCGACGCTGAAGGACCATGGAGCCACACCGATGGACACCGAGCCGTCGATGCTGCTGGTGGATAGGGGCACTGGAGACCGGCCCCTGTGGGTCTCTTCCAGGTCAAGGACATTGGGTTCGTTGTCTTCGACCTCAGCACCGGAGAAAGACCAGGCTGAGCACTGAGGGAAGCTAAGGAAGCATTGGTACTGGTCGCACTCTATGCACGGTGCCAAGCTCAAGTTCGCACTGGCGCTTGCTATGATTCCCCCAAAGCGACCCCGCAGCAAGGAATGCCTATCCTTCATCATTGCTGGAGTCTGTGCCAATCCACCTCGAAGCTCCAAGGCAGATCTGGCCATCCCTTCAGTTTCCCAGTCTGTGTTGGCATCGGGAACTTTTGAGGAGGAGTTAGAGTGCAGAATCCAGCTGATGGTCGATCGGGCGCTGCAGGGCATCGAGCCAGTGGCATCGACGGTGTCAGTGCCTGTGCTCGCCCTGCTGGAACTACTGCTGGAGCATCTCAATGTGCTTATTGGTGTGTTACCGACCCAGCTGGCATCGGTTTCTGGGAAGCCATTGATGCCCAGTGGGGCACAGATGCTCCCCCCGACCAATGCGCGGTGATCATCGCTAGTTACTACCCTTGACAGAAACATGGGGGTGGCCTGCACGGAGCGGCAGTTGATGGAGGAGGACGCCAGACACACGATGCCGGAGATGCTCCAGTTTGTGGATGCTCCTAAAGAGATCGTGGGGGTCCCAGTGCATAAGATCTTTAAGGAGTTGCTGTTGAAGATTTTGGATCCTCCTGTGAACAGAAAGGCGGATGGGGTTTACCTTATCTAACAGGCTGCCAAATTTGAAAAGCATCAACTGGAACACCAATCTCTGGTCGTCAGATCTGCTCTCAAGAAGGCCAAGCGCTCTTGGACCCATGCCTCGGCGCCCCCGTGGCGAGATCACGAAGCATTGGATGCCCTTGGCAGAAAGGTTTTTCAGAGGGCTAAGCTCATTGCCACATTGTCTCCTACAAATTCTATATTTATTTATTTATTTTTTTAACTTTTATATACCGACATTCCTGTATAAAATACAAATCACACCGGTTTACAATAAAAACATAACTTCGCCTGTGAGCATTTCATAGAACAATCAACAAATTATATTAAAAGCATACATTACCTTTGTCAGAAATGTAAATTATAAAGTAGAAATTGTTAACAAGGGAATAAAGATAACAAGGGGAATATTAAAACTAGGGGATGCACGAAGGGGTGCACAAAGGGGAGTTCCCCTTTGTTGCGCCCCTTCGTCGCGCCCCTTCGCACTTCGCGCGGCGCCTTCTAGCTTGGCGCTTTTAACGGATCAGTTCCGTGAGCAATGACATCGGGGGAGGGGCGGGTCCCTCAGACCTTTTATTCTTTTCAAATTCATCATCTCTTCCCAGTTTCAGCACTGTTCTTTTCTTTTTTTTTCAATTTTTTTTGTCTTTTTTACCTCAGATGTGAACAGGTAATTTCCAGATAGTGGCCAGCTCTCCCCCTCAGCAGTGCCTGCTGGCTTGGCGCTTTTAACGCCAATATTCTCACAATTTTTGGACGCAGGTGCAGGAGATGGCCAAGTGGCTGTCTCAACAGCAGCAGGACACCTTTCTGTCGCTGATGCGTCAGGGCCTGGAGTGCAGAAAACATGAGGTGCACTCCACCTACAATGTTTTCGAGTCAGCAGCAAGGGTCTCTACAGCGGGAATCGGCACCCACAGAATGGCATGGCTGTGGGCCTCTCCAGCTGGAGGTACAGGAAAGACTTGCTGACCTGATGTGCACTGGAGAGAACTTCTTCGGAGATAAGATGAGGGATACGGTGGCTCAGTTGCGGGATCACCATGAGACCCTCCAGCAACTGTCCGCCAGCATTTAAGACCTGCCCTTCTCAGCCAGAAGGTCAGTGAGGCATGGGCAGAGGAAATCTTTCTACTGCAAGAGGAAATACTATCCTCCAGCTCCTTGCTTCCATTCCCAGAGGGCGAGCTCGCGTGGCCAACCCAGGCAGCAGTGAGCTCCCAAGCCCCAGCTAGTGCCCCAGCCAAATCCCAGGATGGGGTTTTGACTGGATCATATGTACCTGAGATGCTGGACTCCCCGGTTGGGGGCAGACTACAGTTCTTCAAGAACTGGTGGCCCAGTATAACCTCAGACCAGTGGGTTTTGTTCATAGTCTGTCAAGGGTACTGATTTAACCTATTGGGTATCCTTCCTAATTCTCCTCCATGCCTGTTTTGGGGTCCCATAGTACATCAGGAGGTACTGTTAAGGGAGCTCTCCGCCCTCTTAATTGCCAGAGCGGTCAAGTCTGTCCCACCAGGGCAAAGAGGGCAGGGATTCTACTCCTGGTACTTCCTCATTCCAAAGAGAATAGGGGTACTCCTATCCTAGACCTGAAGGCCTTGAACAAGTTTCTAAAAAAAAAAAAAAAAAAAAAAAGCTCAAGATGGTTTCCCTGGGCACCCTGATTCCCCTCCTGTAAAAAAGGATCTGCTATGCTCTCTCGATTTAAGATATGTACACTCACATTGAGACCTTTCCAGGTCACAGGAAGTATCTCAGATTTGTGGTGGGAAAACAGCAGAGTGTGTTGCTGTTCGAGCTAACATTGGCCCCCAAGTGTCTTTACAAAGTGCCTGGCTGTGGTGGGGGCGCACCTCCACAGGCTGGGAGTGCATATTTTCCCCTATCTGGACGATTGACTGGTCAAGAGCACCTCTTAGGCAGGGGCAGAACGGTCCCTGTGCTTGACCATCTGGGTGTTGGCATCACTAGGATTTATTATCAAGTACCTGAAGTCCCATCTCAGCTCATCACCTTATTTGGACTTCATTGTAGCCCTGACAGACACAGATCAGGCAAAAGCATTTCTGCCACGCTCCAGGGTACTCACTTTGGCGTCCATAGTGGAGGTGATTCAACAGAGCCAGGTATCAGCACGGCACATTTTGAGGCGTTGGGCCACATGGCTGCAACAGTCCATGTTATTCCCTTGGCACGCTTACACATGCGGAGCGCCCAGTGGACCTTGAGATCCCAGTGATGCCAGGCCACCCAGGACCTCCAAGCTTGCATCTACAATACTCTGTCTTTCTGGGACTGCTTGTCCTGGTGGTGGGTTCTCTCGAATTTGGAGCAGGGAATATCCTTCCAAACTACGCCTTACCATGAATGCGTCCAACCTCGGGTGGGGTGCTTATGTAGACAGGCTCCACACCCAGGGCCTATGGTCTGCCCAGGAAGCACAAACTCAAGTCAACTTCCTGGAGCTCCAGACAATCAGGTACACTGTATGGGCTTTCAGAGATAGGTTGTCCAACAAAATTGTTCTAATCCAGACAGAAAACCAAGTAGCCATGTGGTATGTCAACAAGCAGGGAGGCACAGGATCATACCTCCTGTGTCAGGAAGCAGTCCAGATCTGGTTCTGGGCTCTGTCCCACAGGATGGTGCTCTGGGCCATGTATCTGGCTGGAATGGAGAATGTGGGAGCGGACAGACTGTGTCGAGCTTTCAGGCTCCAAGAGTGGTCCTTGGACCAGGGGGTGGCGAATCCAATCTTCTATCTCTGAGGAAACCCAGATGTGGACCTGTTCGCATTCCCCCTGCAACAGGAAGGTGACTCAGTTCTTCTCCCAGTACAGGTCTGATGGCAAACCAGCCGCTGACGCCTTTGCCTGCCATTGGGGCAGGGCCCTTCTGTATGCATATTCTCCGATTTCCTCCAGTAACAAAGACTCTCCTGAAGCTTCAACAGGACCGAAGGACTATGATCTTCATAGCCCCTCATTGGCCGAGACAGATCTGGTTTCTACTCTTTGGGAGTTGTCCTTCCAGAAACCGATCAGTCTTGGGACTTCCCCAGATCTCATCAGCAAGGTCGGGGCAGGCTCCGGCATCCCAACCTCCAGGCCCTGTGGCTCACAGCCTGGATGCTGAGAGGTTGATTCTGCAGCCACTTGATCTTTCTGAGGATGTGACTCGGGTTCTGGTAGCTTCTTGAAAGCCTCGTACTAGAAAGTCCTACAGACTGAAGTGGAGAATGTTTTCCGTGTGGTGTGAGCAAAAGGCCCTAGATATTCTCTCCTGCCCCATACAAAAACTGCTTGATTACCTTCTGCACCTATAGGAGACTGGCCTAAAACCAATTCTTGTTAGAGTTAATCTGAGTGCAGTTGACACATACCACCAAGGTGTAGATGATACGCCCATCTCTGTACAACCTATAGATGTACAGTTCATGCGGGGCCTGCTTCAGTTGAAGCCTCCCCTAAGGCCTCTTGCTATGTCTTGGGACTTCAAAGTGGTGCTAGCTCAGCTGATGAAAGCTCCTTTAGAGCCGCTGTATACCTGTGACCTAAAGTACCTGACCTCGAAGGTCATATTTTGGTGGCGGTCACTTCAGTGCACAGGGTCAGCGAGCTCTAAGCCTTAATGACTTATCCACCTTATATCGAGTTTTATCATGACAGAGTGGTCTTGCATATGCACCCTATATTCCTGCCAAAGATGGTGACGGATTTTGATCTTAACCAGTCAGTCATTTTGCCAACATTCTTTCCCAGGCCCCATTCTCTCCAAGGTGAGCGAGTACTGCAGTTTGGATTGTAAGAGAACCTTATCCTTCTACCTGGACCGGACAGAAGCCTATAGACATTTCACCTAATTTTTCATTTCTTTTGACAGGAATAGATTGGAAGTTGCTGTTGCCAAACAGACACTATCTAATTGGTTAGCATATTGCATCTCCTCCTGTTATGCCCAGGCAGGACTGCATCTTGGGGGTCATGTCAAGGCTTATTCTGTCAGAGCCATGGCAGCATTGGTGGCTCACTTGTGAGCAGTTTCCATGGAGGAGATCTGCAAGTTCTTTCCACACACTCACATCTCACTGCTGTCTGGATAGAGATGGCTGATGTGACAGTAGGTTTTGCCAGTCTATCCTCTGGAACCTGATTGAGATGTAGAACCCAACTCTCCAAACCTAGGGCCTGTTTGGGTTCAGGCTGTCTCCCCCTCTGTTACCATCAACACTGTGGTTGTACCCATTGGCACCTGGTTGGTACTTGTTGGTCCCCTTTTGTGTTGGGAAGTAGCCTGTAGCTAGGGATTCACCCATGTATGAGGACTACCATCCTGCTTGTCCCAGGAGAAAGCAGAATTGCTTACCTGTAACAGGTGTTCTCCTATGACAGCAGGATCTTAGTCCTCACAAAACCTGCCCACTACCCGCAGAGTTGAGTTTCTCCAATTTTTTGTTTTAATTCTTATCGTAATTCTATGTTACGAGACTGAAGAGGGACCCCACGAGGGTGCTTGGTAAAGGGCATGCTGGGTATGCTCAGTGTGCCTAGTCAAAGTTCTAGAGACTTTGACATACGTTTTCCGTGCTGGGCTGCATCTAATGATGTCACCCACGTGTGGTGTCCTAGGAGAACACCTGTTACATGTAAGCAACTCTGCTTTCCATCCTTCTTGATGGGTGAAGGTCTTATCTTCGTCTCTTATTAGGTGACAGACTTTGGGTTATCCAAGATCAGAGATGCTACATCCTCTTCCGGGACAGTCACTGGAGGCACGTGTGCATATATGCCACCAGAAGCTTTAAGTGACGTCCACAGCAAGCCACAAGAACCCTTTGATGTATACAGGTAGGAAACTTCCTTATTTCTTCTTCTGCTGGTCATCTCCAGCCTCTTTTTTAGCTAAGATCATAAGTACAGTTTGATCTTTGAAATGAGGATGGTCTCTTCTTGGATTTTTAATTGAGATTGTGAACCTGTAGAATGAGTGGGGATAGGAGTTTAACATTATGTCTTCTAAACCCAATGAGAACATAACTGTTTAGACTTCAGCGAAACTAGGAGAATTAAACCTCTTTGTCACGTAATGCCAGATTAAATCCTTGATCATTCAAGGGTCCTGATAGGCCTCACCTGTACCCAAGAAAACAAAGAGGTAGGCGATCTATGATAGCCGTAAGGATAAACACAAACAATAGATGCCTGATCTTTTTCCAAATGTTTATTAAGCAGAGACGTGTTCAAAAATCGCCCGACTCAGGCCGAGTTTCGCGGTTCAAAAACCGCTGCCTCAGGGGCTTCAACACTCCACAGTTATGAAAAAATCTCAGTAGTGTATTTCTCATCCGATGTACAGTCAATTACTGTACATCTGTAGCAGCAGAGACAGGGAGTGAAGTGCTGTTTGCAGAAGCATTGCTGACAGTAATTGACTGTACATCGGATGAGAAATACACTACTGAGATTTTTTCATAACTGTGGAGTGTTGAAGCCCCTGAGGCAGCGGTTTTTGAACCGCGAAACTTGGCCTCACCTGTACCCATGCATGAACTTCTATTCATGTAACCTTCCACCTTCCCGTTTACCTTTGGGGGAAGTACCCTGTCCACAATTAATCCCTTGATGTTTTCTGGGGACACTGTGACCCCACTAAAATCCTGAGATCACACAGTTCCTAGAAAGGACACCTACAGAGCACACACCAAAAATAATGAGATAACTTACTCCATAGGTCTTGGACCCAGAGCTAACAAACTAAAAGGTTTTTTATTAACAAGAGGAACAATGAGCATAAAAAGATTCAATATATGAACAACAAGAAGGGAAAAAGTAAAATGGATTAAACAGAAAAACTAACTAGTATACTTAGAATTAATTTGCTTGCAGACTTCATCACTGCAATTATTTATTTATTTATTTATTTCGAGGCTTTTTTATACCGAAGTATAGCGGGATGCCTTCACTCCGGTTTACAGGATAAACAACTTATACATAGTGGTGACCAATTGGTAACTTATACAAATATGAATATAACATCTTATATAACTTAAATAACTTGGTAAACAGGTTGGTGACAAAACAGTCACTGGGGCACTCTAGCAGGGAGCTGAGATAGGGTGGGGGGGGCTAGGGGGAATCAGCTGAGGCGGGCTGGATAGAGGGCTGTGTAGCAAAAATTGAAGAACAAGAGACAAGGGGGAGGGGGGGGTGAATTACCCATTCAGAACTGAAAATACTTCTGGTAAACCCACAGACTGCCTTTCTGGCTAGCTTTATGAAATCAGTTGCGTATCAATGCTGGCTTTCTACAGTTCCTTTGTCAGTATCCTGCTCATGTAGCGTCACACACTCTGTCGCATTGTAATGGATTTCTCTTTCTGTCAACTACACAGCTTGAAAGGTTTAGTCTCGTTTGGACCAAAGCTTCAAAATTAACTTTTTAAATCTTGGCTGGCAGAATGATACATGATCAAGATACCACTGGCATGTTAACTTCAGAGTCTTCATTCATTCATTCATTCATTCATTTATTTATTGTGTTTTGTATACTGTCATTTGGTTTCTCCATCATAACGGTTTACATAAACATGCAAAATATTACAAGAAGAAGCAAAGCTCCCAGGGCAAATAAATAATGAGGACAAAACAAAGATTAATATTTAAAACTCTTACACCACGCTCCTGTTAAAGGAAAAGCAGGGCCTGACTAGGGAGCAGGGCCAGAGGAACCACTAGGCGAGCTAGGCCTGTGCCTAGGTCGCCAAGACTTAGGGGGCGCTGCGGCAGGCAGCAGAATTTTGAAAGGGCAAAAAGTGCTCTTTCAGAATTCTGCCAGCCCCTGACTCGCCTTGCCTCCCCCCAGTGCCACCCGACGCCTCCCCTGGTGGTCCAGCGGAGGGCCCGGGAGCGATCTGCTGCTCCCGGGACCCTCGGCTGCCTCTAAGCAAAATGGCGCCGGTGACCTTTAGCCCCTGCCATGTGACAGGGGCCAACCAATGGCACCGGTAGCGCAACTTTTGAAAAGTTGGATGAAAGATGAAATTATTGAATTTTAAGCATCCCTCTTCTGGAAAATAAAATTTAACAAAGTGAGTAGAGACAAATACTAAAGCAAAAAAAAATTAAAGTATTTAAAATGTTCATCTCAGCAAAATCACAAATTTAAGATACTGATGCCAGGTGGGGTTTGGGTTTTTTTTTTTTTTTTTTTTGGAAGCATAATTTAAGCATGAAATCTAGATTAGTTCCAATCTGAAACAGTTTTGCTTTTTTTTTTTTTTTTAAGCCTTTAGAAAATGTATATTTTTAAATGACGAAGACTGGAATCTTCCCATTTAAAAGGGAAGCTGACTACGGATGTCTTTCTGTTCCATATCTCCCACATGAATAATCATACGACTGATAGTTTAAAGAAAGACACTTGCTTTATTGCCTGAAAGCGTAAAACAAGAGAAGCTGTACTGTGTGGGTGGCTGTCCCTTGGAAGGACAGAACCTGAAGGAAGGGTGTCATTTCGCCTTCTGATAGGAATGTGGTTTTCTTATTTAACAGTTGGGAGCATCACTTTCACTTTTAGTAAAAGTGAAAAATGCTGCAAGTCTGAAAGCAAGGTGCTTCTGTGAGAGTGTAATCTGTATGTGAGACAGGGAGGGTGCTTCTGTATGTGTGTGGTGTATGTGTGAGACAGGGAGGATGCTTCTGTATGTGTGTGGTATATATGTGAGTCAGGGAGGGTGCTTGTGTGTGTCAATGTGTGTGTGTGTGTGTGCAAGAGGGATGGAGAATGTTTTTGGCTTGTGGCTGTGAGAGAGGGCATGTGTGTGATTGAGAGCTTGTGTGTAAGTAAAATAGAGAGAGCATGTGTGTGATTGAAAGCCTGTGTGTAAGTAAGAGAGAGCGAGAGCATTGTGTGATTGAGAGAGACTGGCCAGATAGGTGATGTGTGTATGTATGAGAGAAACTGATCAGGGAGATGACTGGTATGTGTGTGCTTGTGTGTGAGAGAGAGAGAGAGACTGGTTGGGGAGATGATTGGTGTGTGAGAGACAGAAACTGGTCCTGAGGGTGTGACTGGTGTGAGAGAGAGAAGAGACTGGTTGTGGTCCCTAAGGAAGAGGACAGTGAGGACAGCTTCAGCAGCTACTGCTGCTTCTGGTGTGGCCTGCAAGGGAAAGGAGTAGGAGAACTGCTGGAGAGGGTAAGTAAAGGGGGCTTTTTAAGTTCATTTTTCTTGATTGACTACCATTTTAATTATTGGGTAGTATGTGATGTGTCTGCTGTTTGAAATATTTTATTGGTGTTTGGTAAAGCTTTCAAAATTTGCATGAGTCTTTAATTATTGGATATTCTATTCATCAACTGTTTTGAAATTATTTTATTTGTATGATTTTATAATTATGTTTAATGATTTATATATCTTGATTTTATTGATTTGTTTCACGAGGAATGGTGACATTTTTGTTTTTCCATTGTTACACTGTATAGAGTCTGGTGTGATGCGTTTTACAGTCAGTTTTTGTCGGCACATTTCTATTTATACTTTATGTGGCTTTATTCTGTATTTGGTGAGGATTTGTGTTCTGCATGCAAAGACTGAGATGAAGCATTCTTTTAGCATGTGGTTTCTCTGTAGGGATCTGTAGTAGCTTGGCCTGTTCTGTTTTCCTGATAGGAGGTGTATTGATATTTTAGATTCTGGTGTAATATTTGTGGTATTCTTTTCATAGGTGGGGGTTGTTATTCTTTGACTGTTGGCAAATAGTACTGTGTTGATATGGGAGGACCATACTGAAATATATCATAATAGGTATGATGCCGTATGAATTCCAGGATGCAAAGTTTTCTTATTGGCATCACAACAGTGCATGAAATTATCACAATAATGTATATATTAATTTTACCTCAGAATGTCATTTTTCATGTAAAATATGTTATAAATGCATAATTTAAAATTGTGTATGGGGAGGGGGCGCCACACTGTAAGGTTTGCCTAGGTTGCCTAATACCCTTGCACCGACCCTGCTAGGGAGATAGTGCTAAGCAAAATGCACTAATTAACCTGTCTCTTAGATCAAATGTGTAGATATTCCTCATAAATATTCATTGTATCTTGAGAGCCAGACTTATGTGGAGGATTTGAACTTGGATTTTAGAATCACTGGCGTATAGCTTTGAAAATTAGTACAGTACATCCATTGTAAGGCCACAGTGGTAAACATCCAATTTTTAGATGTCTAGCTTGGGGTATTTGTGGTTAGATGCTCAATTTCTTTTAAAAATGTATTAGACATTTAACACATCGATGTTTCTATTTTAGACATCTGAGTTTTATTCCAACCTCTGAAAATTTGGTTCACAAACTTGCTGGATTGAAAGCCAAACCACTTTCCTTATCATTCATTAGACCAGTCCAGATAGATGGGTTTTTCTCCCTTACTAGCAGATGGATACAGAGAACAAAAGATTTACTGTAATAGCCTAAATATAAAAAAACAAAAAATCAAGTATAGTGGACTCCCATAGCCCCCCCGCCAAATTCAGAAAATAATCGTGTTCTAGTGAGGTACTCTCCTTCCGCACCCCATTACTTAAAATCCACGAAAATCTGCAAGTGGGCCTGATTGGCGCCGTTTTGCAAAATGGTGTCGATCTAACCTGGTCCCAGTCTCATGTCCCTGCACCTTTGTGAAGACTTTTTGACTGACATTTTGCCTCTTTTAGACAGTATCATATTTACCATTATACCCTCTTCTTCTTTTGTGTTTAAAAATACCCCCACATTCTCTGATTACATTTTATCCAGATGACTCATTTCCTGCAGATATTTGTCCAGATAAAAAAGAGGTATTGATAGGGCATTGGGGAGCAGGGCTTAACTTCAGCTAGGTAGCACTGATATTCAGATAAAGTTTTCCAGGTGAGGCTAGTCATACCAATCAAATTCAGAATTCAATACAAAATCCTGACTATAATTCATTCTCTTATATATACTGCCTCAACCACCTGATTATGTTCCACACTTTGCATTTATAAATCTGCAAGACATTTAAGATCCCTGTCAAAAAACCTTCTAGATATTCCATCAATTCGTCTAGCTAGACTAGACATTACTAGAAAAAGAGCATTTTTCTTTCCTTTCACAGACCCACTTTTTGTCCTGCTTCCCCATTTCCCCCCCCCCCCCCCCCCTACTTCTCCCTTCCCCTCTCTCCCTAGAATTGTAATACTCTCTGTGGCTTCTTTCTGGCACTTGACACCTTTGAGGTTTATATTAAATATTGTGTTTTTTTATTTTATAAACTTTATTTTAATTGCTAGTTTTTTGTAATTTTATTTTCTCTTTATTTTTCTTACCATTAATTTGTTTTATTTTTTGCTATTGTAAACAGTTTTGACAAAATTATATTTGTAAAACACTTTTAAATAAATAAATAGATAACTTTAGGACAGCCCTCTGGTATTTATCTGGGTAACTTTGACTTTTGGCCTGGAATATTCAGTGGAATGTATATCCATTTATGTTTTGCAGAATTTCCAAGTAAAGTTATCTAGGTACAGTTACTATGGTAACTTTCCCACTTCCTGGCTTATTCAATATGAATCTCTATATTTTTAGATGTATTTCTTCATTCAAATATTCCTATTTCATTTATTATGTCTCTTTGGTTGTGCTTCTTTATGCATGTATCAGGGACACTCTCTCCATGCATGGATTTGGATGAAATTTGATAGGTAAGATTCTTCCTGAGAATTTAGATCTTCTACCATATTTCACAGAAATCTATCTGTGGTGCGCCAGTTTTATATATGTGCAAGAGAGAAGAGTCAAAGAAAAGGCAGCAACTCGGGTGCGGAGGCTGTGAAAGTATTGTTTTCACTGCAGCCAAACCTGCTGGTTGTAACTACTCATAGTTGCTTTTCTGAAGCATATTATCTTTTTATTCTTGCAATGCTAGGTTGGTTGTTCTATTTTAACATGTATAGGTTATGTCTTTAAGTTAATGTGTTGGGCTTATTGAGTTTGCCAAACTTAATGTGTTGAAAAGGGTGTGCATGAGTTCTGGGAGCCAGGACAGAAAGGCGCCGAGCTCCCCAGATTGCATCAATCTATCAGGCTGATTTAGTACGGCGTGCTCAGCCAAGCGCACCGTAGAGCACTCGTTTGGCCGCATGATTTCAATGCGTGTCTATTACCCCTTATACTGTAAGGGCAGGCGTTAACCATAGATGGCACTGGATAAGTGTACAGAAAAGCACTCAGCCCTAGTACATATACCCCTGCAGGAAGTGCAGCTCTTCAGTATTCTCCTCGAAAAGCATTGTGGACATATGTGTGACTGACTAATTTGAATAACTTGTGTAACTTCATAACTTGAATAACTTGATTAACTTTATAAATTGGTTAAATTGATTAACTTGAATTGGTTGAATTGGCTATAGCTGGAGACTGCCAGTGCCCTCAACCAGGAAACGTCGACACTCTGTAGGGTAGGTGCCCTAGATGAAGGAAAGCATGGCTTACCCTTGATGCTCTTGCTCTTGGAGCTGTCTCCCCGAGGCTCTCATGAGTAACGGCAGCCGAGGGTGGGATGCTAAGTCTATCTGTCTACACTAAGGAAAACGAAATTATCAGGTAAGTAATTTCTCCATTTCCTAGCATGTAGCAGATGGACTCAGGACCAATGGGATGTATAAAAGCTACTCCCGAACCGGGTGGGAGGCTGCCTGTGACCCACTTAGTACTGCCTTTGCGAATGCTGTGTCCTCCCGAGCCTGAACATCCAGGTGGTAAAACCTGGAAAAGGTGTGAATGGAGGACCATGTCGCCGCCCTGCAGATCTCGGCGGGTGACAGCATCTTGGTTTCTGCCCAGGACACTGCCTGGGCCCTAGTAGAATGGGCCTTGATTTGTAGAGGCGGCGGCTTGCCTGCTGCTACCTAGGCTGCCTTGATGACTTCCTTGATCCAGCGGGCTATGGTTGCTCGCGAGGCTGCTTCCCCTTGCTTCTTCCCGCTGTGAAGGACGAATAGGTGGTCTGTCTTTCATATGGATTCCGACAACTCCAGATATCTGGCGAGGAGTCTGCCGATATTGAGGTGGCGTAGACTTTTGGCCTCTTCCGAATTCTTATGTTCATCTGGCGATGGAAACGAGATGGTTTGGTTAAGGTGGAAGTAAGACACCACTTTGGGGAGGAATGAGGGAACCGTGCGCAACTGGATGGTTCCAGGGGTGAGCCTGAGGATCGGCTCACGACAGGACAGTGCTTGTAGCTCGGATATACGACGGGCTGAGCAGACTGCCAGAAGGAAGGCTGTTTTCAATGTTAACAGTTGGAGAGACAGGCCTCGAAGGGGTCTGAACGAGGCTCCTGCTAAGAACTCCAGGACCAGGTTGAAGTTCCAAAGAGGTACCGGCCACTTTAGGGGTGGTCGGATGTGTTTGACTCCTTTCAGTCGGAGGCCCCAAAAATAAAAAAGAACAAAAACTTCTTAAAAAAAAATAAATCTGCCCGCTATCAGCGGGTTCGAAAACTGACGCCAGTAAAATTAAGCATTGGTTGTTGGACCCTCTGACAGCCACCGCTTCTGCTAATAAGGAGGTGCTAGGGACGCGCTAGTGTCCCTAGCACCTCCTTATTAGCGCGGGCCCTAATTTAAATACAGAATCGTGCGCCCAGGAGAGGCGCAGGAGAGCGGGCACTCAACACGGAGCGCCGGCTCTCCCGCGGGGTTTTGTTGTTTTTTTTTTAATCAGCCTGTTTGCTTGCTGGTTATTTCTGTGTAAACTGAGACTGATGCTTATTCTTCAGTACCGTAAAATGCTGGGGAGCCAGGGCAGGAAGTTTGTTCACATTGGCCAAGCATAGTTCCCATGTTATCTTGGAGCTATGCAGTCAGCCTTTCTCAATGGTTTTATTACTGTTAAAGAGCTATGCAAAGTTTATGTACAGTAGAAAGGGGAAGCCGTTGCTTCAGTTCATTTTGCTCTTTCAGGAATCTTTAAATAGTTTAGCTTTTAGTTTCAGCTAAGTTATACATACATTTGAAATAGACAACAGAATCAGCAACTAATATATTAAATATGGCTCATAAAATGCATCTGCATGTACTTCTCCAATTTGGTCTTGGATTCTTTGTTATTCCTGCTCGTGATTCATTGCCTGATGGTATTGAACACAGCCTGAGCTCAACTGAACAGTCTATTGGCAGTGTAGAAGTATAAAAAATGATACCAATTAGAAATTCAAACTGACATGACCTGGAAGTTCTCATTTAAAAATTGAGGGCCCAATATTCAAAGATATCCGGTTATCTAAATCAGTGATTCCCAACCTTTTTTGTGTCCTGGCACACCCGGCATAGGGTTCATTTCATCATAGCACACCACCACCTTTATAATCATCTTCTCTTCCCTGTCACCCCACCTCTGGTATCATCACCTTCCCTCTACTCCTTGCTATCACTCTCTTTCCTTTTCCCCACCCCTGGCACCATCACCACCTCCTCTCTTCCTTCAACCCCCTAGGATCATCAGCTTATCCTACCTTCCTTCTTTCCTCTTCCCTACCACCTCATCACTTTCCTTTTCCTCCACACCCTCATAGCATTATCACCTTCTTTTCCTTCCCCCTGACATCATCACTTTCTCTTCACTTGTCTCTCCCCCACACCCTGGCATCATCACCGTCCCTCTCCTTCCACCCATATGGCATCACCACCACCATCTCTTCCCTCTCCCTTCACTTTTCTGGCATCATCAACAGCTTCTCTTCCGTTTCTCCTAACATTACCTTGTTTCCTTCCCTCTCTCCCAACCCCTCTTCCTTCACCCACTGGTATTGTCACTGCTTTTTCTTCTTTCTCCTAGGACAAGCAGTTGTATATGACCCAATAGAACCGGAATCTGTGGAAACGGGTCCAGGACCTCGCAGAGAGCATGCCACAGCAGGGTCTAGAAGCTGGCAAACATGAGGTGAGATCCACCTACAACGTGTTTGAGACAGTGGCCCAGATAGCCGCCGTAGGCATTGGCGCCTGCAGAATTGGCTTGGCTCTGGGCTTCTGACCTTCGTCCCGAAGTACAAGAGAAGCTAGCAGACGTTCCCTGTACAGGGGACAACCTCTTTGGGGATAAGGTCTGGGACATAATGGCTCAATTAAAGGACCACCATGAAATCCTACAGCATCTCTCTGCTGGCGCTTCTGATGCCCCCTTCTTCTGCCAGGAAATTTTCCAGGCCCTGTTCTAAGAAGTCCTTTTACAGGCAGAGGAAATATTATCCTCCTGCTTCTTGAGCTCGCGTACTAGCTCCAGGGGAAGCTTTCATCAGCAGCGAGCACCCAGACCTCGACCAGCGCCCCAGAAAGCCCCGGCTACGGGGTTTTGACTGGCGGCGAGGGAGCATGAGCCAATTGACCATGCCTCTGACACCAGATCTCCCAGTGGGAGGCCGGCTCATTGGCTTTGCCCATCACTGGGAGGGCAACACTTCGGACCGATTGGTCCTTACCATAATCTGTTAGGGGTACCGACTCAATTTCAGATGGCTTCCGAGAGACCTCTCTGCCATGTCCATCATGGGATTCATCTGCCCAGCAGATAATACTTAGGACAGAGCTCTCTGCCCTTCTCACAGCAAGCACAGTAGAGTCCAGTCCTCGCCCTCAGCAGGGCCAAGGGTTCTATTCAAGGTATTTCCTAATTCCCAAGAGGAACGGTGGCTTGCGCCCCACCCTCGACTTCAGGGCGTTGAACAAATTTCTCTTAAGAGAAAAGTTCAAGATGGTCTCTCTGGGCACACTGATATCCCTCCTCAAAAGAGGAGACTGGCTCTACTCCCTCGATCTCAAGGAGGCATACGCTCACATAGCCATCTTCCCCGACCACAGAAAATACCTCCGCTTTGTGGTGGGGAAGACTCGCTACCAGTACAAAGAACTGCCCTTTGGGTTAGCCTCAGTCCCATGCATCTTCACCAAATGCCTAACGGTGGTGGCTGCATATCTCTGGTGTTGTGCGGTGCACGTCTTCCCATACCTGGATGACTGGTTGATCAAGAGCGATTCCCGCACAGGGTGTTAAGTGCTTTAGCCCTGACAGTGCAGACTCTACAATCCTTGGGGTTTGTGATCAACTACGCAAAGTCTCACCTCTGCCAGTCTCACCAGTTGGACTTCATAGGAGCCAGGCTGGACACGGTGCAAGAAAAAGCGTTTTTCCCCCGCGATTGGGCTCTTGCCCTTGCTTCGTTGGCAGCCTTTGTCTGCAGCAGCTGGCATGTGACTGCCCACCTTCTGCTCTGTTTGTTGGACCACATGGCGGCATCTGTCCACGTTACCCCTCTCACCTGCTTATGCATGCTGAGGGCACAATGGATCTTGTGTTCGCAATGGCAACAGGCCTCCCAGGACCTCGAGGCCTGTCCCTCAATCACGGAACCTCTGAGGGTATTTCTGTCCTGGTGGGAAAACCTCTCTAATTGGAGCGGGGCATTTCCTTCCAGGTGGTCCTTCCTCAAGTGGTCCTCACCACCGCCTCCCCTCAGGGCTGGGGAGCCCATATGAACAGCTTCCACAAGCAGGGTCTCTGGACCGCCCACAAAGCCAGCTATCAAATAAACATTTTAGAGCTTCAGGCAATCCATTAAGCCCTCTGGACTTTCCGGGACCAATTGTTGCACAAGGATGTCCTGATCCAAATGGGCAACCAGGTTGCCATGTGGTATATCAACAAACAGGGAGGCACAGGATTGTCCCTTCTCTATCACGAGGTGGTACAGGGGTGGGCCTGGGCCCTGTCTCAGGGAATTGTGTTGCATACAGTGTACCTGCCTGGGACTCTGAATGTACTGGCGGACCAGCTGATCTTCTTTTTTCAGCCACATGAATGGTCCCTCAATCTGGAGTTGGCGGCCAGACTTTTTCATCGGTGGGGTACCCCAGATGTGGACCTCTTCTTCTCCCCATACAATTACAAGATGAGCTCTTGTTGCCGGGGAGTGGACTTCTGGCCTGCGACACTTTCTCCCTTCACTGGGGGAGGGGTCTGTTGTAAGCGTATCCTCCTCTCCTGCTCCTCTTGAAGACCCTGCTGAAGCTTCAACAGGACAGAGGGACCACGATCCTTGTGGTACCTTTTAGGCCCCGTCAGGTCTGGTTCCCGGATCTGTCGATCAGGGACCACGCCCGATCTGATAACTCAGAACCAGGGTACCCTGCGCCATCTTAACCTCCGGGCATTGGCCCTGATGGCGTGGATGTTGAGCGCTTAGTTCTTCAGCCCCTGGCCCTCTCAGACAATGTCTCCCGGGTGCTGATGGCATCTAGACAGCCTTCCACCAGGAAGTCCTACAGTTTGAAATGGAGAAAACTCCACCTTGTGTGCGGAGCATGACTTGGATCCATTCATCTGCCCCCTTCCCAGGCTGTTGGACTACTTGTGGCACCTTTCCGAGTCTGGGCTTCAAACCAGCTCAGTCAGGGTTTATCTTCGTGCTGTTAGTACGTACCATCGAGGCGTCGCTGCCACACCCATATCAGTGCAGCCTTTAGTAGGTCGCTTTATTAAGGACCTACTCCAGTTGAAGCCCCCTCTTTGGCCTCCTGTTGCGTCCTGGGACCTTAACATTGTCCTGGCGTGGCTCATGCGTCTTCCCTTCAAGCCATTGTGTACCTGCAACCTGAAGTTCCTCACCTGGAAAGTTATATTCCTAGTGGCAATCACTTCGGCTCATAGAGTCAGTGAGCTTCAGGCCTTGGTTACGTACCCACCATGCGCAAGGTTCTTTCATGATCGTGTGGCCTTGCATACACACCCTAAGTTCCTGCCTAAGGTAGTGACTGATTTCCACATCAATCAGCCCATTGTTTTACCCACCTTCTGTCCTAGGCCTCATTCCCATCCAGAGGAACGGGCTCTTCAAACTTTGGTCTGCAAGAGGGCTTTGGCTTTCTATTTAGATTGCACAGACGGCCACAGACAGTCTACTCAGCTCTTTGTGTCCTTTGACACCAATAGGCTGGGGGTGGCAGTGGATAAACAGACTTTATCCAACTGGCTGGCGGATTGCATCGCCTTCTGCTATGAGCAAGCGGGCCTTCAGCAGACAGGCCGCATCAAAGCTCACTCTGTGCGGGCCATGGTGACATTGGTGGCTTATCTGTAAGCAGTCCCCGTCGTTGAAATTTGCCGTGCTGCAACGTGGAGTTCTCTTCACACTTTTGCGGCTCACTACTGCTTAGACAAAGATGGACATCAGGACAGTGCCTTTGGCCAGTCCGTCCTGCGCAATCTTTTCCAGACCTGCACCTAACTCTTCCTGCCTAGTACCCCTGCTTGGAGCCAGGCAGTCCCCTGCTGACCAACAGAGCTGCAGTTATTGTTGTGCTCGTTGGCACCTTGTTCGGCACTTGTTGGTCTCATCTGTAAATGGTGACAGCCTGGAACTTGGTATTCACCCACGTGTGAGGACTGCCATCCTGCTTGTCCTAGGAGAAAAGAGCAGTTGCTTACCTGTAACAGGTGTTCTTCTAGGACAGCAGGATTTTAGTCCTCAGGAATCTTGCCCACCACCCCGGTTTGTTTTAATTTTTTTTATTGTTTTTTCTCTGTTACGAGACTGAAGCGGAACTTCGCCTGAACATGCGGATAGTGGCGTCCTGGTCAAAGCTTCTAGAAACTTTGACAAAAGTTTTCTGTGCCAGGCTCCATCGGATGATGTCACCCCAATGTGAGGACTAACATCCTGCTGTCCTAGGAGAACACCTGTTACAGATAAACAACTGCGCTTACTGTGTGCAGTTCTGGTCACCGCATCTCAAAAAAGATATAGCTGCATTGGAGAAAGTGCAGAGAAGGGTGACCAAAATAAGGGGCATGAAATGGCTTCCCTATGAGGAAAGGCTAAAGAAGTTAGGGCTGTTCAGTTTGGAGAAGAGACAACTGAGGGGGGATATGATAGAAGTCTGCAAAATTATGAAAGGACTTGAACAAGTTAATGTAAATCGGTTATTTACACTCTCAGATAATAGAAGGATTAGGGGCTCCATGAAATTAGCAATAGCTCATTTAAAACTAATCGAAGAAAATTCTTTTTCACTCAACGCATAGTTAAGCTCTGGAATTCATTGCCAGAGGATGTGGCTACGGCAGTTAGTGTAACTGGGTTTTAAAAAAAGGTTTGGATAAGTTCCCAGAGAATAAATCCATAAACTACTATGACTGAAATTAATAAGCAATAGTAGCTTGTGATCTATCTAATGTTTGGGTTCTTGCCAGGTACTTGTGACTTGGATTGGTCCCTGTTGGAAACAGGATACTGGGCTTGATGGACCCTTGGTGTGACCTAGTATCCATATCTTATGTTCTTATGAAATGATGAGAGCTTTTGAAATGTTATGTTTATGTTGTATTTTATTATGAATGTAGTATTATTATTTGCTTAGAATTATAGATAGGCAGACTACAAATATTTTAAATTGATTAATTAATGTTGTACTCTGTTGCAGTTATGGAATTTTAATTTGGTCTGTACTTGCAGCCCAGGAACCATACCCAGGTATGTTCCTTAATTTTGTAAGCTGTATACCATCCATCCATCTTTTCATCTGCTTGTCTGTCTGTCTTTGAACTCACTTGCCTTTCTCTTTGATCCTTTTTAGTTTCCCTCATTTTTCCTCAGGTGCATGTGCGGAACGAATTCAGAATCTCATACCTAAAGGACAACGGCCTGATGAAAGAGTACTGGACCAGCTTGGTGACATAAAGATGCTGCCAGAAGCCAGAAATTTAATGGTATCATGTTGGGAAGGAGTGCCAACAGCCAGACCTTCTTTTCAAGGTAATATACAGAAGCGAAGGTTATATTGACTTCCCTTTAAAATTTCCAGATCTGTATTTTTCTGTTTCATGTCACTTCATTCTTTCCATATTCTGCATTTCTCCCAGGACAAGCAGGATTGTAGTCCTCTCATATGGGTGACGTCATCAGGCGGAGCCCTATTACGGAACACTGAGCACCCTGAGCATGCCCAGCATGCCATGATCCCTGTGTTCACAGGGGTCTCCTTTTAGTCTCTTTTTTTTTTCTGCACTGCAGTTTGCCTCGCGTTTAGGAGCTCTGTGAGACTTTTCTCAACTTTACCTCACGGAAACACTTGAAGTTTTACTTCACAAATAATTTCCCTTCACGGGTCTCCCTTTGCGTACATTTCAATGACGCTTGGTGAGTACTATGCCCTGTTTTCCGGTCAGTTCCTGTCACCTCACTATCGGTTCCCCCGGGTAACCAACCGAATTGCGGCCCTCTTTGCTCCCTATGTCTATCACGCTCGGTCCGCCCCAAGATGCCTGCAAGTGTCCTTGCTGTGATCTTCCGGGCCCATGGTTCCCGTTGCTGCCAGGGCCACCGCCGATGCTGTCCATGCCGCTGTCGATGATTTGTCGATGCCGCCGTCGATACTATCGCAGCTGCCATCGATACCTCCATCGATGCCCTCGACTAAAGAAAACGCTTCATACTTCGGGTTCTAAACCAGAGCCCCATGTAATCCTTGGGTGATAAACAATGCCAGGAGCAGTAGAGGCACGGTGACCATCCATCACCAATGCCATCCGGGACAGCAAGGGCATCTTCCTCGGTGCTGGAGAATGACCGGGCCGAGCATCGAGGGAAACATCGTTACTGCCATGGTAACCATCTGTCGCTGACGCTATTCTGGACATCGGTGGCAGCTTCCTCGGTGCTGGAGAATGACCGGGCCGAGCACCAAGGGAAACATCGTTGCCAGCACCGACATGGTTCCTCGTTCGGTGCCGGCACTAATACCGCACCGGCATCAATGTCCATTGAGCCAGTTGCTAAGCGGGCCTGGGTACAAGAGTCTTTATGCTTCTCTGCACCCGAGGCACCGAGGCGTTCCCCGCTGACACCGGTGCCAGGTACTGAGCCACCACAGATTCATGTGGAAGTGCCAGTAATGCCTAGCCTGTCTCCCTCTGTAGCTGCGCTACCTATACCAGCTTCCAAGGAGGAGCTGGATGTCTTCATCCGTCAGGCTGTCCTCGATGCCTTCCGGAATCTACTAACACCAGAGTCATCAATATTCGCACCGTTGTGGCACCGCCTCATTGTGGCACCTACCAACGACAGCCTAAGTCATCGATGCCGACTCGTCCTTCTGAGCCTTCATGGACCCCTATACCTATCCTGGGATCCTCGGGCGATGGGCACTCTAATCCCGCTTCTGCACCGATCCCATTGAGACCTAAATACAGGACGTGTCTGAAACCATCCCTTTCGACCTGGTCACTAAACAGGACCAGACGTTTTCGGGAGGTTCTAGGTCGTAACATCTTCTAAGAATCATATTGGTATCACATATTGCTATTTACCAGCTATGTTTGACACAACACCAAGGGAACCTCTCTGCCATCCACATGAAATTCGAGCAACATGTAGTTGCATCAAAACGTCCTCCCGTGGCCAGCAACAGGACTCCGTACTAAATAGTAACCTGGCTTATGGCCCCTGATTTACGGCCCGAAGTACAAGATAAACTAGCTGATCTGCCATGCATCGCAGATAATCTCTTCGTGCACAAGGTCTAGCAGACAGTGGCTCAATTGCAAGACCACCACGAGACTCTGCGACAGCTCTCTACGTTTCTTGCACAGCAAAGAGGGATGCTAGAAGGACCTTTTACCGCTCAAGCTTCCGTGTGAGACCAGATCACACCAGCTCTGCCAGTCGAGCAGGCTCCTGGATTTTTTAACCTTGCCAGACAACAGAACGGCCATCCCACTGAGGACCAGGGCTCGGGATACCGTTCCCCGGATGCAACAAGGCAAAGGATTTTAATCCCGCTATTTCCTACTTTCAAAGAAAACAGGCAACCTCCGCCCATCCTGGACCTCAGAAATCTCAACAAATTTCTTCAGAAAGAAAAGTTCAGAATGGTGTGTCTCGGCACCAAGCTTCTCCTAATTATAACAAGGGGGTTGCCTCTATTCTCTGGACTTTCTATATGCTTCATAGTGAGTCGTCAACATTTTCAATGTCAAGTTCTGCCTTTCGAACTAGCTTCGGCAACTTGTGTATTTCACCAAATGCCTAGCAGTGACTGCCGCTCATCTACAAAGAACAGCAGCATTCACGCGTTTCCTTACTTGGATGACTGCCTAATAAGGAGTCAATCCAAACAAGGAGCTCTAAATTCTCTAAGACTCACTATAAATCTACTAACTTTGGCTGGGATTTCTGATCAACTACCATAAATCCCATGTGGAGCAGATCTGGGCACTACAGTCGCAACGGCCTTCCTGCCCAACAACCGTGCAGACATCCTATCAAATTGTCCACATCTCTGCGCGCATGCAACATAGCCTCAACCCATCAATTCTTTCATTGCTGGGCCACATGGTTTCCACAATCCACGTCACTCCTGTGGCCAGACTAGCCATGAGAAAAACTCAGATTTTAAAATTTCAGTAGCTCTAAGCCGTTCAACCACTTTCGTCTCTGATCTATATCACCAATCCAGTACCAAATCCTCAGATGATCTTGGCCACGATTGCATCCAACTTGGGTTGGAGAGCTCGTATCAACACCCTCCAAACCCAAAATGTGCCACCTCTGCTCCATGAAAAGTCTCAGATCAACTTCCTGGAGCTTCAAGCCATGCGTTTATGCCCTTTATGCCTTCAAACACTGCCTCTCACACAAAACTTTGTGGATATTTTTTTTATTTATTTAGGTTTATATTCCGTTTTTTGCACTTTTTTCAGTGCTTCAAAGTGGATTACATTCAGATACTGTAGGATACAGACAGACAACATAGTGGCAATGTGGTACTCGAACAAACAGGGACACACAGGCTCTTATCTGCTCTGCCAGGAAGCCGCACAGTTCTGGGCCCTTGCACACTCCATGCATCTCTGGGCCACTTATCTAACAGGCATACCGAACATACTAACAGACCATCTCAATCGATGTCTCCATCCCTACAAGTGGTCTCTGAATTCATGTCTAGCGAGCAAAATCTTCTACCGCTCAGGTCAACCAACCATCAACCTCTTGAGTCCGAATCGAACCACAGAGTGGACAGATTCTGCTCCCTAGACAGGCATCGAAATGCATTAGCCATGGGCGCCTTTGCTCGCCCTTGCAACAAAGGCCTCCTCTATCCGTCTCTTCCGATACCGCTCATAGCCAAAACTCTCGTGAAGCTACAGCAGGACAGGTTTTCAATGATTCTCATAACCCCATACTGACCTCGACAAGTATGCTTCCCCATACATCTCAACCTATCACTCCAGGAACCAATTCGCCTGCCCACAGGTCAGTCTCATAACACAGACTCACTGATATTCTCAGGTACTTGTAGCTTCACGACAACCTTCTATACGTAAATCTTACCATTCAAAATGGGCAAGATTTACCAAATGGTGTGCACAAAAAGGTATTGGCCCTTTTCCCTGCCCCACTCCATCTCTATTAGGCTATCTAGGATACCTTTGTGATTCTGGTCCCCAGACATCCTCCGCACGGGTACACCTCAGTTCCATCTCAGCGTACCACCAGGGAGCAGGAGATGCCCTGTTAACAGCTCAACCCCTTATGAGTCGGCTTATCATGGGTTTTCTACAACTTAAGCCTCCTTTATGGTTACTGAATGGGGCCTCAATGTAGTGCCGACAAGGCTCATGCATTCCCCGTTCGAGCCTTTGCATTCCTATAACATTAAAGTTCCAACATGGAAAATTATTTTCCTCATAGCCATCACCTCTGCTAAAAGGGTCAGTGAGTTACAAGCCCTTGTTGGATACTCACCCGACACTAGGTTCCTCCGTGACCGAGTGGTCCTCCGTATTCGCCCTAAATTTCTTCTTAAAGTGGACACAGCCTCTCATCTTACTCAGTCTATAGTCTGCCCACTCTTTCCCAAGGCATCTCTCTCACCAGTGTGAGAGGGTGTTGCACACCTTGGACTGTAAGCGTGCACTTGCATTCTATCTAGACCGCGCTGCACTCCATAGGAAATCCACCCAACTCTTTGCTTCTTTGACAAAGACAAGCTGCGAGTTCCAGTGGGCAAACAAACTCTCTCCAACTGGCTAGCAGACTGTATCGAATTCTGCTATGAGGAAGCAGGCCTTCCTCTCCAGGGGTGAGTGCAGGCTCATTTTGTAAGGGTCATGGCAACATTGGTAGCACACTATCGCTCAGTACCATTTGCTAGGCTGCGCCATGGAGCTCTCATCACACATTCGCAGCCCTCTACTGCTTAGATAAGGAAGTCCGTCAAAACTCAGCCTTTGGCCAATCTGTCTTGAAAAACTTTGTTCCAGTATAATCCCCAACTCCTTCTACAACCACCTGCTGTGATTTCAGGCAGCTTCATCATTGCCAATAGCACCCCAATTATTATGCCTGCTGCACGAGTTGTCTGCTATTGGCCTGTTGTAATATGAGTCAGCCTGTAGCTTGCTAAACACCCATATGTGAGGACTACCATCCTGCTTGTCCTGGGAGAAAGCAGAGTTGCTTACCTGTAACAGGTGTTTCTCCCAGGACAGCAGGATGTAGTCCTCACAAAACCCACCTGCCACCCCGCGGAGTTGGGTCCGCTTACGTTTATTATTTTATTTTTTAGCTCACGCTTTTTGCTACAAACAAGACTGAAGGGAGACCCCTGTGGACACAGGGATCAAGGCATGCTGGGTATGCTCAGTGTACTCGGTGTGCCAGTCAAAGTTTCTAGAAACTTTGACAACACTGTTCCTTAATAGGGCTCCGCCTGATGACATCACCCATATGTGAGGACTACATCCTGCTGTCCTGGGAGAACACCTGTTACAGGTAAGCAACTCTGCTATCTGAGAAATTCTGCTGATATTCTGCTTAATATCTTTTTTGTTGTTTTTTTCCCTGTTTTTCTCTCTCTGTGGTCTTTATTGTTCTCCCTCCCAGATGGGAGACCCTTGCCAGCTTGACTTCCAATGATGCGCATCCTCAGTGCTACTTGTTGAATGGTTGGGGCCACTACAGTAGTGGCAGCTGTGTAATGAATGAGAGGCAGGTATTTATAAAATGCACAATGACTATTATTTAACTTCAGTACCTTGTGTTAAGGGATTATAAATGTTTAAAATTAGACTGTGTACATTTCAACAGCCACTAGATGGCAGCAGATGGTTTAAAATGTAAAGAAGTAGGCTTTGCTTAAAACAGGAGTTTATAGAAGATGCTACATCAGCAATTTAGTGTAATAAT
Organism: Rhinatrema bivittatum; assembly: GCF_901001135.1. Taxonomy (NCBI): domain Eukaryota; kingdom Metazoa; phylum Chordata; class Amphibia; order Gymnophiona; family Rhinatrematidae; genus Rhinatrema; species Rhinatrema bivittatum. The sequence continues at coordinate 40,162,132 of NC_042630.1, forward strand.
AACAATAAACATTTATCACAATGTATTATATAATGAGCATATAATATCTAAATGCCTGCAAATTTTCTTCTGGAATCTTTAGGGGAAACTATGCTTCAGATGGTAATGGTTTTTCTTTTTTATGGTAAATAATTTTTAACTTTAGAAAATAGTGATAGCAGGAATTCTTCAGGGTTGTGGCTTTATGGGAGTCTTGTATTGAATCTTCTTTCTTCAGGTTCATATGCGTGTATGTGTTGGTCTATTGTATCTCTGGTGGGATCTTTTGCAATGGTCTGTGCTTGCGTGGATCTTGCTGTGTGGAAAGATCGCGTGTGTGTGTGTGTGTGTGTGTGTTATAGTATCTTGTAGGACCACAGGGACATAGATCAATGTTGTGTGGTTACTGTGTAATATGGCTTGTTAGTGAACCGTGGATCGTGACAAGAAATGTCTCCACCCACTGGGAGGAGCCCTGTGGGGATTTGCCGGTTTCCGAACCTGTGGCTGTCAGCGGGCTCCGAGAACAGATGCCGGCAAAATTGACCATCGGCTGTCAAACCCGCTGACAGCTGCCGCTTCCGTCAAAAAAGAGGTGCTAGGGACACTACCGCCGGGCCTAATTTTAATAAAATACTGAATCGCGCGCACAGGAGAGTGGCCTGTGCACGTGCTGGGAGAGCGGGCGCTCGCCTGCTCTCCCGCATTTTTACTGTATCAGCCCGTAAGTTTGTACCTTAGGCAATGGAGAGTAAAGTGACTTGCCAAGGTCACAAGGAGTGACATTTGGACTCAAACCCTGATCTCCTGGTTTATAGCCCACTGCTCTAACCACTAGGCTACTCCTCCACTCTAGCATATTAGGTGCTAGAAGACTTCTATGACTCATGCTTTAGGCTGCTGATTCAAATTGCATCTCTGCAAATGCCTTGCAAAGAAAGATAATTTGGTGAGATATGTGAAAGACTAGTCTTGCGTCAAGATGAATCAAAACATAAAGACTTCCTGAGGATAGGTTAAATATTAGAGTTTACAGAGGGTGCCAGAAAACCTAGAACAAATGTTTTTTCAAAAAGTGGATCCACATTACCAGAGACTAATAGATCTTTGATATGCTCTAGAACTGGTTTCTACAATACATTCATGTTTTTCTTTTCCATGTATTTCTTTTCCATGTATATCACCAGCGAAGACAATTGCTATAATGGCAATACTAAACAAATTAATAAAGCCAATACTGTTATATCCTGCTTCATTGCAAAAGCAAGGATATTAATTATATTTTGAAATTCCAAAAGCTATAACAAATAAATAAATAAAAGGGGATTGGCCCTTACAGACCAATTCTGGGTTTCATATGTATCTGAATTTGCTAGACCTATCAGAGCAATAAATTAAAATAGACTATAATACTGAATACCCATTTAAAAATATGGGGTCAGCAATCTGATTTCGAGCTCCTTTTAAATTCAGAATTACATTTTCATGTTTTGTCTTTGGTTGGAGTCACAGAGAAAACTGTTTAATGCAAGTGGCCTGATGCTCAAGAGCATTTATATGTTTAATGCTGAGCTTTATTCATGTAAAAGCACTTTATCCATGGAAGTAGGCTTATGGAATTTGCTATAACACATGCCTTTGATTTGTCACTAGTATTTGCCCGCATTAGGAGAAGTCCATAAATTGCTGTTAATCAATAGGGAATAGCCACTGCTTGTTGCCAGCATTAGTTGCATGGGATTTATTTATTGTTTGGGTACTTGCCAGGTACTTGTGACTTGGATTGGCCACTGTTGGAAACAGGATACTGGGCTTGATGGTCTGACCCAGTAAGGCATTTCATATGTTGTTAGGTAAATTACTATGATAGTATGCTATATTTGCATGCATAATTAAAAAAAAAATCACCTAAAAATGAATGTAAGGTTTTTGTTGGTGTTCAAACTCCCTGAATGTTGCAGAGGGGGAATATCACTAGAGTTTCTAGATTGGATATTAAGACAACAGATGCCCATTTTAAAAGATTGGGGTGCCTTTTGCCAGAATCGTTTTGCTCAAGGTTGAGCAACGTGATAGAGTACAGGGTACAAAAATCAGAGTCAAAGATCATAAAGCTATCATTACTCCATTTTCAGTCAGTGATTAGTTGAGGAGCAGTAAGTGTACTATACAACAATGCAACTTCAGTAACATTCATAAATAAACAAGAGGGTACCCGGAGCCAAAGAGTTTCAAAGGAAACGCAGCTACTATTTGCATGGTTGGAGAAAAATCTGCTACAGCTTTCAGCATTACACATTGCAGGTCAGAAGAATGGACAAATAGATTTTTTTCAGCCAAAATACAAAGGCAAGGTGCTAGGCCATTGGGCATGCAAGCAGAAAATTTAAAAATGGGGTGAACCATAGATGGTTCTAACAGCAACCCACAAGAATGCAAAGGCAAGAAGGTTCTTCAGCCAATGAAAAGATTATGAATACAGGAGTGGCCAAGGGAAATGTTGCTTTGTTTTCTTTCCACCTTGGCCGTTAATAGGCCATGTAATAAAGAAGCTCAGGAAAGAGTAGGTATATGAGGTCCTAGTGGCATCAGCATGGCCATGAACACCATGGTATGCTGATCTAAGCAAACTGATTGATTGTGGATTGACGATTGCATTTTCAAGGCATAGGGGGTCTCCTTCACCAGGGATAAGTAGTAATGGGAAACCCATCTTCATTCTTGCTTATGGCATGGCTATTGAGCAGGCGAGAATAGCCAAGAAAGGATACAAACCACCAGTTATTAGAACAAGATTCAGTTTTAAAGAGAATTCCACAAAGAGAATTTACTTGGGGATATGACAGGATTTTGTAATATATTGTAGACAGATTAACTGTTTGCTATGTGTTATGATCAGGCTTGTGAACCCTTGGACCAACGGGAGGATGGTATACCTTAGCAGGTGGATCCTGAGGTTCCCCCGTCGGGAGGCGAGGCAGAACAGAAGATGTGACCGGCTGACCCTCGGCACTGAAGACTGAGGCAACTGTGGAGAAGGCGAAGAGTCGAGACGTCGGAGAAACCAACTGGGTCTTTGCCACTGGAAGCCTGCTGTCCCCCCGGGAGGAGCCCGTAGGGACCCGGACCGCTGGGACTTAGGTGGGCCCTTGGAGACGATGGTCCGGAAGAAGTCCAAGGACGAGCGCCAGAGGGTCGTCGCTTACCAGTCCGAGGTCACACACCGAGGGATCACCGCTTGCCAGTCCGAAGTCACACACCAGGAATCACTGCTTGCCAATCCGAAGTCACACACCAGGAATCACTGCTTGCCAATCCGAAGTCAGATACCAGGAATCACAGAGATGAAACAGGAAGCAAGGATCCAAAGCACAAGAAGACTCACCAAAGCAAGCAGACTCGAACAACCAAGGAAGTTGCCAAGTGAAGGAATGAGCAGAGGAAGTCTCCTTATACACTTCCCCTGGTCTGGTGCATTGGAAACGGGTGTAGGCAATGAAAGGGACGAGGTCCCTTTAAATCCAGTAGAGGTGCGGCCTCGCACCTAAGATGGCGGCTACCATCTTGGATTTCCGACCATGGAGGAGAGCTGCCCGATGCCGCGAGGGAGGAGCAGGGACGGCTCCCAACCCGGCGTCCACTGCAGAGACCTGCACCGGTGCGCGGGGAACAACAGGCACCCGACTCCCGCGGCATCCCCGATGCTGCCACGGAGGCCCGCCGCCTTGGGTCAGGAAGAGGGCCGTGGCCGTGGAACACAACTCTGTGGTGTTACATATAGGAGATATTATGACATTCTTACAGGTCTTGACCTTGAATTCTTTAAAGGTACAAATTGCCACGATTTTTTTTATTTTTTTTTTGCATTAAGGGGAAAGCTTAATGGGACATCTATATTGTCTCATAAGGAGGTGTCACTCTTCGACAAGGAGTAACGCCTTAATCCTACATTGTGGTCTATGATACTGTTCTGGAATTCAAATTTCGTAGTAATGCATTAGCAAGCCCTTTTTTTTTTTTTTTAACTTGGTTTATTGCTTTTTGAAATGTAACATTAACAGGATACGTCAAATCATACAACAGAGTACACAATAACCCCTTTACAGTGCCCTTCTTATGAGCCATTAGAATAAGCAACTTGAAGGGCCTTGACATAGAAAACTGTGTTTTTATTGTCAATTACTTCAGCAAGATGCATTTCGGGATGGCAGTCTTTGACTTGCAAGACTCCCTTTCTAAAGTTTAATAAGGATTCTGTAATGCTGAGACCTATTACATAAGGTAACTTCAGCATTCTATTGAAATCAGCATATATATATATATTATTGTTTTTATTATTGTTTTATACTGTACTCGGCATCTATCTTGTTATGGAGACTGCGGAATATAAAGCATATTTTATATTCCACAGTCTCCATAACAAGATAGATGCCAAGTACAGTATAAAACAATAATAAAAACATTAAAACAATGCATCTTTTGATGAGCAGGATTGCAGGGGCCTACAATCTTTAAAGTTCTAAGATGTCAGGAGAGGTATAAAAGAATATTTAAAGATGACAAGTGAATTTCTTAATTGATAGTTTGTGTTAAGTGGCACACATAACGGGGGAGACCGCCTCAAAGGCGAACATCTCAAGATGGATTAAGCAAGCCATAGTGTCTGCATATTTTCTACAGGGGCTGCAGTTGCCATAAGACAGGACCCATTCGACAAGATCTGAAAAAGAGTGAGATTTATCTAAACAGTGATGGACCATAGGAGCTTGTAGCTTTTTCGTAGACAAACAACTTGTCTATGAATGAGCAGGTGTGCCCATTATATAGTAAGTTGCAAGGACAGTGGATAGCATATATAACACTTTTGGATGTACAATTTGTATGACCTTTCAATTGAAAAATCTGTCTGGAATTTGCATTCTGCCAAGATGTAATATGACTGGTTGTACCACATACTGTATATTGGCCACAGGGATCATATCCTAATGATAGTAGAGAAAGATTTCCCTCTGTTACATTATAGTTAGATTTAACCAAAGTGTATCTCTCAAGCTTTTTCCCCTAGTATATGCGAATATGGAGGGCTCCTTAAAAATAATAAGGTGAAGTTGTAACACATGCCAATGTTTATAGAGAATGGAAACTGAACCCTGTGCTTTATTAGAAAACTGGATGACACAAACTAGGTTTTTTTTATTTTCTTTATTGGCCTGTTGATTGAGTAACCAATGTCTATGGGCATTCAATGCCCTCTTAAAGGCTGGTCTTAAAACTTGCATGGGATAACCATGTTGTATAAATCTGTGGCAAAGTATATTAGTATGTTTGATGTAATCCTCCTTGGTAGAACATATTCTCCGAAGGCGCAAGAATTGTCCAACAGGTAAACTTGATCATAAGGAATATGGGTGAAAGCTGTCAAAACTTTAAAAGTTATTGCAATCTGTAGGTTTTCTAAATAAGGAAGTTTGTAATTTGTGAGATGGTCTAGATATATTGATGATATTTTTTTTTCTTATGGAAGTTGTTTATTGAACAATTATACCTTTTTCTAACTTGGCTTAACTTGTTGGATTTGCATCTGTAATTTACTATCAGGTCGATACAGTAAAGTGTGCTCCGTCGGAGCGCACTGTCAGCCTGCTCTGGACGCGTGTTTTCCCTTACCCCTTATTCAGTAAGGGGAGGAAAACACGCGGCCCACCCGCGGCACCTAATAGCGCCCTCAACATGCAAATGCATGTTGATGGCCCTATTAGGTATGCGCGCGCGATTCAGTAAGTAAAATGTGCAGCCAAGCCGCACATTTTACTCTAAGAAATTAGCGCCGACCCAAAGGTCGGCGCTAATTTCTTCCGGCGCCAGGAAAGTGCACAGAAAAGCAGTAAAAACTGCTTTTCTGTGCACCCTCCGACTTAATATCATGGCGATATTAAGTCGGAGGTCCCCAAAAGTAAAAAAAAAAAAAATAATAAAATTTGAATTCGGCCCGCGGCTGTCGGGCCGAAAACCGGACGCTCAATTTTGCCGGCGTCCGGTTTCCGAGCCCGTGGCTGTCAGCGGGCTCGAGAACCGATGCCGGCAAAATTGAGCGTCGGCTGTCAAATCCGCTGACAGCCGCCGCTCCTGACAAAAAGGAGGCGCTAGGGACGCGCTAGTGTCCCTAGCGCCTCCTTTTCCCCGTTTTTCCCGCGTCACCTCATTTAAATACTGAATCGCCCGCACCGGCGAGGGGCCAGTGCGCGCGCCGGGAGAGCGGGCGTTCGTCCGCTCTCCCGCGGTCTTACAGTATCGACCTGTTTGTCTTTTCATATAGAACAATTACCTTTTTTGGATATTTTGATCACAAAACAGAAAGATTGTAATGAATTGCAGGAGGACCTTGTGAGACTGGAAGATGGGCTCCCAAATGGCAGATGAAATTTAATGTGGACAAGTGCAAAGTGATGTATGTAGGGAAAAATAACCCTTGGTGTAGTTACACAATGTTAAGTTCTATCTTAAGAGTTACCACCCAGGAAAGAGATCTAGGTGTCATAGTGGATAATACATTGGACTCATTGGCTCAGTGTGCTGTGGCGATCAAAAAAACAAACAGCATGTTAGGAATTATTAGGAAGGGAATGGAAAATAAAATGGAGGATGTCATAATGCCTCTGTATCACTCCATGGTGAGACTGCACCTTGAATACTGTGGTCAGTTCTGGTCACTGCATCTCAAAAAGGATATAGCTGCACTGGAGAAAGTGCAGAAAAGGGCGACCAAAATGATATGGGGCATGGAATGGCTGCCTTATGAGGAAAGGCTAAAGAAGTTAGGGCTGTTCAGATTGGAGAAGAGACGACTAAACGGGGGGATATGATAGAGGTCTGCAAAATCTTGAAAGGAACAGGTTAATGTAAATCGGTTATTTACTCTCTCACATAATAAAAGGACCAGGGGGCTCTCTATGAAGTTAGCAAGTAGCTCATTTAAAACAAATCGAAGAAAATTCTTGTTCACTCAGCGCATAGTTAAACTCTGGAATTCATTGCCAGAGGATGTGGTTACTGCAGTTAGTGTTACTGGGTTTAAAAAAGGTTTGGATAAGTTCCTAGAGGTTAAATCCATTAACTGCTATTACGGTAATTAATAAGCAACAGTAGCTTGTGATCTGTCTAATATTTGGGTAATTGCCAGGTTCCTATGGCCTGGATTGGCCACTGTTGGAAACAGGATACTGGGCTTGATGGACCCTTGGTCTGACCCAGTATGGCATGTCTTATGTTCTTGATGGCATCGTATACAGGCCTGGTTAAGTGCTTAACACAATTGTCTGCATCTTTAGACAATAGATTATAATTGTCCTTATCTGGTATGTATGATGAATATTCGTTCATACCTTTTAAGGTGTTGTACATGAACTGCACCATTTGAATTTGGTGTGCCTCAATTCTTGCTTGTAAAGTTGAGGCCTGGAAAACTTTCTTTCCTGTTTTGTCTAATGTTCTAGGGTCTTTCTCAGGAAGGTGTACTAGATTACAATTTTGTTTTCTTAGATTTCTTCATCACAAACTCGCCAATAAAAGATTTACGTGAATGCTGAGTTTTCGTATGGCCACGACATTGTTTTATCACGTATTTCATGGGCAGTGGTTTAGGTGCTGGTTCGATGGTCTGAGGTGTGGTCCATCTACTATCTTGTAGATCTAAGAAAGCCTCTAGCATGGGTACAGCTTTGTTCATTCACCTAGGCTTGATGAACTGTAAGAATTCCATCTCTCTAGAAGAGGTTTGCTCTTCCTCAAGTGTGAATGTGTTGACCTTGGCCATTCTGGAGGCATTACACTGCATCAAATATTAGGAGAAGGAGCCAGTGGTAGATCTGGGGATTTATCTAAGGAGTCCAGTGAAGAGCTTAAATGATCTGAAGAAATTGTGACTACAAATGATACATCTAAATCATCATCATTTCCAAATATGTTGTGGGACTGATTATTTCTTGTTGCCTCCTTGGATTGTACACCTTTTCTCTTTTGTTGGGCTGGTCATGTATTTTTTAACAAAATCGGACCACATTCTTCTAAGAATGTGAGTTGGTCTCGATGTGGAAAAAGGAGGAGAATATTTCCATCAGAGTCATAATCCATTTCATATGAATGATCTGATTTCTTTGTAGTGATTTCTCCTTCTGATGATTCTGAGTCGGAATCGGCTAGTGTAGATACATGCTTCGTTTTAGTTTTTGCTTTTTTTATCAAAAAGAAATTATACATTTAGCGATGAGAAACTGTAGGAAAATAATTCTAACAAAATTTGTACTGGATATATTTTGGAGTTGGGAGTGCTAGTCATTTAATATTCCAAAAAAATTTAGAGGTGCAGGGGATTTTGGTTTGTGCCATTGCTTTGGCACTGCCTAATGGATCAATGGGCTTGGTGCTGAGCTTCTTTGGGGCCGATGATTTCTGCACCAATATCTTCGGTGCTAAGTCTTTTGGGGATGACAGGTTTAGCACAGTATATTTCGGTGCAACTGTCTGCTTAGATAATTGACGGTGCCAACTCTTTGTCCCACAAACTACTTCGTTTCTTTTTTTCTTTTGAGCTAGAGGAATGCGAAGGTGATTCTCTGTTAGCTTGTGACTTGGTCTCAGTTAATTTTTGTTATGCGAATGGTTAGACATTTTGTTCTTCTAATTCAATCATTTTCTAGACTTATTCTTTTTTGAGGCATCTTTGTCATGTTCTATCGCATACCTCAGTTTCAGTTCCTGGTAGACATGCACTCAAGGTGACGTGCTACCACATGACTTACAATTTGTGGAGTCATGTTTGGTTTCGAAACATCTTAGGCATATTTTATGGATGTCCCGAACAGACATCTTGCGACCTCTGTCGCAGAGATTAAACGGCACTTCTCCTTTTCTCAAAGTCATCTTGTTAGAGAGAGAGCGGTAGCCTGTCTTGAAGCTTTAGTGGACAAGAAGAAACTGAGGATGCTTGGAGCGATGACGTTTGGTTGGGAACACCCGCACATGCTCAGTTAAAGATTTAGATGTTTCTGAGCCATATAAGAAGAGCATGCCGGTCTCGACGCTGGAGGCTGATGTTACCCACTTGTGTGGTTGTATTGCGTACATGTCCATGGAGAAACAGATGTCTCCTGTTAAATGCCCAGGTCCTTTTTGTTTAGATAAATAATTGATCTTTTATCTTGCTTGGATATTTTGTTGATGGGTCTGGTGCCCTTCCCAGGGACTATTCTATGGGAGCGGAGAAGTCACATTCTTATTATGGTAAATTTCTTCAGTCATTTCTTCACTTCCAGAGTATGCAATATTCCTAGATTAGTATAATCAAGAATTCTGCACAATACGCTTTTAGTGAGACAGTAGTGGATGTATTACACAAGCCTTGAAAAAACGTTTTCTATATTCAGTGCCTAGAGACTTACCTTATATAGGACTCTGTTTTATTTCTATTTCTAGTATAATGAGACATACCTTGAATAAGGTAGAGAGACTGGCAGTATCCAGCATAATTAGACATGTTAAGTAGAACAGCAGAAACTGCATCTAGTCCAGTAAATCAAGATTTTGTGTTTGTTTTTGTTAGATTGTGTTTTGAAAACCCAGGAGATTTTTGCTGTGTATACAGTTGAAATAGAGGATGCAGTATGTACCGTGTTGGATAGACTGAAGAAGCTATCAGCTGAGGTAACATTCATATCCCATCGATATATATATATATATATGTATGTATGTATGTGTGTGTGAGTATGTATGTATGATATTCTGTTTTAGGTACCCACGTATTATTTTTGTCCAAAGCCTGTTTCTAATATACTATCTACCTTATAAATGGCCTGTGACCGACGGCCCGCAAATGCGCAGTAGAGACCAGCTCTACCGCGCATGTGCGGGCGAGCACGTCGCTCTGAGCCAGCGTCAGAAAAAAAGAAAAAACAATGGCGGTGTCCAGTGGCAGCGGCAGCGGCGTTGGGTGGCGGCGTCCGGTGGCAGCGGCGGCGGCGTTGGGTGGCGGCGTCCGGTGGTAGCAGCGGCGGCGTTGGGTGGCGGCGTCCGGTGGTAGCGGCGGCGGCGTTGGGTGGCGGCGTCCGGTGGCAGCGGCGGCGGCGTTGGGTGGCGGCGTCCAGTGGCAGCGGCGGCGGCGTTGGGTGGCGGCGTCCGGTGGTAGCGGCGGCGGGTGGCAGCGGCATGGCGGCATCCAGCGGCGGCGGCATCCAGCGGCGGCGGCGTTGGGTGGTGGCGGCGTCCGGTGGTAGCGGCGGCGGCGTCCAGCGGCGGCGGCGTTGGGTGGTAGCGGCGGGGTGGCGGCGTCCAGCGGCGGCGGCGTTGGGTGGCGGTGGCGTCCGGTGGCAGCGGCGGCGGCGGCAGCGAGGGAGGAGAGAGAGAAGGAGGGACTGACAGAGAGGGGGGGGAGGAGAGAGAGGGAGTGGGGACTGAGTGAGAGGGAGAGAGGGAGTGGGACTGAGTGAGTGGGAGGGGAGTGAGTGAGTGGGACGGAGGGAGAGGGGGGGGACTGAGTGAGTGGGACGGAGGGAGAGGGGGGGGACTGAGTGAGGGGGGGAGGGAGATAGAGAGGGAGTGGGACTGAGGGAGAGTGGGACATAGAGGGAGGGGGGGGAGGGAGTGGGACTGAGGGAGAGGGGGAGGGAGTGGGACTGGGGGAGAGGGGGGAGGGAGGGAGAGAGGGGGGAGGGAGTGAGACTGAGTGGGAGGGAGGGACTGAGTGAGAGGAGAGGGAGGAGTGGGTGGGAGGTAGGGGGGGGGGGGGAGAGAGAATGAGGGGGAGGTGAGAGACAGAGGGATGTAGCCCTTTTTAACGGCTTAACGGCGGTGGCAGCGAGGGAGGAGAGAGAGTGAGGGACTGAGTGAGAGGGGAGGAGAGAGAGGGAGTGGGAGGGGAGGGAGTGGGATGGAAGGAGTGGGACTGAGGGAGAGTGAGTGGGACTGAGAGAAGGAGGGAGGAGGGAGTGGGACTGAGGGAGGGAGGGAGTGGGACTGAGGGAGAGTGAGAGGGAGGGAGAGAGGGGGGAGGGAGGGGAGTGAGACTGAGTGGGAGGGAGGGACTGAGTGGGAGGAGTGGGTGAGAGGGAGGGAGGTAGGGAGTGGAGGGAGTGGGACTGAGGGAGAGTGAGAGGGAGAGGAGAGAGAGGAGTGGGAGGAGTGGGTGAGAGGGAGGGGAGGTAGGGGGTGGAGGGGAGAGAGAATGAGGGGGAGGTGAGAGACAGAGGGATGTAGCCCGTTTTAACAGGCTTAACGGCTTGTATATATATGTAGTATATGTATGTTATTATGTAGTATATGTATATTATTATTATATGTAGTATATTATTATATGTAGTATATGTATATTATTATCTAGTATATGTATATTATCTAATAATCTATATATGTGTGTGTGTATATGTGTCTATACCGATAGTATATATATGTCTATCGATCAGCCCCCTTCTTGCTTTTCTTGTTGCACTTATTTTTATTTCTTTGTCTCAGGAGGGTGAGATGACAGCCCGTTCTACTTCTACACAGTACAAAATGGAGAATTCTCCACCGGGCTCAAGTAAGTGCATTGGTTGTCATTTTTCTTCTCAATTTCCAGTGGGAAATATTTTGGATTAATCCTCATCAGCCATGATTAAAAGAAAACCGTTAATACTGGTAGGGGGACATTTGGATGGAGGGTGGCCAACGTAATACTAATCTTTAAAAAGGGCTTGCAGGGTGAGAGGTTAGGGGGAGGAAAGTGGGGAGGTATCCTTGCTGATATTGCTCAAGAAGTCGCGGTATCTGCTGCTTTTAAGATGTTTCAGATATTGGAATGAAGATGTTGCGTTTGAATTAGTCATAATGGGAAGGGAAGGAAAGTAGTAAAAAGGGGGGAACTATAAGCTAAAATGTATACTGCTTTATAGGATTGTTGTCACACCTTTGGCGTGCATAAGAAACAACTGTGCTTCAAAGGAATGAATGTACATTGTTGATATTTATTAAACAGTTTAAACATAAGGGTTCCAGGGTGATCTGGGAAACTATAAATAGGTGAGCCTGATGTCAGTGCCAGGAAAAATCTTATAAATTATTCTAAAATTCAAAATTAGTGAACATATTAGACAGACATGGTTTAATGGGACACAGCCAACATGGATTTATCCAAGGCATGTCTTACCTCACCAATCTGTTCCATTATTTTTGAAAAGATATCACATTTGGGAGTAGGATGCTGGCGCACAGCATAGCATCACCAAATCTTGATGACATATTCTGAGGACTTGCTGGGCATATCCTGACTAAAAAGTACCAGCTTCTTCTCCAGAGTCAGATGTTTCCCTGGAACGTACCATTTTTGAAGTTTCTTCACAAATGGTATCCACACATCATGAAAGGCAGCAAACTTGTCCACAGCTCTCCTTTCCTCCTATGTAACATTTTATCAAGGAATTAAATCTATCTCATCATCATGGTGTAACTTTTAAAAATTATCACTTGTCTTTCTTTCCACCACTTATGAGTTCTTGTACTATTCAGAGGGATGCTTTCTCAATTAATTGCATGGGTGTTGAACTAAAAGCAAATTAATTTCAATCTAGACTAGAATTAAACAAGGAAGAATGTAAAACTCTTGCCTATACATGACTTTTCTAGTGCTTTTTAATTTTTGAAAATGACCTCACCCTTACCGGATCGAGGTTATTTTCAAAAGGATTGGCTTTATCGAATAGAATGCTGCTACTAACATGGCCAATGGTCTTCATTTTAAAACATATGGGGACAGACTTAAAGATCTAAATATCTTGGAAGAAAGGAGGGAAAGAGGAGATATGACTGGATGGCTGTATGGTCTTTATCTGCTGTCATGTTCTCTCTTTCTATCCTGTATTAGAAAGACAAGGCAGGTTCCTTTGATATTATGCTCCTAATCCCGGGATGTCTTTGTGAACTCAGCTGTTACATGCTTCCAGCCACGTACAAGTAATAAATTGGGGGAATGGGGACATCAGAAGGACGTTGAAATTGTGCTTTTTGGTGCTAAAATGGTGAAGAGTGCTACTTTGAGTATTTGTGATATACACTTATCTTTGAGCTAATCCATGAAATCTGCTATGTGATGTGATATTCTTCTTAAGTAATATATTGCATTTTTCTTTTAAGTAAATTAGCAAAAAATCCCACCAAACTTTCTTAACTTACGTACAGTATAAAGATATGCTAACCCCTATTCCCTCTCTCGTTTTTCCAGGAGGGCCTTTTCTTGTAAAACACTGGGCGGCTATTGTTAGCCAACTCCAGAGCGTAGACCCTATCTTGAAATGCCTCCTTCAGGAAGAGATCATTACTAGACAAGAGCAGCAGTTCATCCTGTCCAAGGATGACCCTGCAGAGAAGAACCGAAGAACCCTGAGCGCGGTCACACGTAAAGGAGAGGCTAGCGCAGCCAGATTCTATCAGCTGCTAGAGGAGAGAGAGCCATTCCTTGTACGGTCTCTGCAAGAACTGGCTGAGTGACTGCCACCAGGAGTTACCGCGTCCCCCGTTTATGAACAGCATCCTGCATACACTGGCTACCCCATCATCTTCCGAATACAACACAAAGTCCTATCATTCATCCGTAAGTCACTCCACCACGACAAATTGAATTGGTTAAGCACGATACCACACACCGCAACGAAACCTCCGATCCTCTAACACTGGTCTTCTCCGCATCCCCACCCCAAAAGAAGCACATCCAAGCGTAACAAGAGAACGCGCACTGTCCATACTCGGACCCTCACTTTGGAACAACTTTCCAGCACAACTAAGATCTGAACCCTCAACACAGCTCTTCAAAAAAACACCCTAAAAACCTGGCTCTTCCGACAAGCCTTCCCCCAATGATCCTATCTCCCCCCCCCCCACCTTTCTTTTTAGCATCATATTCCCGTCCGACCCTTGTTACACACATTTTTCTGCTTCCAAGTCCCATGTCGCATGCTGATTATGTTCATTACTTTTCGTTATAAGAACTCAAGTCTCATTAAGTTGCATTAGAAGAGATTCGTATCAAGTTATATTTATTATATTTTTATTTTTTTATCATGTTGCCTCGTTAGAAATACTCAAGAATTTAAGTTTCATTACGTTGCATGGTTAGAAATACGTTTCACAGTAAGAAATAAGTACCCCCCTGCTTATTTCCTTTCCGTTATCTATAAACCGATGTGACATCACTGATCTAATGTCGGTATATAAAACTATATAAATAAATAAATAAATAGAAAACGAACAGGCTCTGAGCAGGTAATTATCCTTAGCTGACTCAGATGCTGCTACAGGATCAGAGCTGGGAATAACCTCCACTACTGAAGCAATCTTTACGGGATCATTCCACATAGACTTAGAGCAAGATGACCCCACTCTAATATGGGGTCTAATATGGGGGGAAATGAACAGGATGGCTTTCTGTGGTGCTCGAGCTCCAGTTAACCTTCGATTAGCTACAGCTGGAGTTTCAGGTCTGAGGGCAAGACTTTCAGTATTTTAACGGAGTGGAAAATCAGTGGCAGTTGAGTTGGATCTTACCAAATCCTCTTTTTAAATGCTGGTTTTAAAGGTAAGTTAACCTTAGCTGGAGACGAAATACAGACAGGTTGTAACCATTAACTTGGTAGAATCAAGGGTTAGATTGGTGTTAGAAGAAGCAGAAACGCAAGAATCATTCATTAAAACAGGTACCCCTATAACTGAATGATATTGCAATCAACTTAAAAGAGAAAAGTATTATTTCTACTCCACTGACTTCTGCAAAGAGAGATTGCCTTTAGAAAAAAGTCAAAGCAGGTGTCTTAGGAGCAGAGTGAAACTGCTTTTCCTTTTCCAGTGTCTGGTACTGTGAATTAACTTCTGTGCAATATGGAGGGTTCTGTGAACTTGTGTTAACTGAAGCCAAGGTGGAAACAGGTTTCGGTTGCAAGGCTTCCCTCTTGGTCCTAATGTCATCAGCAGTACTAGAGTCCTCCTTTATAGAATAGGCCTTTTGGACTTGATTGCAGCATTTCTCTTCACTGCCTTCTGAGGAGAGAGGTTACCTTTAAGAGGATCATTGAATGATTGTAAATCAGGTTCATCAGAATCTAGTCTAAACACAGACTAGATTCTGGCTTGATTTTTACTTTCTCCTTGTGGGAAAGAAGACACCAGAAGTTTTTAACACAGATATAGCTTAGCTTTAAAGTTACAAGGGACCTACCTCTTCAATGGTCAGTTGTGCAGTAACTGGATCTTGTGTCTTAGAAGTTGGTTTAGTATCAGCACAGTGAAAATGTTACTTCAAAGTGATTATATTCACACAGCATTTTTCACATTTCTGAAAGGGGGTTGCAGGATTTAGGAAGGCTGTAATGACAACAGACTAGTTCAGATGGTGGGCTCATGCACTGGCAGGAATTGCATTTCCAGTAACAAGGGAGATAAGGCAGTGATCTAGGAGCTGGAGCTTTTGGAAGAGCCGGTATTTTATCAGAAAATGATTTAGGCACCTGACAAATACCTATAGACATGGGATTCACACATTTGGTCCCCTTAAGCTTCCAAACGGCAGGATTGGGAGATTATAAGGTACAAACCATCAAAGGTAGAAAACCTAGATTCCAAAAACAATATCTAAAACATGAAGGAATCATAGAATACAGTAAATATATTATAAATATCTTTAATAAATGGTTACAAAAAACTTTAAAATGTTCCAAAGTCAAAAAGCAATCAGGATACAATGAAATTACATTCGGTGAATGTCATCAATTCTTAACCATTCATATACACACTTAAAAATAATACTCATATATATACTCACACACAGAGCACTACTAACTGATCTATTACCCAAAAAGTTACCATGTATATATTATAATGTATCATACACATTTAAACATTGTGTTACTTCCAGTACAATCATGCAGTATTCTAGACAGTGTTCTAAACAGGTAGCAAGAAGTAAAAGATACTTGGTTTTTTATATGTTAAGTCAGTTATTGAAATGTATCCATTTGAAAGCTGAAGGGATATGTGTAAGTCCTTGGCGACTTTTCCTATTGATGTAAGTACATGTGCTGTTGTGACTATTAAAGCTGATGATGAAAAAAACTGGTCTCCCTGTATTCTTTTCCTGTGTGAGAGATTCACTATGCCGATATGTCAGATGAGTCCCAACAAATAAAATTCTCTTTGTTTCACCTTATCTAGGCTTCCTCAGGGGATATGTGTAAAACAACCAGATATGCTGTAGCACAAACCCAGTGTTTATGACAAACTATTGGGGAAACATCCAAATCAGATTTAAAGTTGTTTTATCTACAAAGAATAATATAAACGTGATTATTATATTGGAAATAGATTGAAAAATACATAAATACAAGGCAGATGGTAGATGTGCAGCTCACCAACTGGGAGCTTTGAGTTGAAAAAAGGAGAAATAAGGAAAATTAATTCTTCCCATTCTCTTGTGGTGATACTAAATAGTCCTCCCCCAGTTGAGAATTCCTGAGGTGATTTCTGTGGTCCCTCAGATGTGTGCCTTGGTCCGGTAGCTGGATTTTTCACACAGCTGAAAGGCAGCAGGTGCAGGAAGCTGAGCACAGCAGTGAAGGCATATGCCCTCATCCCCCGCATCTGGAGACTGTCTTTGTACTCAGCTAGGTAAGGCTGAGCTCAGGTAAGTTATAAAAATAAATAGAATACAGAGACAGAAGGAGAGTTTTTGGGGCAGGGCTTCCTCCTTCCCGTGGTCTTCGTGCTCGGCGCACTGTTATGACGTTCGTCCCACTCTATGGGAGGTTAAGGGACATGGGCAGCCTGGCAGGTTGTGCAGCCTATAGGTTAGGCCCCGCTCTTAAGGCCTCAATGGCTTTTCACGCGTTTTGTCTATGTGTTAGACTGCCGTCTTCAGGATTGTCGGTTCAGCTTGTGCATCCAGTTTTTGGATGCCTAGTCAGGCCTCAGTTAAGCATTCAAGTTAAGTAGCATTGCAAGTGGCTGTCCGCTTACTTGTGCATACAGGTTGGGTGTTTTTTGCTGTGCGCTTAAGTTCTTTGGGTTTGGGACTCCTAAGTATTGAATGTCTAAATTTTTGGATGCCCAGGTTTGACGCCTAGAATCTTTGGATGCCTACAAAAAACCCAAAAGCTGGACACATGCCTTCAGTCGCTGCTCCAGCGTTCTGTCAACCTCTGCCTAAGTGCCTTTCCCTTTGCGCTGCCTGTCATATTCGGACATCTCTGCCTGGATGCCTGCTAACTTGTGCCAGTGCTGCTAACTTGTGCCAGTGCCTGGTTCTTCCCAGCCAGATTTGGGTCTGGGTAAAGACACATCAGGTGGGGCACCTGATATTGGAACTCCCTTGACTGGTTTGTCAACAGGGGAAGGTAGCTCAATGAGTACACCTCAGATATCCTCTGGTTTTGGCATGGATCCTTCATTTTCATGGGTAGAAATTTTCCAGGGATTACAATCCTTCAGGTGCAATTCTTAACTCCCAGGGCAGAGTCGCAGGTAGGAATCTCACTTGGACCTACTGTTAAGGGCCGGAGTACACCGAAATTGGCAGCGAGTCTGCCCGATAGGGATCTGAATGGCACGGATAATGAAGCTGATCCTTACTCTCTAGAGGATGGAGTAATTCCCCTGGGAATAGAACTGTATAGGACTGTGCTATGGCTCTTCCATAAAGATGAACTGCCGGCCCTGATTTCCTAGACCTTAAATATGCTGGGAGTACCTGGGGCAGATTTCATGAGTGAACCAAAGAAAAATCCCATTTTGGTTTCTCCATGTAAAGCCTCTTGGTTTTTTTTTCCTGTGATAGAGGCCATTCAAGAATTAATTGATCTTGAATGGGGCACCCCAGAGGCTAATTTTAAAGGAGGCCAGGTTTTGGAAGGCTGTATTCTCTGGATCTGGTGGTGAGAGAGCGTTTACATTTTCGGAAGGTGGATACACTTGTATGTGCAGTATCCTCGAGGAGGGAGGAGCAATCTTGAAGAATGTGCATGATAGAACTGAAACTATCTTTAAGCAGGCATTTGAAGCAGTGACAATGACTTTGCAAATAGCTTCTTGTTCCCTGATGGCTTGCTCTTGTTTACTTCTCTCTCAGGAGTTTGATGACTTGGGTGAATTCTAGGGCAGTTATGGAGCTAGCGGCTGCCACCTTGGCAGATGCAGCTGCGATTTGGTTCGCACCTGAGCCAGAGAAGTGGCTTCCATAACGGCGGCCAGGCGTCGGTCATGACTAAGAAATTGGTCAGCTGATGTGACTTCCAAGACGTACCTCATGAAATTCCCCTTTAAAGGCTCGCTCTTGTTTGGGAGTGAGTTGCAGAAACTGGCCAGTAAGTGGGGCAAATCACCGGTCCCTCGATTACCAGAGGATAAGAAGCAGACGCCACACTCCTTTAGCATGAGAGGTCATGCTAGGGGATCCAAGCATTTCCGACCCCATAGAGGAGTGACCTTTCAGAAGACTTGGCCTTTTGGTAGGTCTCAGTCTTTTCATCCCAGACAGCCCAAAAGGGGCGCAAGTTCAGGTGGTAGAACCTCCTAAGCCTCCCAATGAAGGTTTGCCGACCCAACCCCAGGAACAGGAGCTAGGGTGATGCCTCTCTCTCTTTTCTAATCCCCACTGTCAACTAAAAAATAGGTATGATACTTCTGTTCAAAAAATATTTTTATAAGCCAAACAAAATTTGTGAAGTAGAAAAGTGGTAGTTTCATATTTTGACCATTTAATAACCCACCATCCTGGCAGTTAAACGTATGGTCTTGCTTTATAATGTAATCATCAACTTACCACCTTCCACCATATAAGGAACCAGAAACCCCACCAATAAATGCTTTTTTCATTTTGTGAGGAGTTTTGCCAACCTGGAGGATATGCTTTTCAGGGTCCCCTGGTGGAGGGGAGGCTGCATAGCAGCTGAAACCATAACAATACCCAAGCAATTTAGATTTAAAATAAACATAAAATACAGTTGAAATGTAATGCATATAATACAATTAGTACATATGTCATAAATGTCATCAGTATGGCATTTTCTTATGTTCTTATCAAACAACAAATGTAACAAATAAGACAAGGCACAAAACCAGGGACAAACAAAATATAGAGCTAGAGTAAATGAAAAAGATCTGCCACATTAGCTGTTAATTAGTACATGCCTGGTAAAAAAAAATCCTTGTT
This sequence comes from Rhinatrema bivittatum, assembly GCF_901001135.1. NCBI lineage: Eukaryota > Metazoa > Chordata > Amphibia > Gymnophiona > Rhinatrematidae > Rhinatrema > Rhinatrema bivittatum. The sequence continues at coordinate 40,181,327 of NC_042630.1, forward strand.
TTGACTGCTTTTTGAATTTTAGGAAAATGAGTTCTGCTCAAATATCTGGAGGGAGACTATTCCACAAGAGGGGGCTTGGTAAGAAAAAGAATTTCTCTAGCACAATCTAATAACCGAAAGAGAGGGCATTCACGAAAGAGACTTACAAAGATCACAGAGAGTGAGAAGGGGAATATGGGATCAAAAGGTTAGACAGATATAGAAGCATATTAGAGTGGACAGCCCGAAAGGTTAAATAAAGCATTTTGAATCTGATACGAAAAAAGATAGGTAACCAATATAACGACTGAAGTACTGGTGACAAATAATTGTATTTTTTTTTAAGAGCAAAAATAACCTTGGCAGCTGTATTTTGTAATAGTTGCAGCCACCTAAGCTAATATTGTGGGAGGAGAGAATTACAATAATCCCTCTTTGACATGACATAAAGGCATGAGCCAGCAATTTCAAGTCAGGAGGGTCAAAATAAGGGCGCTGGCGGTGAATATAGTGGTGGAAAAAAAGATTTTTGGGCAATGATCAACATTTATGGAATTCTTGACAGTTTGGAGTCCAGTTGGACACCAAGGGCAGTGCACAGTAAGCTTAAAGGATATATGCTCATGGATTGGAGCCAGTGACTGGTTCAGAATTTCAAGGCTTCTGATTTTCAAGGACTGACCCTCAATTTATGAGCACAGAGCCAGTCTGCCACTTGATCCAAGCAATTGTTGAACTGTCTTTTACAAAAGCAGTGATTTGAATGTTGTTGGCATAGAAAGATGGCCGAAAGCTGTGATTCTGAATAATGGTAGCAAGAGAGAAAAAAATATTAAAAAGAAGTGGCAATAAAATGGAGGTTACCTCTTTATTTCGTTTAAGAGTGTGACTACTAGAGATGTGAATCGTGTCCTCGATCGTCTTAACGATCGATTTCGGCTGGGAGGGGGAGGGAATCGTATTGTTGCCGTTTGGGTGTGTAAAGTATCGTGAAAATCGTTAAAATCGTGAGCCGGCACACTAAAACCCCCTAAAACCCACCCCGACCCTTTAAATTAAATCCCCCACCCTCCCGAACCCCCCCCAAATGCTTTAAATTACCTGGGGATCCAGCGGCAGTCCGGAACAGCGGCGGTCCGGAACGGCCCCCTCAATTGAATCGTGTTGTCTTCAGCCGGCGCCATTTTCCAAAATGGCGACTCAAAATGGCGGCAGCCATAGACCAACACGATTCGACTGCAGGAGGTCCTTCCGGACCCCCGCTGGACTTTTGGCAAGTCTTGTGGGGGTCAGGAGGCCCCCCCAAGCTGGCCAAAAGTTCCTGGGGGTCCAGCGGGGGTCTGGGAGCGATTTCCTGCCGCGAATCGTTTTCCGTACGGAAAATGGCGCCGGCAGGAGATTGACTGCAGGAGGTCGTTCAGCGGCGGTCCGGAACCCCCGCTGAACGACCTCCTGCAGTCGATCTCCTGCCGGCGCCATTTTCCGTACGGAAAATGATTCGCGGCAGGAAATCGCTCCCGGACCCCCGCTGGACCCCCAGGAACTTTTGGCCAGCTTGGGGGGGCCTCCTGACCCCCACAAGACTTGCCAAAAGTCCAGCGGGGGTCCGGAAGGACCTCCTGCAGTCGAATCGTGTTGGTCTATGGCCGCCGCCATTTTGAGTCGCCATTTTGGAAAATGGCGCCGGCTGAAGACAACACGATTCAATTGAGGGGGCCGTTCCGGACCGCCGCTGTTCCGGACTGCCGCTGGATCCCCAGGTAATTTAAAGCATTTGGGGGGGGTTCGGGAGGGTGGGGGGGGTGGGTTTTAGGGGGTTTTAGTGTGCCGGTTTTCCTGCCCTCCCTCTTCCCCCGATTTACGATTTTTTGACGATAAATCGGGGGAATTGGTATTGTATCGTGGCCCTAACAATTTTTGACGATTTAAAATATATCGGACGATATTTTAAATCGTCAAAAAACGATTCACATCCCTAGTGACTACTGCTCTCTGCAGGTTACCTCTTTTCTTCATGTCCATCCTTTAGCCATTAGGGATCCTCTGTGTTTATCTCATGCCCTTTTGAATTCCATGACCATTCTTGTCTTCTCTACATCTTCTGGGGGGGGCATTCCATGCATCCACCACCCTTACTGTGAAGAAATAAGTTCCCTGAGGGTCCACCCTCTTGGAGTTTCAAATTATGTCCCCTAGTTCTGCTTTCATTCCCCTGGAAAAGGTTTGATTCTCATGCATCATTAATACCCTTCAGGTATTTAAAAGTCTGTGTCCTATCTCCCCTGTCCCTCCTCTTCTCCAGGGAATACATAGGTCCTTCAGTCTCATCTCATAAGTCTTTCAAAGCAGACCCCACACCATTTTGGTTGCCTTTCTCTGGACTGCTTCCCTCCTGTCTCTATCCTTTTTGAGTTGTCTCCAGAACTGACTACATTAGGTGCGTCCTCACCAAGGAACTGTACAGAGGCAGTATCATCTCCTTTTTCCCTGCTGGCTATGCCTCTCTCTATGCAGCTCAGCATTCGTTTAGCCTAAGCCACTGCCTTGTCACATTGCTTTGCTGCCTCCCGATCATCACACACTATCACTCCAAGGCTCTTTCCTGGTCCGTGCACATTAATCTTCACTCCCTATCACATAGAGCTTCTTTGGATTTCTGCACCCAAATGCATGACTTTGCCCTTCTTGGCACCGAATTCCACTGCCAAAATGTTGACCACTTTTCAATCTGTTGCATATCTTAGTGCTGCAAACTATAGCTACATGATGCTGGGATTCATGTTAGGTATCACTAACCAGGAAAACATCTTGGAATCACTGTGGGCACTATTTTGAAATCCTTGGCTTGGTCTGTGGTGGCAGTAAAAAAATTAGAATGTTAGGTATTGTTAGGAAAGGAATAGAAAATAAAACACAAATTATCATAATGCCTTGATTCATGCTGTGTTAAGTATTGTGTGCAGTTCTGGTCACCCGTTCTCAAAAAAAGAGATAGTGGAACTAGAAAAGGAACAGAGAAGGGCAAGCAAAATGATAAAGGGAATGGAAATGTTAAAGGTTAACTAGATTAGGGCTCTTCATCTTAGAGAAGAGATGGCTGAGAGAAGTCTAGAAAATCCTGAGTATGGTGAAACGAGTAAATAGGGAATGGTTATTTTATCCTTTCAGATAGTACTAGAACTACAGTTCATTGCATGAAATTAATAGGTTGCATGTTTAAAATAAATCGTAGAAAGTATTTTTTTCACCCAGCACACTATTAAACTGTGGAATTTGTTGCCAGAGGATGTGGTGAAAGCAGACCTGGATTTAGGGAACCAAAATATTAAGGACAAAGAGGAGCCTGCTTCTCCTTGCTTTAAGACCAGGGCTGGCAGAGCTTCAAAAGGACATCAGCATGGCACTCTGCCTATGGGTGCCAAAATCTTAAATCTGGCCCTAGATGAAAGCAGTAGCTGGTTTTAAAATCAATTTAGACAAGTTCCTGGAGGGAAAGCCATAAACCATTATTAGCTCTGTAGATTTGGAAAAGCCACTATTTATCCCGGTTATAAGCAAGAAAGATTGAGGCTATTCTTTGGGAGCCTGCTGGGTATGCCTCTTATTAAGGTCAGGATGCTGGACTTTATGGATCTTTGGTCTGACCCAGTTTGGCATATCTTACGTTCTTTACATCTAAGGGATCCATTTCAGGCACAATCTGACCAGCAAAATCAGCTGGATAAAGTCATTCAGCTATCTTAGTTGGGATATTCATCGGTGTGGCCATGCCACTGAACATACCCAATTATCATAAAGTCAGATAAGTTAATCCGGCTGTCTTTAAGACTGCTCTATGGCATGTCCAGATAACTTATACAGCTAATTTAATTCTGCCCTGAAATGACCCTGGAACACATCCAAGTTATCTGGCTAAATTTTATTCAGCTAACTACTTAGCCAGATAACTTGGAGGCAGTTATCCATCAGAAATTTTAAAATCCTGGAGTTTGTCCAGTTAAATCTCAAATTTTATCCAAATATTGACCTCCAAGAAAATTATTATATACAATACATATCTAATTCAAACAGCTACCTATGAAGCACTCCAACATAAAAGAGATGCATTTTATTATAACATCTTGGCTTTATTGATTTAATTGTAAAGAATTATTAAGATACTGAATCTTGCCTCGATACAATCTACTTGTATTAAGTATTGTAACACCTTTCTGCCTTAGATTTCTTTCCCAACCAGTGGGGGGGACCATAGGTTGGTTGGCTTAACCTGTTGTTAATTACACAATTAAGGGTTAATTTTCAAAGCCATGTACGTGCATAAAACATGGGTCTATGTGTGTAAATAGCCCCTCATATATTTGCATGGAGTTTGCAAGGGTTTTGCACATTCTTTTATGAACACAAGAATAGGTATTCTAGGGAATGGAGCTGGGTTTTACATGCATACTTTCAAATTTAGATAATTTTGAGCAGATTTTCAAAGGGGGTTCCACGTGGAAAAGTAGCCTTTACATGTGTAAGCACCCTGTACTTGCTGTGTGCTATTTTATAAACATTGAAAATACGGGTGGATTTTCGCTGTCGCGTGTACAGTTACGTACGCAAAAAAAGAGGTGGTCTGGGAGCATTCTGCGGCAGGGCCAAGACTTTTGCACGTAAGCTGCTATTTTAAAAGAGATTAAGCAACGTATTCGCGCAGGTTTACACCCCTGCTATTTAACTAGCGGAATTAATATTAGGCTTGTCTATTGTTTGCTCTTTTTGAGTAGGAGGTCTTGGGTTGAACTGGGGGAGTTCAGGGTGAAGTAGTAGTAGGATCTTGGTGAACTGGAGACGAACTGGGTGAATTGATGGAAGTATTGGCAAACTGGTGATTTCAAGTATGCCTGCATATCATAAAATTTACTGACTTCCGTGAGTATGCATACAAGTTCTATATTTTTTGTGCGTAAAGTATATGCATGTATGTTTATAAAATAGGTAGAGAAAATATGTGCTTTCAATGCATTGCAAATATTTATACATGCTGAAACATATGCGCATAGGTTGGAGTGCAGATATTTGCATATGTTATACTCTGCACAGACCAGATACGCGCAGATTATAAAATAGTAAGATTTCCACGTGCCCATATACATGCATGTATGGGGCGGTGAGGAGATCTTTTAAAGTTATCCTTTTAGTATGAAAATGAATCCACACAAGTTATGTGCTACAAAGAGCAGGTGTAACCTTGTGCATATTCAGGTGAATTTTCAAAGGGGTTAACACATATAAATGTAACATACTATCCTAGCAATTTTCAAAAGCGTTTACCTGCGTTAAGTGCACTTAATAGAGTTAAAGTTTATCGATAATTCAGTGGCATATATTATAGCAATTTTCAAAAGCTCACTTATGAGTAAAGTGCATTTACAGACTTATGTGTGTTGGGAAGCATTAAAATAGGCGGGTTGTTGTAAAATTATTTCACTTGGAAAGAAGGTTGTCGGTAGCATTTTGGAAGGAAAAGTTCCCCCTTGCTGTCTGTCTGTCTGCCTGGAAGAAATATTTGGTAATAGTATAACGTCCGTTAAGGTGCATTCTTGAATTTTGGATGTTGTAAGATTGGCTATATGTTATGTCGTGTATATGATGCTTCATTTCTAAGTTGTATATTATCTAGAGCAATAGTAAGGTTGATAGTGCAGTAAATTAACAAACAATTAAATCAATCAGTAAATCTGTTTTCCACCTTGACAGGGGACTCTCCAGTTTGACCTCCTCCTTTATAGTTTGTCTTGTGATGCAACTCATTAGTGGACACAGAGTCCTGATAGATATGAAATCCTGGACTTCTTGAGTTCCACCATGTGCTGGACTATAATGATCCCATAATCACTGTACTTTCCACCTATAATTAGAACTGGTGCACTGATTATATCCTGGCCTGGAGGGATTGTCTGGATTTTTTAGTTGACTGGAAACTGAAACCTGAATTTTTGAGGCTGATTTTTGCCTTGCTGGATTTTCATTTCTATTTATCTCCAGGCGCCCAGTTCACCAGGCAGAGAGCAAGCAAGAAACATTTCTCATGCCCAGTCTGCAATTTGATTGTAATCTTACATTACCCATTTCTTAGCCTCATCGGCTAGGCAACTGGTTTGAACATGGAAGAATTTGGCAGCTTCACAAACTTTTTTAACTCCAGCTCTAAGCCTGGATATCAATTGCCTCCACAGATGAGCTTTTCTTATTTCCTGGCATTACAGGATATATATAGTAAAGCAGTACTTCCATCGGTGTGCTGCAGCAAAGTTCTTGATGCGGAGCCAACCTCCGTGGCCGGTAGGAGGTTGAGGGCGATGCTTCTTGCTTGTATCTGCATCGCTCTCTGTTGACTTGGATTTGAAGTCCGAACCTGCAGCTCTCCTTAAGCCTTGTTGGTCCTGCTGGCACCACCGCACATTCGTGCATCAGAGTGAAGCCTGTGAAGGAGGTAAGGTAAAAAAAAAAAAAAAGCACTGCGCTTTCCTGCCATCTGGAGGGAGATGGGAGTGGATTATGTGTGTATGTGTAAATAAAAAAAAAAAATTGAAAAGCACTGCTAAGGAGTACAGTACAATTATCCTTGCCAGTTTCATTTCTGTTCCAGATCTGCAGTGCTCCCTCTGGCTACCAGGGGGCAGCAGTGCCTTAAGATTACAAAATTCTTTCATGATGACTTCTTTTGTGTTTGTCCTCAAGCCAGGGGCTCTAACAATATCAGTCAATTAAAAAATGATGTGCTTTATGATATAGACTTTTCTGTTGCTATGTTATGCGTAGCTTTTAAAGAATTCTGTGATTCTAAGAGCTAGTTCCAGGAAATAAACATACTCCCTGCTAACCAAGATTGCCACCTCTCTGGGTCAACCCCCTAAGTCTCTGGGTTACCAGTGGCTTCATGCTTCTCTCCTTCACGCCGCCTCCTCTGACCTCCTCCAACAGCTGATTGACTTTAAGGCAAGTATACGTGATGTGATGGGACTGGCTCACTGTGGGCAGGAGCAGACCTGGGCAGTTTTTCTTTGAAAATTACCATAAAAAATCAGTGCAGAAAAAGTAACCATGTACTTTGCAACAATGGGCACTATTTAAAAGTGCCCCCTTAATTTGCAATTGTCTGTTATGTATTTACTTATGTTTCCTTTTCTTTTTTCTTTGGAGCCAGTATTGAGAAACTTCCTGTGGCAGACCCTCCCGGTCTGGCCACTAGATGCCACTATCTCATTCCTTAGAGCATAATTGGTAGGAGCCATCCAGATGTCTCAGTCTTATTTAGCTCAGCCATTTTAATACTCAGAGGGTTCAGTTAGATAGAACTGCTGCAGAGTAAAAATTAATTTTTTTCCATGCTCTGGTATGGCCTCCCGGCTTTGCCTTAAGGAGTTTTCTTTCAGAGGGGATATCTCACCGTGCACTCATTGCCAGAGTCCTTCTCATGTTAAGTTACAAAGAGATAGTTGAGCCTGATACCCTTTAGAGGCAAAGGGCTTTCACCACGGGATCAAAGACCTGGAGCCTTCTCTAAACCCTAGGTAGGCAAGCACCAGCGATGTATCCTGCTGTAAGAGACAGTGAAGACACTGAAGAGTATGCTTTTAAGGAGCTGATTTTTGTCTTGTTTCATGGCTTGCTTGGTAGGGGTGTATCCACGTAGTTGTAAGATGGCTGCGCACCAGCACAAGAGTGGATTTTAGAGTTAACTCCGTCAATAGTAAACAGCTCAAAATTACCATTGATATTTTATGCCCTCTTTATGTAAAAAGGAAGTGACTTCTTTCATTTCTTGAAGCCTTTGGGAGGGTCACTTGAGACAAATCTGCAAATATAGCTATTTCCTGAGCTTCCCAGGCCCACTTAGGGCGCTGCTGAACTGCCTGCGCAAATTTTCTTTCATGCTGTAGTCGTGAAAGCAGATGAAAACGTCCCTCAGGGGGTTAGCTATAATCGGCCCCAGTGCGCAATGAGCTCTATCAAGTTTCACAGTAGATACAGGTACCTCGGATTCAATATTAGTAGTAGTAAGTAGGTGCTGGCAAATCTCACCACCGTCTCAGCGCAGTTCTTATTATCTGGCAATTCTGCAAAGCCTCAGAATCTCAGATTGTTCCGCCGGGTCCTATTTTCTAAGTCTGCTAGCTTTTCTTTTAAGTTGAATTATCTTCCTGAAGCAAGGTGCAAGTATTTAGTAGCACTTTGCTTGCTTCCTCCTGGCCATCTAATTGAGTGTCTGTCTCGTCCACCTGATGTCCCAGCGACGCAATCTCTTCTTTAATTTCCACCATTCTGTCCAGCAGTTCTTTTTTATTATTTTTCAGGTCTTTACGTAACTCGCAAAACCAATCGCGAAACTCTTCTCTAGAAGGCATATCAGTGGCTGGGAGCATGTTATCAGCAGAGTCGGGGCCTGTGGCGAATTCTTCAGGCCTATCCACGCTTCCATCTCTGCCCTCCGCAATCTCTCCTTTGGAATATGAGAATTGAAGGAAATTGACAGATTTTTGCATGGCGGTCATGTTCACCACTTCTCCTTATGATCAGCTGGTAAATTTAGGTGCAAGTGGTCTGTGGATGTTTGGATGCGGGCAGATTTGCCAGGTGAAGTGGGGAGCTCCACAATTAGGCTGCCTCCACCATCGGTGACATTACTTCCTCCTCATCCCAACAATATTTTAAACATCAATGGCATTTTATGTCTGTATGAGGATTGTATATTTAAACTTGGTTAAAAGGGGAGGAGAAAGAAGCTATTTTAGCCAAAAGATCTTCATTCAAAAATTGGAAGAAGGATCCAACAGAAGAAAATAGGATAAAGCATAAACGTTGGCAAGTTAAATGTAAGACATTGATAAAACAGGCTAAGAGAGAATTTGGAAAGAAGTTGGCTGTAGAGGCAAAAACTCACAGTAAAAACTTTTTAAAATATATCCGAAGCAGAAAGCCTGTGAGGGAGTCAGTTGGACCGTTAGATGATCGAGGGGTTAAAGGGGCACTTAGAGAAGATAAGGCCATCGCAGAAAGATTAAATGATTTCTTTGCTTCGGTGTTTACTGAAGAGGATGTTGGGGAGGTACCCGTAATGGAGAAGGTTTTCATGGGTAATGATTCAGATGGACTGAATCAAATCACGGTGAACCTAGAAGATGTGGTAGGCCTGATTGACAAACTGAAGAGTAGTAAATTATCTGGACCGGATGGTATACACCCCAGAGTTCTGAAGGAACTGAAAAATGAAATTTCAGACCTATTAGTAAAAATTTGTAACCTATCATTAAAATCATCCATTGTACCTGAAGACTGGAGGATAGCAAATGTAACCCCAATAATTAATAAGGGCTCCAGGGGCGATCTGGGAAACTACAGACTGGTTAGCCTGACTTCAGTGCCAGGAAAAATAGTGGAAAGTGTTCTAAACATCAAAATCACAGAACATATAGAAAGACATGGTTTAATGGAACAAAGTCAGCATGGCTTTACCCAAGGCAAGTCTTGCCTCACAAATCTGCTTCACTTTTTTGAAGGAGTTAATAAACATGTGGATAAAGGTGAACCGGTAGATGTAGTATACTTGGATTTTCAGAAGGCGTTTGACAAAGTTCCTCATGAGAGGCTTCTAGGAAAAGTAAAAAGTCATGGTATAGGTGGCGATGTCCTTTTGTGGATTGCAAACTGGATAAAAGACAGGAAACAGAGAGTAGGATTAAATGGACAATTTTCTCAGTGGAAGGAAGTGGACAGTGGAGTGCCTCAGGGATCTATATTGGGACCCTTACTTTTCAATATATTTATAAATGATCTGGAAAGAAATACGACGAGTGAGATAATCAAATTTGCAGATGACACAAAATTGTTCAGAGTAGTTAAATCACAAGCAGATTGTGATAAATTGCAGGAAGACCTTGTGAGACTGGAAAGTTGGGCATCCAAATGGCAGATGAAATTTAATATGGATAAGTGCAAGGTGATGCATATAGGGAAAAATAACCCATGCTATAATTACACAATGTTGGGTTCCATATTAGGTGCTACAACCCAAGAAAGAGATCTAGGTGTCATAGTGGATAACACTTTGAAATCGTCGGTTCAGTGTGCTGCGGCAGTCAAAAAAGCAAACAGAATGTTGGGAATTATTAGAAAGGGAATGGTGAATAAAACGGAAAATGTCATAATGCCTCTGTATCGCTCCATGGTGAGACCGCACCTTGAATACTGTGTACAATTCTGGTCGCCGCATCTCAAAAAAGATATAATTGTGATGGAGAAGGTACAGAGAAGGGCTACCAAAATGATAAGGGGAATGGAACAGCTCCCCTATGAGGAAAGATTAAATAGGTTAGTACTTTTCAGCTTGGAGAAGAGACGGCTGAGGGGGGATATGATAGAGATGTTTAAAATCATGAGAGGTCTAGAACGGGTAGATGTGAATGATTATTTACTCTTTTGGATAGTAGAAAGACTAGGGGGCACGCCATGAAGTTAGCATGGGGCACATTTAAAACTAATCGGAGAAAGTTATTTTTACTCAACGCACAATTAAACTCTGGAATTTGTTGCCAGAGGATGTGGTTAGTGCAGTTAGTATAGCTGTGTTTAAAAAAGGATTAGATAAGTTCTTGGAGGAGAAGTCCATTATCTGCTATTAAGTTCACTTAGAGAATAGTCACTGCCATTAGCAATGGTAACATGGAATAGACTTAGTTTTTGGGTACTTGCCAGGTTCTTTTGGCCTGGATTGGCCACTGTTGGAAACAGGATGCTGGGCTTGATGGACCCTTGGTCTGACCCAGTATGGCATTTTCTTATGTTCTTATGAAGCTGGTAACAGAAAAACAAGGGCCTCTTGTAGGGGTTATACCGTGGTGAAAAATGAAGCACTGTCTCTAAATTTTGATGAAAGAATAAGCACACAGTGAAGAGTGCTAGATGAGGATAATTTCAATCTTTTAAGTACTTTTAAATATAGGTGCACACATGTATTTAGTATATTTGACCATAGGGAACAATTAGGTAATTGCACCAGAAGGAGAAATCATTTATAGAGTTGTAAGTGGTTTCGTATAACCACAGGACGTATAAATACATGTTTTTTGTTGCATCCTAAATATCTTTTTACATTTTGTAAAAGTTGTATCATGTAAATTCTGGTGGGCTACTTCTTTGTGGCTTCTATTGTGATTTTAATTGAGTGAATGTGTGAGTGAGTGACCTTTATGACATACTTGTTTTGTAATTTGGTAAAAGTTTTGATAATAAAGATCTGCTCTCTCTTTTGATGCATATATAGTTTACATTAGTGTTGAAAGAGTGGTAAATATCACCCATTTTGTGTACCTTATATGGTTTCCTTACTAGATTTAATCATCTTAATGACTTCAAAACTACTAAGAGGGTGATTTAAAAATTCCAGCTGCGCTTCCGAGGCTTGGGGCAAATTAATACCCCTGAAAAAAGCATCTTCCTCCTTAGGGCTCCCACTCTGTCTTCCAAATATAAATTGACATAAAATTTCTGTAGCATTTCACCAATCTCTTTGCTATTGGTCACCCGATTCCTGTTATAAGATCTCATGCTTTCTATAAAGGTTTTCCTTTTCTAAAGTTTAACTAGTTTGGCTAGCAGTTTACCGGACTTAATCCCCAACCTGAAAAAATGATGTTCTGAGAAGCGTAGGGATCGCTGAGCTCTCAAATGGAGATAAGAGTTGAAGTTCTCAAGAGCAGTATGGAAGCCCTCTTTGTGACGTGGGGTCAGGCAACCCATGAGTGCCTGGTGGCCTCCTGCATTTTACCTTCTAAATACAGTATGGTTTTATTCAGTTGTTTATTCTTACTAGTACAATACGCTATAATCTCCCCCCTTAAAACGACCTTGCATGTCTCCCAAAACAAGGTAGGATTATCCTTATGTTGCCAATTGTGCATTTCAAAGTCTTCCCATCTACTCAGTAAGAAAGTGTGAGATTCTTTATCATCTCCTAAATGCCTGGGAAGCCTCCAATGTCGAAATTGAGCCCTCGTTCGATAGCAAAAGGTCCACCCAAATAGGAGTGTGAACAGAGATTGCTAGAGCTCAAATATCTGCTTCATTAGCGCTCTCAAAAAGATCAGAGGAAATTAGGATATAATCAATTCTAGACATTGTCATATGAGCATGGGAGACGCGTTTACTCCCTCATTTCCAGATGGAGGACTCGCCATACATCGAGCAGCTGTAATTGCTTACATAGGAAAGTGGAACCCTTAGAAGTTCTCCCACTTAATCCCCATGGGTTAGATGATTTTTCTAACTGAAAATCGTGTACACAATTAAAATCACCCACGAGTATCAGGGAGCCTTGTAAATGCGTTAACACTTGGGAAGTGATGATATAAAAAAAAAAGCATGATGGTACACATTAGGCGCATACACATTGCACAATGGGGCAATCTTGTGCCTCAATTTCCCAATAAGAATCAAATATCTTCCTTCCAGTTCTTTTTTTTTTTTTTTTTTTTTATTTTATATTTATGCAATTTTTACAATAATTCAAGAACTTAAATCTTGTACAGAAAAAAGGATAACCGTACAATTATACAAACTGTATCAAAATACAATTTTTTTTCATAACTAAACCATGTCCCACAAAAATTCTTTTTACGGTTCCTCTTGAGATCCACAAAATGGAGGGGGAGGATCATCCAAACTCAAGGAAAATATAATTAACTAAATAAGTATTACCAAATAATACAGTGCTAGTACATTTTTAAAGAGGACTTAGAGCCTCTTCATGAGGTGTTTCAGCTGTTACCAGGGACTTTCCAACTAGGAATTGGGTTAACTGGGGTGGATCAAAGAAAACATATGTATTTTGTGAGTGTTTTACCACACACTTGCAAGGGTATTTTAGGAAATATCTTGCCCCAATTAACAAAACCTGCGGTCTCAGGAGTAGAAAAGCCTTTCTTCTCCTTTGTGTTTCACGAGAAAGATCAGGGAAGGCTCTGACCATAAGCCCCAAAAATCTTACATTTCTATGTTTAATACTTAATTTCAGAATCTTTTCCCTGTCTATCTCTGAGGAAAAAGTCACAATTAAGGTTGCAGGAACAGCCATCTCCGTATCTGAAGTTTCTAGGAGTGCAGTTATATTCAACGGTCGCTCGACAATAGGTGCCATGTTTTCAACTTCTCCTTCTGGAATTACTGCATCTTTTTTTAGCAAATAAAATATCTTTATAACCGATGGTACTTGGTCCTCTGGAATTTTCAGTATTTCCATCATATATCTATTTAGAACTTCCTTAGGTGATCTCATAGGTAATTGAGGAAAGTTTATGTATCTTAAATTCCGGCTCTTTGCATAGTTTTCCAAATTTTCTATCTTTGAAACAATAATCTTATTGTCTCTCATCAACATTGATTGTGTTTGTTGAATTATTTTTATCTCAGTTCGAATAGCTGCAGTTTGTTGGTCCCACTCCACATTTGCCTTTTCAAGCACTTCCAGTTTCATTTCATGCCCTTTTATCTGTTCTGTTACCGGTATAAGTTGTTGTAAAACATTTGTTCTCATCTCATTTATGGCTTCCCACAAAGTCTCAAAAGAAAACACATGCGGTCTTACCAGAGATGGTATCTCTATTGCGGGAATAGTAGCAGTCGCAGCTGTAACTTCTCCTCTCGTGGCGTCATTTTCCTCACCGACTTGCCCCAGCACTTCTATGGGGCTAGAAGCTGCCGTCGGGGCTTCTCCCGGCCTCGCTGGAGAAATTCCCTGCACACTTAGGTTGGAAATTCCTTCCCCAGGGTAGAACGCCTCTCTCCCGGCAGCTGGATTAATCGGTGGAATCCTCTCACCGGGACTCAAAGGTGAAAGTGAGCCTGGCAGAGAGGGGAGCTCAACTTCCCCTCCCCCACTCTGCAACGGCTGGTCTCCCGGTTCTCTGGCACTGCGAGTGACATGGGCGTCCATCGGGCCGGTCGGAGCGCTCGCCAATGGTTCTGCGGGGTAAGAAGCCCTTGGTTTACGCTTCCTTCCCATTTTAGAGGAATAAAATTGCAGGAAAATATTTCTATTAGAAATTCACGAGGACGCTCAACACACACACACTCATCCGGTAGCCATCTTGGATCCGCCCCCTCCTTCCAGTTCTTTAATTTCCTTTAACAACTGAAGGGTAGTGTTCTTATGTATAAGAATTGCCACCCTACCTTCCTTCCTTCCCTTTGGCTGGAGTATAGTAACAAGCTAAAGCCCACTCCCTTTTCAATGTCTTACTTATTGTCTCAGATAAATGAGTCTCCTGGAGACAATCTTTGTTAACTTTAATGTGTTTAAGAGCTTGAAAAACCTTCTTCTGCTTAATAGGAGAGCCCAGCCCATCTACATTCCAGGAAATTATCTGTGTATTACTCCCCATTGGAAACAGAAAAAAGGAAATAATCCTGCATAAAAAAAAGCACCCAAGAAAATTAAACTACCCAACCCATGTTGTGCAACCCTTCAGATTTGGGTCTATAGAAGCCTGCACTCCAGTACTAGTACTCCTGTACTAGTCTGCCCCCAAAGGGAAGAGAAAAAAGAAAAGGAGAAATACTATCTTGACACTCAACTAAAACCTCCCCTGCCTCTAAACTAACCTCTCCCACTCCATCCACTATTCCAATCCCCCACCCCAAAATGAAATTGTCTCTGAAACTCAGAGAGCAGGGTCAATGCTTAATGTGAGCAGGTGCCATGTTCCCACAACACAACAACACAGACATAATTAACCTCCCCTGAAATATGTAATTCCACAGCTCATTGTAAAAACAAGCCAACCCAACCCAACTAAAGAAGCAAACCACAGTTAGCAAACAAAACTGAAGTGAACCAGTTCCAGCAACACACTCCATAGAAGAAACAAGTCAGGCCTTCTAAGAGTCAAATCAATAGTAAGCCAGGAGGTCTTGAAGTCTGCCATGCTTCCTCTTATACAATGCGGGCCAGATTTTATTAGCCTCGTACGGGCGTAGATTTATGCGTGCAAACCGGCGCGCACAAATCTATGCCTGATTTTATAACATGCGCAGCCGCGCGCATGTTATAAAATCTGGGGTTGGCGCGCGCAAGGGGGTGCACACTTGTGCACCCCCACGCGCGCGCCGAGCCCTAGGGGAGCCGATGGCTTTCCCCGTTCCCTCCGAGGCCGCTCTGAAATCGGAGCGGCCTCGGAGGGAACTTTCCTTCTGCCCCCCCCCCCACCTTCCCCTTCCTTCCCCTATCTAACCCGCCCCCCAGCCCTACCTAAACCCCCCCCACCTTAATTTTTTTTATTTATGCCTGCCTCTGGGCAGGCGTAGGTGCCGGCGCGCAATCCCCCGACATGGCTGCTGTGCCGGAAGCCTCGGTCCCACCCCCCTAGACTGTCCCGCCCATTCCCCGCCCCTTTCTTCAAGCCCCGGGACATACACGCGTCCCGGGGCTTGCGCGCGTTGCCGGGCCTATGCAAAATAGGCTCGGCACACACACAGGAGCGGGTTTTCGGGGTTACGCGCGTAACCCTTTTAAAATCCGCCCCTGCCGTGGCAAAGCCGATGAAATTCAACGATGCAAGGTCCCAAAAGCGGCTGGCTGGAGAACCTGGTCTGACATGCTTTTCTCCAATTTTGCAACTTTATTCGTCTGCACAAGCATATTGTCCTCGAGTAAAAAACATGACCCTTTGTTTGCTCCAGTCTTGGGTTAAGTTCAGAAAGAGCTTTTTCAGGTCGTGTATTTGCCCCGAAATGCTTCTTACCTTTTCAACAAGAGGCGCATGAATCACTTCTTTAATATCTGCTAACAGAGACTCCGCCATCTGACCTGATTCTAGGCCCTCCCTTTGCAGTCACCATCTTAGCTTCTGTGCCGCGCTGTTTATCTTTCTCTTTTCTTCCAGCCTTAGATGGCATAACAGTGGGCGATTTTTGCATAAATTGGACTATTGACATAAGTCCAGGCTAGGAGAGGAGAGTAAGGAGACAGCTTAAATCGCTCAGGGTGTCAGATTACCAACTATTGAAGGAGCGTGGCCCCTAGAGCCGAGAGAGACACATCTATCTCAGCTCACCACATCACGTGACCCCTGACACTTATTCTTTTTATTATCATGGCTTTAATATTATGAATGATGTTTTATATCTCTTGATTTTATTGCTTGATGTTTTGCGAGGAATAATATAACAGTGGGGCTTCTGGTTTCCAATAAAGTTTTTGGTGGCACATTTCTATTTTGTATTTGGTAAGGGTTTGTCTGTATTATAAAGGTTCAGTTCTTGTGGAACTTGAATTTTTGCTGGGAAAATTATGGTACTTATCGCTGGCTTTTATGGCATCATGGTCCTCTCGTTCTCATTTCTATTTTAAACAGAAGTGTGCTCTTGATTAATTTGCATGCAGAAAATGGTTTTGAATGTTCTTGCAGAACATATTTTTTTTCATTCGCATTTTTTTGTAACTGCTGTTAGTAGATTAGGCACTTATTTTAAGGGATGGCTTTAGCTCATTTTCCATCTAAAAATTGGGTTGCTGTGAGCAATAACATTCATAGGCTTTTTCCGTCAAAGAACGTAGTGCTCACAGGGTAATAGTTTTATGGTGCACCACCAACTTCAGCAGTCCCCCCGTGCGCCTGATGTAAGAGTTATGAAAAGTTGAATAACAAAGGCCGTGCACGGAGATGCATTTGCAGAAATGGCAGGAGAACTAAACTGAGCAAGGTAAACCACCCCCCCGGCCTCACACAAGAGTCTTACCAGCATCATGGTAGAAATAGTGCTGACAATACTAGTTCTAGTTGATTAACTTGATTAACAGCGTTTCCAATGAAAACACCAAAGCGATTTACAAAACGTTGCATAGAGACAGTGTCATGGGGTGCTGGGCTGGAGTCAGGCAGTACATACACCTGCTGAAGTGGCACAGGGCTGTAGGGCTGGTCTGAAGCTGGTCTTCTGCCTAGCCACCACCCTCCCCTACAGGTTGCGCCTGTGGGTTCTGGGGGCTGGCAGGACTTGCCTCCTGGCGAACAGAATGGCTGGTCACGGCTGGAGGCTGGGCTACTACTGGGGCTTGGCAGGAGCTGGATAGAGACAGGCTGAAGGCTGAGCCCAAACTGAGGACCTGGCAGGAGCTGGATGCAGACTTAGACAGATTGGTGTGGCATCCGTTGGTCGCTCTGCCTCACCTCTCTTTTGCCTTTCTCCTCCTTCCTAGGGAAGATGGCTGCCTCCGCTGCTGTTTGCCGAACCCCTCGGCGTCTCCGAGCCAGCATGGGCGTCCCCGTCCGCCATGCTTCTTCCTGAGGCCTCAAGGGCATGCGCGCACACGCTGACTGCATTCTTAAACCACGTCATGGCGGGAACCTCGGGGGCGGCCCCACCGCATGACGTCAGTACCTCCGGGTATTTAAACCTCCACTCCGCTCCATTTCAACGAGTTAGCAAGGACTTCAGTTTTGCTACTCTGACCACTTTTAAGCTGCTCGCTTGGATTCCTCACTACCCTCCAGGGTATCTCGTTCCTACTGAAGCTCTGGGTAACCGCTCCTCGGGGGCCCCTCGCTTTTACCTACCCTTTGGGGTTAACCTGCCTAACCTTAAGGACACCTGCCCCTCGGGGGTTTTGTCTGCTTTCTTTCAGGAACCCTCGGCACTCCTAGGTACTCGCGCCTCGTCCTATTCTGCTCAAGGTATCCTGCACCTCGGACCTCGGGTCCCTTCTGCATTCTGCTACCGAAGGAAGCTATCAGCACTGCTACTCTGTGACTACCTCTACACTCCAGCTCTCCTCATTCCACCCTTCAGGTTCACGGCCTATCCCGCGCTGCGGGACACTACCAGACCTGTGCTACATCTGGGTGAGACCATCAACTACAAAGACTGTCTGAGCTTACTGAGTGTTCGCTGGACTACAGTACTGTCCATTCCTTGGGCAAGATTCAACCTCATCTACATCAGTACAATAAGGCTTTCTTTCCTCAGTGTCTGCTTACTAAGAGTCTAGCCAATCATTATGGGTCCCCACGGGGCCCCTCCCTGTGGGAGGAGTCATCTCCACTTCGACCAAGAGTCCACAATATGCCACGAACCCAACAATTGGGACTGGATGCAGGATTTGCTGGGGCTGGAAATAGATACAGACATAATACTGGGACTGGCTGGGGCTGGATAGAGACACAGACTGAGTACTGAGACTGGCTGGGCTGGATACAGACACAGATGGAGTATTGGGACTGGCTGAGAATGGATACAGACACAGACTGAATACTAGGACTGACTAGGATTAGATACAGAGCATAGGCTGGGAACTGTAACCAAGGAGTGGCTGAAAGCTGGGACCAGGTATTGAGGGAAGGCAGGGGCTGGACACAGACGGAGCTAAACCAGGGATAAGGGCAAGGGCTGGGAAACAGACAAAAGAACTGGACAGGGTGGTGCAAGACAGAACAAGGACTGGACAAAGACAAAACTGGACAAGAACAGGACAAACAGGCAACAATAAAAAGGGAAGCCCAACAGAGCACAAGACTGGCTAGGAGAACCTAGCAGGCCTGGAAGCCATAAGGAAAGGCAGATAGGTCTGGGAGGCCACAGAGCAAGGCAAGGAGACCTGGGAGGTCACAGAGCAAGGAAGGAGAGGCCCCAAGGCAAGGTAGGAGGCCTGGGTAGGCTTCAAGGCAAGGCAGAAGGCCCAGAGAGACCACAAGGCAAGGCAGGAGGCCTGGGTAGGCCACAAGGCAAGGCAGGATAGCAAGGAAGTGGCCAGATCAAGGAGCCGAGGTGACTTACTGAGAAGGCACTGGGGTATTGGACAGGCTGGGTTAAATAGGCTGGAGCTTCATGTGAACAGAGAGGAGGTAACAGACAAGGCAGTGAGCAGGGCCCACTGAGGACCCCTGGTGAAGGGAAGACTTCACAGCAGGCTGAACCTTGGCACAGGGAGACTACATAGCAAGCGAAACCATGACAGAGATATAACCAAAAGTAAACCAGTCACATGAAAACCATTCAATAAAACATCTCATCAAGAAGATTATTATATTCAAAGAATAAGCATCATGCAAAATTTTTAAACACCCATTGCTTGTCAAAAAAGGCAAGTTTTGGTTCCCTTCCAGAACCTTGAATAGATATGGTATTGTTGGATTTCTAATAAGAGGGTTCGCACTCACAAAGCGGGGAGTAGCTGGCTTGTTACGGCGGTTACTACCCCAAACCAAATGTACCTGATACTTCACTCTCAACGCATATCCAGCATGGCTCTCTGCTTCAACGGCATGGGAGAAAGACTGATACATCACGAATTTCCAGCATAGCTCCCTGCTTCAACGGCAGGGGAAAGAAAAACTGATACTTCACGCATATCCAGCATAACTTCAACGGCAGGGGAGAAGAAAAAAGGATTCACACTCACAAAGCGGGGAGTAGCTGGCTTGTTACGGCGGTTACTACCCCAAACCAAATGTGCCTGATACTTCACTTTCGATGCATATCCAGCATAGCTCCCTGCTTCAACGGCAGGGGAGAAGATAAACAACCAATAAGGGCTGTATAACATAATCTGGGTAAAAACAAATAAGCATGGGTGTAGCTTGCTTATTGCGGCGGTTACTACCCCTACTACCTCTAACTAATCAAGCTAGATATTTCACTTGGATGCAGCTCCATCACCGCTCTCTACATTAATGGCGGGGGTGGAAGGGAATTAGAACCAAGAGCTAAGAGAAACAGATAAGTATGAGAGAAGAAATGAGGGAAGCTTGCTGGGCAGACTGGATGGGCCATTTGGTCTTCTTCTGCCGTCATTTCTATGTTTCTATATGTTTCTATAAACTAACAGTAACTGTATTAAAATAGTAATAACAGTAACATGAAGCCATGTAATAAAATCATCTCATGAAGAATAGAATAGCAATAGTCTGAGAAGAAACATCTTCTTAAATTTTTAAACACCAAATGCTTGTCTAAAAAGCCAAGCCTTGGTTTCCTTCTGAAACCTTGGATAATTATTCTCTTGTCAGAGATCCAATGGAAGAGCATTCCAGAGGGAAAGCACTAAATAACCAGGTTTGATTACAGATGGAGACCAGGCCTAATTATGAAGAATATAGCATTTGTACGGTCTTATAAAGGAGCAGTTAGCCTGACAAATACATAGGACAACCTTTATGTAAGCACGTAAACACAAAAGTCAGAATCTAAGAAATGGGGAGCCAGTGAAGTTCAAGCAACAAGAGGGTCACGTAATCCTTTTTTTGTTTTTCCCCAAATAGTGTAGCAATGGCATTTTTTAGTACCTGGATGCTTAGGAGATGCAACTGTGACATCCTGATACATTACAATGACCTTAACCAATATAAAATCAAGGTGTGAACAATCATTTCAAGGTCATTTTTCTCAAGTAAAGGCTGTAACTGATGTCCAAAGCATGAACTACAGTCGAAATAACTTGACAAGAAACTACATCCTTAGGGTTAATATTCACCCTCAGATGGAAGGAAAGAATTGCGAGAGAACCATTTCCGCTACTCACCCAAAGTGTATCAGATGTTTGAGGATTCAATTTGTTTTAGTTTGTGTCACAAGCCAAGAAGAAACAGAATCTAATCAGGAATTAAAATTATTCACATTTTTTTTTTTACTGTTAAAGCAACATACTCCACTAATTTATTTATTTATTATTTATTTTAAAATCTTATATACCGCAGAATCCAAAAATATATTTTTCAATGCAGTTTACAACATCCTATGCATAAATAATTGAATGCCATCCACAAAAAAAACCCCTAGCAAAACTTGAAGGCCTTGGATTAATATCACCAAAAAGATGAGGTATAAATGAAAAAACATTGGTGCCAAAACTGAACCCTGCAAGGGAAATCCTATAGTAAATTTACTATACCTTTACTATACGTAAAGTAGTTAGACCTTTACTATAGGATTAGTACGTAGTTAGACCTTTACTATACGTAGTTAGACCTTTACTATAGGATTTCCCTGCAAGGGAAATCCTATAGTAAAGGTCTAACTACGGAGAGCTTGGCAACCCAATTAACTCAATGAGTGTGATCAGTCAAAAATGATCTAAAGCAATCTAAAACTGTACCATCAAAGCCCAGCTCTGATAAATAATAATAATAATAATAATAATGTTATTATATATATATATATAATTATCTGATCTTCATTTTCCTTCTTACTCCTAGTTATTGATTCCCTGTTACATGTAACTGCTTTTCTGCACCATTGTTCAAATTGTAAAGTTTATTGCACCCCTGTTTCTTGTGAACCAGCATGATGGGACTACTGTCTTGAATGTTGGTATATAAAAAAAACTTAAATAAATAAAATAAATAAATAAATAAATATTGAATCAATATCAAGTGATCAATGGTCAAATGCTGCACTGATATCTAAAGAGATAATGAATGTAATTTCATTGATCATCGCAAGCAACTCAGAATTGGTACTGCGTCCTTGACAAAAGCTTGATAGTCTGGGTTGAAAAGTATTGATTTTTCCCAGATAATCTTGAATGTGCTGAAATACCATCTTTTCCATCACTTTAGAAATGAAAGGTAAATTTGAACCACTAAGGCTGTTCTGTGTCTATGTGAGAAAAGCTTAGTAGATCATTTCCTGTGAGGGAATTTTCTTCTTTTCTCTCGGCTCTGTCCTGTTTGGTTTAGCGCTTCCATTGTATCTATTTGGTCTCTCTCGTTCTATGCATTTTATTCTTCAGCTTTTCATAATTTCCAGTTTGGTCCTTTCAACATGGAGCCATTCAAACATTAGCCAGTCGCTTTACACAACTTCCCTAGTTACACTTTGTTACCCATTATACATTTTTCATAAGCAAAGAACCTTCTATTATTATTTATTTAAAATCAATTGTATCCCACACTCTCCAAAGTTCAAAAATTTCCTTTCATTTTTAAATTTTTTATTTGAGGCCCATGTACTAATTGATAGATGTTTTTCAAAGTGGCTTTGCATGTAAAAATGGCACATAGTGGGCCGGATTTTAAAAGCCCTGCGCGCGTAAATCCGGCTGGATTTACACGCGCAGGGCACTCGAGTGCCGGCGCGCCTATTTTGCATAGGCCGCCGGTGCGCGCAAGTCCCGGGGCTTCGTAAAAGGGGTGGGGAGGGGGTGTGTCTGGGGCGTGTCCGGGGCGGTTCGGGGCGGGACCGGGGGCATGGCGCCGGCCCGGGGGCGGGGTCGAGGCCTCCGGACCAGCCCCCGGGTCGGGTAATGGCGCACCAGCAGCCCGCTGGCGCGCGCAGATTTACACCTGCTTTCGGGAGGCATAAATCTGCCAACAAAGGTAGGGGGGGGGTTTAGATAGGGCCAGGGGGGGGGGTTAGGGAGGGGAAGGTGCAGGGGGGGGGGTGGAAAGAAAGTTCCCTCCGAGGCCGCTCCCCCTTGCGCGCGCCGACCCCGGATTTTATAAGATACGCGCGTAGCCGCGCGTATCTTATAAAATCCAGCATACCTTTGTTTGCGCCTGGTGCGGCTCGCGTAAATTTATAAAATCTACCCGAGTATGTGCTGTTTGCGATAGCGCACTCTATTTTCTCCTTTAGCGCAAAAAACGGACTTTCCTAATCTTTTCAGTTTCAGAAACAGTAAAATTTTGAGTATAATTACAATTTCTAGTGAGACTAAATTATGTAAAGCAGCTCATTAACTATTGGCACATGAAATTTGCTTCGCAAGGCTGAGTTCGCAAAACCTATAACTACAGCTCAAGGAAGTACAGTTACTTTTTTTTGCAAAGTTTCTTATAGAAAAACTATGCATGTGATTTTTCTCTTGGGCTTATTTGCATAAACATCCCAGCAGGAAAACAGCACATGCTGTTTCACCAAGAGCGCATGAAATTTTTCACTGTTTAGTACATCAGCCTCTTCATATGATTTGCTTACAATCTGCAGACATTTGATTTTGTCATTATCGACGTTATTTTCGGAAATAATTTACCTAGATAAGCGGTGGTTTACAGAGGCAAAAAGTATATGAGCTTAGGGTTAGGCGAGGGAAGGGGAAACAACAGGGATATACACACATTGCTTTGAAGGGACAAAGTAACCACAGAAAAAGGAGGTGCAGATCACTGTAGTTACTTTCTTCCAGGACAGTTTTCAAGGGGGAAGTATGCTTATATTTTCCTTTTGACAATAGGTGTCAAGTCCATGGGAAAAATATCCAGGAATCTTTGCATCGATGCGGATACTTCTGGTAGTTGCCCATATTACGCATTTCTCATAAAGAAAAAGCTAATTTGTCATTTACCAACACACAAAAAGTTCTATTATTTAGTCACATTCATTTTCATTCATGCCTAAGCCTATTTACTTTTATCCTTTTATTCAACTTATTTTACAAATATCACATCACACTTCTGTTTTCAAAAAAAATTTTTTTTTTAATTATTTTCAGCACTGACTGCATTTTTTAGCTAATGACTCTGATATTCCTGAGTCCAGCTCAATGTTGAAGTTATATATAAAACAGCCATAGAACATTTTGGGGAGTTTCTAATGTGCCCACACTGATGCAAAGGCCAAGGGTACTTTTACTTCAGGTTAATGGCACCAGCCTCAGATCAGTCGGCAGCCATTTTGAAAAGCCAGCGATGTGGGGCAGGAGTGACTAGGAATCGCTCCTGCTCCTGAAGACCAATCAGTGGGGTAAGGACTGTGGGAGGGAAATTGGAGGGGTACTTGGAGCCAGGGAAGGGGTCGTTCTTTAAGCAGGTTTGGTGGGTGAGGTGGGGGACCTTTTTGTTTGCTTGTCTTTTTCTGTTTTTTTTTAATTCATTTTGAGGAAACAAAACAATGAAATAAGAAAAACAAAAAAAGAAAAATTAAACAAAACTGTAAACAAAACAAAAGGTTTTGAAGTGCACATTTCTAGTGCCAAAGACGGCAGAAATCTTTTGGAGGAGTGTGCGCCTAGTCACAACACTTGGGAGGACAGGAAGAGAGGTCTACCCATCCACTGCTCACTCAGAGGAAACAACAGAGGAGATGCCAACATGGTACAGTGAAAAGGAGAAGAGAAGAAAACACAACACAGATCAAGCAGTGGGGCCCAGGTATAGAGGGGAATCCTTAGCAGAAAGGAGGAACCTTAGCATTCTGCCCAAAGGAGGTCCTAAAATCTAGGAGAGAAGAAAAGTAACCTCAGAAATGATCCAGGGAAGCTCCAGTTCACCTTCTCAGTGTTTCATTTATGTAATACAGATGCCACACCAATGAAATGTACCAGATGTAAGTTAGTTTCATTGAAGAAGTACTTCAGAAAAGACTGTTATGTTGGAACACCACAACTGTGTGTACCTTAATTATGGGAGAGAAAAGAACTAAGAAGTCAAGTAACACCTTGGGCCCTGAAGGTAAATCCTTCCTTCTGGCAGAGAATCGCCAGCTGGGTTGAAAGGAATAAAGAAATACTCAGCCCTGGTATTGTGTGTGAGCCCACTTCCCATAGAAAAGATCCAGGAGAAGATTATATTTGTTAGTCAAACCATTTAAAAATACTGTAAATGCAAACAGATTAAGGAATAATTTTGTGACAGTTCACATTAGAAAGTTGGTAAACATGCGCATAAGGTACACCAATTTTTTTTTAAAGCAAACTTAAGTGTATATATTAGCTTTGAGAATTACCCCACCAAAATGACCTGAATGCAATTATACCTAATAATTTGTATGCAGAAACCTTTCAGGAAATTTTATGTACATGCTTTTGAAAATCCTAGCGATGGGCAGTAGAATAGGACCGGAAGGCTCATCTGCATACTGCTCCCAGCATCCCCCGGAAGTCCAGAGGTCACTGCAAGGGATCCAGGGTTTGAATTCCATGGCCCCAGCTTCCAGAGACCCTGCACCCTTTGCAGTAGAAGAGGACTGGAAGGTTTATTTGCATAATGCTCCCAGCATCCCCAGGGAGAGTAGTCCAGAGGTCACAGCAAGCGAGCTAGGGATTGAATTCCATGGCCCCAGCTTCCAGAGACCCTGCACCCTTTGCAGTAGAAGAAGACTGGAAGGTTCATCTGCATACTGCTCCTAGCATGCCCTGGGAGAGGAGTCTAGAGGTCACCGCAAGTGATCCAGAGATTGAATTCCATGGCCCCAGCTTCCAGAGGCCTCACACCCTTTGAAGTAGAAGAGGACCGGAAGGGTATGGCTAATGATGTGTGAATCTCAAACCCTTCAATTAATTGAGTGAAGATAAATTTAATGGTGGTTAAAGAGGATTGGTAAGTATAGCTTTGGGAAACTTTGGACATATAAAAGTTTGGAGAAAGGTGAAATAGTGGGATATATTCTTTAGAGTGTGTGTGAGGTAATAAGCAAGCCAGAGATAGTTAATTCTAGTGTCTGTCTTTCCCACCTACTCAGCCCTTGATTTTTAGGCAAGAGACACCTTCTCATTAAAAATCAATCAGGCTCTTATCTAAATCATACAATTGTACCAGCCTTTATTGAAAGTTTAATCATCCCCTTGTAGGACACTAGCTGATTAAATTTACAGGTGAATTTACTAATTAAAGTACTCTAATTCCAACTCCCTTAATATCCTAAATTTTAACTAGGAACTCAATAAAATTAAGATGAAGGCAGCAGTCCAGCAGCAAGAGGGGGGCTTCCAGTTGTTTGCACTGAGTGTCACATGTATGATTTTTTCCTGCCAGTGAGAGATTGTATGTGTGCATTCGGTGCAAAGAGCTCCTGGCTCTCAGGGAATGAGTCTGATCTCTGGAGGCTAGAGTAGCAGACTTGGAGGAGCTGAGGCAGACAGAGAGGTACATTGATGAGACCTTCAGGGATATAGTAGCCAAGTCCCAAATCCAGTATGGCAGCCCCAGTGCTGCCTTGGATCAGAAAGGTCTCCCAGTAGGAGAACATCACCCTGTGTAGCAGGAAGTGATCCTGTAACAAGGACCTGCTTTCCAGGTTATGTATTGTCCTTTCGCACTGAGGGCAAGTCCCCCAGGGCTACTGCCGAGGAGGGAAGGGTTAGGCCGGCCATCATAGTTGGTGATTCAATTATTAGAAATGTAGATAGCAGGGTGGCTTGTGGATGTGAGGACCGCCTGGTAACTTGCCTGCCTGGTGCGAAGATGGCAGACTGCTTGCCAGATATGATTATAGACCGTGCTGGGGAAGAGCCAGCTGTCGTGGTACTTGTGGACACCAACTACATAGGAAAATTGGGAGAGAGGTTCTGGAAGCCAAATTTGGGATTTTAGGTAGAAAGTTGAAATCCAGAACCTCCAGGGTGGCATTTTTTGAAATGCTTTCTGTTCCACATGCAGGTCCCAGAGGCAGGCAGAGCTCCAGAGTTTCAATACATGGATGAGACGATGGTGCAGGGAAGAGGGATTCAGTTTTGTAAGGAACTGGGGAAACTTTTGGGGAAGGGGGAGACTTTTCCAAAAGGATGGGGTCCACCTTAATCAGAGTGGAACCAAGCTGCAGGCACTAACCTTTAAAAAGGAGATAAAGTAGCTTTTAAACTAGAACAAGGGGAAAAGCCGACAGTCACTCAGCAGTGCATGGTTCAGAGAAATGTAGCCCAATGAAACAGGCATCCTAACAGAGAGGTTCCAATAAAAGCAAACATAGTCCATGTGCTTTATGTAAAAAATCACCTGAGCTAAAGATTTCCAAATTATCCCTAACAACTGAAAAGCAGGATGTTAATACAAACAAAAAATACACTTTGAAATGTCTGTATGCCAATGCCAGAAGTCTAAAAAGTAAGATGGGAGAGTTAGAGTGTATAGCAGTAAATGATGAGATTGACATAATTAGCATCACAGAGACCTGGTGGAAGGAGGATAACCAATGGGACAGTGCTATATCAGAGTACAAATTATATCGCAATGATAGGGAGGATCAACTTGATGGGGGTGTGACACTTTGTCTGGGAGGGTATAGAGTCCAACAGGATAAAGATCATACAAGAGACTAAATGCTCAGTAGAATCTATATGGGTAGAAATCCCATGTGTGTTGGGTAAGAGTATAGTGATAGGAGTATACTACCGTCCACCTGGACAAAATGGTCAGACAGATGATGAAATGCTAAGAGAAATCAAGGAAGCTAACCAATTTGGCAGTGCAATAATAATGGGATAGTTCAATTACTTACTTATTTTTTATTTATTTGTATGTTTTTATATACCGAAGTTTAGCACTGGTCTTCACTCCGGTTTACAGGTATAACAACAGTTTACATGAAAAATCAAAGAGTTTACATTAATAACTGTGGGAGGTGGCACAGGCCTTCACTCTGAGATACAAGTAAAAACAGTGGTATACATGAACAGTCAAATGGATTACATTAATAACTGTGGGAGGGGAATAACAGGAGTTTATAGGAACAGTCATACTATGTACATTAATACCGAAAGGGGTATGGTTTGGTAATTTTATCAGCTAGTTTTTGGGGTTTCACAGCGAGGTGATGCCTCATATTGAGTATATTTTATAAGTGAGAAAAAGCAATTGGATGTCATAGGTTCAACCGGTTAAGATGCTAGGTATAGGAACAGTTAGCAGGTAATAAAGTGCTTAGCTGGAAAATTGTAACATCAGGACTTGCTAGAGACATAACGTTCCTGGATGTAATAAATGACTGCTTCATGGAGCAATTGGTTCAGGAACCAACAAGAGAGGGAGCTATTTTAGTTTACAATCAGGTCGATACAGTAACATTGAGTTAAAGATTCCCCGTCTGTAACGTGCTGGGAGCGCACAATACAGACGAGTAAGGCCATCCAGCGATACAGTCTCCAGTTTCACGCGTCCTTAGCGCTTCCTAAAATAGACTCATAACCCTTTCCGCACCCAGCATGTAAATGAACGAAAAAGCTGTATAATGAAGGAATTAGCTATTCCCCTCCGATACTGTAACGGGCGCTGATACTATCTCCTCAGTAACCCGCTGTTTTGCCGCGGCCTTAACGTGTTAGTTTACCGCCTCCCCCTAGTAGGTGTTAGTGTAGTGTAGTGCCAAAATCGCACGGGAAAGGGAACGGGAAAAGAGAGGTTTTACTTTTATTAAGAACTGTTATAATTTTTTAAACACTGGGGGGTTCTTTAATTTTCTGGGGGACCTCTCCCCAATCCCACACTTATCTGCACTGTAACTGATCCACATAATTTAAAGAACATAGGGTAGGCAGCGAGGGGGCAGGGGCAGCGGGATCGGGGGGGCGGGTAGGTGGAAAAAAAAAACCAAACTTTTCTGAGCCATCAGCAGCGGCGGCGGGATCCGGGGGGGGGGGGGGGGGGGTACGTGTTCGATCAGGCGAGTAGGCAGGTAGGCGACAGGGGTGGCGGCGCAGCAAAAAAACCCAAAGCGACAAAAGTAACTTACTTTTCTGGGGCAGCGGCAGCGGGATCGGGGGGGGGGGGGGGGTAGGCGGCGTGTTCGATCGGGCGGGGGGGTAGGTGGGAAAAAAAAAACTTTTCTGAGCCATCAGTAGCCATCAGTAGCTCCCCCGACGAAGACAAAAAGATGGCCGCCTGCACGGGGAAAGCGTGCAATTGGCCGCTGAGGACGTGACGTCACACCCCGTGACGCCAAACATCGTGACGTCACGTCTTCAGCGGCCAATTGCACGCTTTCCCCGTGCAGGCGGCCATCTTCGTTGGGGGAGCTACTGATGGCTCAGATCGAACACGCCACCTACCCCCCCCCCCCCGATCCCGCTGCCGCGGAAAAGTAAGTTACTTTTGTCACTTTGGGTTTTTTTTGCTGCGCCGCCGCCGCTGTCGCCTACCTGCCTATTCGCCGATCGAACACGTACCCACCCCCCCCCCCCCCGGATCCCGCCGCCGCTGCTGATGGCTCAGAAAAGTTTTTTTTCCTTTGGTTTTTTTTTGCTTGCCGCTGTGTCTCACCTCCTCCCGGAGCAAGACTGCTTTCGTGCCCTGCTCCGGGAGGAGGTGAGACACAGCGGCAAGCAAAAAAAAAAACCAAAGGCAGGAAGTAAGTCGCTTCGCCGCCTCCCGCCTCCCGCCGCCTGTCATTTCAAATGTTATTTGAAATGACAGGTACCAGCGCACCCAGGTTACTGTATAGGTGCTGTATTAAGCGCCTATACAGTAAAATGGGTTGCGCGGGCATAACCCTTCCCTAACGCTTCACAGCCTCGGCATGTATTTGCATGCGATTAGAAGAGAGTATCGGGGAGTTAGTGAAGAGAACTGTGCGTGCGGGGAGGAAGGGTGCGCCTGACAATGCCGCACTGTTTCTACCGCGGCCTTACTGTATCGATCTGTTAGGGAATAGCCACTGCTATTAATTGCATCAGTAGCATGGGATCTTTTTGGTGTTTGGGTACTTGTGGCCTGGTATGGCTTCTGTTGGAAACAGGATGTTGGGCTTGCTGGAGCCTTGGTCTGACCCAGCATTAATTATCAAGACTCAAGAGAACAAAGTAATTTTTAATTAGCCCACATTCTGGCATGATGATATTAAACTTTATTTATTTTATTTATTTATTTATTTATTTAATTTTATATACCGGCAGCCGTTTGCACATCGTGCCGGTTTACATTTTTGATACATTTACATTTTTGAAACTTTGATACATGAACAAAGGTTAATTGTGACCCAGTAAATGCGGCTCATAGATTTTAATGGCCTCATATAGATTGAGAAGGGCATTATCACCCTTACGATTCATAATGTCAAAAAGGCGAATTTTTGCCTCAGTTCCTCCTCTTCTCAAGATGTCTTGGTTCTCACTAGGAGAAAGCTTTCCTTTCATGGTCAGGTAGTCCACAATTTCTTTGGTTTTAAGGATTCTTCTTTCCAGGCTGTTTCTATGCTGTTCAAAGTAGTGTCTTACTGGAAAAATAAAGGAACACTTAGTACTGATTCTCCCCTCTGCATATTAGCCAACTTCTGGTTTGGGGATGGGCAAACTTAATGCTCATCTCCTGCACCTTATAAATCCATATATTGTACAGAGAAGTATAGTCGCCGTCCCCAGAGTTACCAGTCTTTTTTTAAGGGCATCATGCATCTGATAAAGCAGCACATTAACATATTTTCTCTTAGTCTCTAACTCTGGGGGCACAGTGGTTGGAAAATGCGGCTTCAACAAAACTAATTGCGGTTAGCCAACTGGATACAGAGAGAGGAAGGGCAATCGTCGTCCTATATACCACCAGCCAGGACCAGGTCTTGATTTACAGGAACTTGCCAAGGAAAGTCAGCAGGGGAGGACACATCTGGTAAGGGAGAAATTTGCTTGTTGATTCTCCCAAGAAGTATAAGGGGTGAACTACAGGAAGAGGGTGGTGGACGCCTGGAATGCCCTTCCGGAGGATGTGGTGAAGACCAGAACTGTGAAGGACTTCAAAGGGGCGTGGGATAAACACTGTGGATCCATAAAGTCAAGAGGCCGCCAATGAAGAGTGGGTGACTCGCCAGAATGACGGCTACTGCCTGGAGACAATACCCTTATTCAATAAACATACACATGCTTACTGTGACTCCAACATCGCTCTAAGCTTCAACAGCAAGAGGAAATGTGGAAAAATGGATTTACACTCACAAAGAGGGGAGTAGCTGGCTTGTTACGGCGGTTACTACCCCAAACCAAATAAGCCTGATGCTTCACCTTCAATGCATATACAGCATAGTTCTCTGCTTCAACGGCAGGGGAGAAGAAAAAAGGGTTCGCACTCACAAAGTGGGGAGTAGCTGGCTTGTTACGGCGGTTACTACCCCAAACCAATTGTGTCCGATACTTCACTTTCGATGCATATCCAGCATGGCTCTCTGCTTCAACAGCATGGGAGAAGACTGATACATCATGCATTTCCAGCATAGCTCCCTGCTTCAACAGCAGGGGAGAAGAAAAACAACCAATAAGGACTGTATAACATAGTCTGGGTAAAACAAATAAGCATGGGTGTAGCTTGCTTATTGCGGCGGTTACTACCCCTACTACCCCTAACTAATCAAGCTAGATATTTCAATGGTGGGGGTGGAAGGGAAATAGAACCAAGAGCTAAGAGAAACAGATAAGTATGAGAGAAAAAAACGTGTGAAGCTTGCTGGGCAGACTGGATGGGCCGTTTGGTCTTCTTCTGCCGTCATTTCTATATGTTTACAGGGGGGTGAACTAATAGAAGGCAGGATTGCCTTCCTCAGACCACTGTCCCTATTCCCCCAGATCCAAGCACATGCCTGAAACATCAGATTCAGTTTAACCTGATTCAGAGTGTGCATTTAAAGGAGGGAAGAACTAGCAAGTTATGAGCTGCACTTTCAATTACAAGAAAATCTTTCCAGGCTTCCCACTTCCTTCTGTGACCCCCGAAGACCATACAAGAAGACAGATAACCAGGGGATCCCATCTGTTGGCTGATCTCATCTTTCAAAGCCACTGCTAGGGCTCACCAATTGTCATGGGAAGGATTAGGGGAGAAGTAGGGGCATGGAAGAAGAGAAGTTATGGGTGAAGGAGAGGTGTGAGTGAGTAGACAGAGATTACAAAAAAAGGAGGGAGACGTTGTAGGATATGTTATAGGACAGGGAGAGATAGAGGAGTGGAGAGAATGAGGTTTTGGTATGAGGGCTGTGAGAGGTTGTCTGCACCAGGATTGCAGTAGGAGAGGGAGAAGTGGCCATGCTGGGGTTAAAAAGAGAGAGAGGGAGAAAAAAAATTGAAGAAATCAGAGGGAAAAACTGGGAAAGAGAAACAGGGGAGGATACAAGATACACTCTAAAAAAAAAAAAATGTGTGTGTGAGAGAGACTGTATAGAAATCAATATATCACTCTCTATTTATACTATTGTAAGAGGGGGCACTTTTAACTCGGGGTAGAGTCTGAGTGTGGTGGTTTTATATACACACAGTCAGAGGTACGAACAGTAAAGTTAACATTACTGAAGACTTCCTGTTGTTTGAATCGATGAAAGGTACTAGAGGAGTTGATTTGTACAATGCACTCTCTACCTAACCTTCAAACAAGCTAGCTAGAGAGTACAGCAAACTAGGTAGAGAGTGCAGCAAGCTAGGTAGAAAGTGCATTGTACAAATCAACTCCTCTTGCATCTTTCATCAATTCAAACAACAGAAAATCTTCAGTAATGTCAACTTTGTTGTTCGTACCTCTGACTGTGTATGTAAACCCTACCCCCAAACCCCCCTACCTCTCTCTCTCTTTCTCTCTCAGAGTTTTAAGGTTCATGGCTAACTGGAGAACGACGTAGACTATTTTATAACATGCGCCCATAAGCGTGTGTATGTTATGTCTGCATCCCTGGGCGTGGGCTGCAGTTTGAATGTTACTGTCTAATTTTTTTTGTCTTTGTTTTATTCATAGATTTTCTGTTTGTTTTTCATTTTCAGAATTATTGTTTTTAGTGGGTTTTTTTTTCTTTTTTTTGGGAAATAGTGCATACACTTAGCAAACAGTGCATGCTATTTGCTAATTGTGTGCACTGTTTGCAAATAGCATGGGTGTTCTGCCACCGCAGCAAATTTAAGTGTATATGTATATATGTTTTTGTTGCACTGCCTCCTGCATTTTTATATCATTGCTTAGCTTAGGTTCTCTACATGTTGTAGAGCTAACCCTCCATTTTAGTTATTGTTTAAATGTTGCTGAGCTTCTCAGGGCCATTTTAAGCCTCTGAGTCCCTGGGCAAACCTCCCTCCCACTCCTCACCATATAAAAGTTTTGTACAATTTACAACTCATGGGCTCAGCCTATCCTTGTTATTCTTTCTTAAATTTTATTTTGGGATCAAGCTGGGCCCCTCTAAGGCTTTGGGGCTCTGGGCAAGTGCCCCATTTGCCCTATGGATGAAACAGCCCTGGAACTTCTGATTGGATCTGTTCGTTTGCTGCTCCTCTGTCTATGTTCTCTTGCTTCTTCCTATTGGTCTTTTGTCCCTTGGATTCCCTGGGAATCCCTACGTCCTGCTGAAAGTTCAGTTTGGAACTGGTTCTGGATAAGCTTGCATCTCCCCTGAATCCTCTACAGTGGTCCCCAACCCTGTCCTGGGGGCCCACCAGCCAGTCGGGCTTTCAGGATATCCGCAATGAATATGCAGGAGAGAAAATTTGCGTGTTCTGGAGGCAGTGCATGCAAATTTTCTCTCATGCATATTCATTGCGGATGTCCTGAAAGCCCGACTGGCTGGTGGGCCCCCAGGACAGGGTTGGGGACCACTGCTCTACAGGTTCCTAGAAGCATTGCTGTATTCACTCTGCTTTCTTTCCCTCCTATTGCTGGTTCCTGCTGTCTGCTGGCAGCCACAATGTCTACGGCTGTGGTCGAATGTCTTTGAGCTCTCAGAGTTCCTCATTATAGCTGCATCACTTCTGTCGTCCTTCCAATTATCTTCAATACCATACCATTTGCAGTGAGTTTCAAACTGTTTATCATTCGATAAATGCTTTGGTATTAAGATCCGCGTTCTCTCTGATTTTGGGTTTAATTTTCTGTATAGGCTTCCAAGCTAGGACATCAGGAGCTGAGGACAAAAGTGATCATTCATGAAATTATTATTTTTTTTTTTTAAATTATGGGACTTCCATTTTACAAATTTGTTTCAAATGAATGCCCATCTCTATTGGATAACCTGCAAGGAGTGGCAGTTACAACTCTTACAGTAGTGGTAGAACCACTTCAGCCTTCCAAGAAGGCTGGGGTGACCTCTGTGAAGGATCATGGTTAAAACCTAAACGTGAGCATAGTGAGGCCGGCTGTTGTTGAACAGCAGCCTCACTAACTTTGGTAGCTGTGTGAATTATGAGAAAACTTAGTAATAAAACAAGGAAGGGCACTTATGTGTTGGACCATGAATTGGTCTTGGGAGAATCAAAGAGGAAGATGACAAGGCTGGAAATGGCTGACCAGTGGGGGGAGTTGGAGGCCAGCACGGTAACAAGATTTTGGACGTGCTTGGGATGGATTCAGATGGCGGTGGCAGAAAAAGAGTCAGGAGGTCAGGTATAAGACATGGGGGTAGGAAGAGCTGGTCTTGGCTTGTGCATGGTAATTGATATTCTCATCTACTGGATGAGACTGCTCCACTGGGTCCCATTTTAAAATCGGCCACCAGTCTGCACCATTTTGAAAATGGGTCCCAGCAAGGTCAGAGTAACTGGAGATAATTCCTGCCCCATTTCGACTTCTTGTGACCCACAGATGGAGTAAGATGTGTTTAAGGAGGATGAAGTGATGGGGAAAGCCTGAAGGGGCTGTTAATATTTTTTTTATTTTGACAGTGTTGGTGGAGGGGATAGGAATTTGGCTACAGCCCTTTCCTTTTCTTTTTCTCTTTTGTTTTTTTTTTCACTTTGATGTCTGTTTTATTTCAAGTAAATGAACAAAACCATAATACACATAAAAAAAAACCAAAAACAAATTTAAATGGCATTTGTTTCTGCGCAGATCACTATATAAATAATGGATATAAGCAATCAAACACTTTAAATCCGTACTCACGTATTCAGACCATGCCAATGTTTCAGCTCTGATGAAGGGTGCGCCCTACAAACTACCTATGGTTAGTAACTGCCCATTTAATTTTTTTTATATTTTAATTTTAAATTTGTGCTAGGAGGTGCCCGGGGTCCCATCGCGGGATCGGCATTGGATTTTGGAGGGTTTGGGGTGCAGGAGAGAGGTCTCGCTGAACATCTAATATGTTTAAAAATACATTTGGGGGATGGGGTGGGGCAGTATACCCCCCAACATTTTGTATTCACTATTGGGGTGGGGGTGGGAGGAGGGAGGGGCCAGTGACAGGCTTTAAGTCTTTGGAAAGGGGTGGGGATACTCTTTACTGAGGACAGGGTTGGGGTACCCTTTATTGATGACAGGGTTCGGGGGGGGGGGGGGTCTGTCACCATGAGTGGTTTAATCTGACACACTTTGGGGTGTCAGGGCCGCCTCGAGTGGCAGCCCTGAGTTGAGCTGAGGGTCAGCCTTGACCCCTGCTCAGCTTCTTCTTTTGCCGGGTATCTTTTTTTTTTTTTTTTTTTTTTTATGCGGTTGGCCCTTTAAAGTGATGGCAGTCCCTTGAGGTTGGGGCCACCATCATGCCTAAAGGGCCACTAGCCAGGTTGTTTGTCCCACAGTGTTTTGCTGTGAGAAAAATCAATGTGCCATACAATCACAATGTTTTTTTCGGGGAAGGGGGGGGGGCCTATCACGGCAAGCCCCCCTCCCCTCCCAGAAATAGTGGGAGCCCCCTCCCGTGAAGAAAGCATTGTGGCTTAGTGGCTGTAGGTGTTAGTCGCTTGTAGTTGAAAATCCGCTAAGTTGGCTGGATAACCTTGTCCCCAGAATGCCCCTTTTTTTTATGCAGTTAAATTAGAACCGGATAATGACCTCTCCGACTATAAGCTGGATAACTGGCCGAATATCCCAAAGCTTGCCAGTTAGTTTTGAATATTGACCCCCATCGAATATAATGAAATATAAGCACAGTAAGGCCCAGCTAATGTGCTCCATTGAATTTCTATTGGAGTTGCTGGAGGCCGCAGCTAATCTCCGGCTTTCCTATCACTTCTTCACAGCTAAGGCTCCTCTGTGTTTGCCACAGACGTTCTTGAATTCTGGTACTGTTTTTTTTTATTCCTCCCCCTCCCGCTGTTCCATACATGCACAACCTCTGCAAAGAAATCTTTTTCTAACGTTACTCCTGAGTCTACCTGCTTTGAGTCTCACAATCATGACCTCTTGTTCTAGAATTGTCTTTCCACTGAAAAAGTTTGCCTTTTGAGCGCTATTAATATATCTGAGGTATTTAAATGTCATTCTCCTATCCTCCTCTATTGACCACACATTTTTGTCCTTATTTCATTTAGCTTTGCATGCAGGTTCGGCACCGTTTCATTAGAACTTTCAGTTGAGATTCAAATGCATGTTGAATATAGGCCAATGTATGACCACCCAGATTAAACTTTAGCTTCCTTTGCTGTTCACAAAGGTAAATATAGACTAATGATGTCTAATTGTTTAATTTAAATTGAGGGCAATGTGTTTTTGTCATAGCTTGCTTTGCATTCTTGAAAGCAAATGTTTTAACTTTTCTCAACAAATATTTGTTTCCCTACAGAATTTTCATTCTTCTTTTCTATATCATGTTAGTGGTGGATGGAATTGTTCTTCCCTTCTAATTGATTTCTCCCTTCATATTGGACCAGCAGGGATGGAGCAGTTAGAGATGTCATAGTACCCCCCTGCTTCTCACAGTATAGAGGAATATGATGACATTATTGCTAGGCTGTGGCAGAACAAAATGGATGCCTTCCAGCATGAGCTACAAAGAACCCCTGTCAAGGTAAGCTACTTCATAGTCTAGTTGACCCTAAAACGTTTTGCCTGTCTGGGATTACTTTTACCTAACTGGACAATTGACCACCTTGAATTTTGAGTTTGAGAGTTTCCCTTCAAGTCCAGATACTGGAAAGCAGGGGGTCTGGGAAAAAATTCCAAATAGATGGCACCTAAGGTTCTGTGCCATATGGAACAGGTTAATCCAGTCTTGGTTTTACCGCAAGTCATGCATTGATTTGTAGTTTTGATTTCCTTAAGAAAAGCAGCACTACATCTCCATTCACGTAATAATGTAAAACCAGAAAAAGATGAGACTATCCTTATGACATGGCATTAATGGTAACTCCGATGGTATCTTCCGTTTAAGTACTGAGCCAGAGGCTCTTGTGTGACTGACTGAGATGTTTAGAGGCCAGCATGGGTGAGAGGATGACAGTGGCTCCCCATGGTATATTACCTTCTTCATCATTCTTATCGCTTCTGCAGCAGCTGAATAGGGAAGACCTATAAGAAGCAGACAGAACAATTAGCTACTCACTGTATTTAATAACTGTTCAGATATTCATAAGAACAGAAGAAATTGCCATACTGGGTCAGACCAAGGGTCCATCAAGCCCAGCATCCTGTTTCCAACAGAGGCCAAACCAGGCCACAAGAACCTGACAATTACCCAAACACTAAGAAGATCCCATGCTACTGATGCAATTAATAGCAGTGGCTATTCCCTAAGTAAACTTGATTAATAGCCATTAATGGACTTCTCCTCCAAGAACTTATCCAAACCTTTTTGAACCCAGCTACACTAACTGCACTAACCACATCCTCTGGCAACAAATTCCAGAGCTTTATTGTGCGTTGAGTGAAAAAGAATTTTCTCTGATTTGTCTTAAATGTGCTACTTGCTAACTTCATGGAATGCCCCCTAGTCCTTCTATTATTCGAAAGTGTAAATATCCGAGTCACATCTACTCGTTCAAGACCTCTCATGATCTTAAAGACCTCTATCATATCCCCCCTCAGCCATCTCTTCTCCAAGCTGAACAGCCCTAACCTCTTCAGCCTTTCCTCATAGGGGAGCTGTTCCATACCCTTTATCATTTTGGTTGCCCTTCTCTGTACCTTCTCCATCACAACTATATCTTTTTTGAGATGTGGCGACCGGAATTGTACACAGTACTCAAGGTGCGGTCTCACCATGGCGCGATATACAGGCATTATGACATTTTCCGTTTTATTAACCATTCCCTTCCTAATAATTCCTAACATTCTGTTTGCTTTTTTGACTGCTGCAGCACACTGAGCCGACGATTTTAAAGTATTATCCACTATGATGCCTAGATCTTTTTCCTGGGTGGTAGCTCCTAATATGGAACCTAACATCATTTATATATATATATATATATATATATTGAAAAGCACCGGTCCAAGTACAGATTCCTGAGGCACTCCACTGTTTACCCTTTTCCACTGAGAAAATTAACCATTTAATCCTACTCTCTTTTTCCTGTCTTTTAACCAGTTTGTAATCCACGAAAGGACATCACCTCCATCCTATGACTTTTTAGTTTTCTTAGAAGCCTCTCATGAGGGACTTTGTCAAATGCCTTCTGAAAATCCAAATACACTACATCTACTGGTTCACCTTTATCCACGTTTATTAACCCCTTCAAAAAAATGAAGCAGATTTGTTAGGCAAAACTTCCCTTGGGTAAATCCATGTTGACTGTGTTTCATTAAACCATGTCCTTCTATATGCTCTACGATTTTCATCTTGAGAATAGTTTCCACTATTTTTCCCGGCACTGAAGTCAGGCTCACTGGTCTATAGTTACCCGGATCATCCCTGGAGCCTTTTTTAAATATTGGGGTTACATTGGCCACCCTCCAGTCTTCAGGTACAATGGATGATTTTAATGATAGGTTACAAATTTTATTATCCAACTAGTCCAAGGTGCTCTGTGACAATCAGGAGTTCTCAAGCCAGTCCTCAGGACCCAACTAATCAGTTAAGGTTTTCAGGATATCCACAATGAATATACATGGAATGGATTTGCATGCAAGAATTGCTACAATTTCTAGAAAGGAGATGAGAGTGAGTGAGAAAACATTTGGAAAGTCTTATGTGTAAATGCTCAGTCTATCCAACATAGTAACATATGTAACATCCCTTGACCATTTACCTGGGTCTGGGACCGACTCTGTCGGTCCTCATGTTCTTGGCACCGGGTGCCTCCATCTGGGGAAGAAGGTGTTAGTGGGTGGGAAATCTCTCCCTTCACCCAAGGAAAACAAATAGGACTGTGAACAAGGCTGACAGTATGTACAAATATATACAGGTTTATTAGACTATACAAGCATATACATTTCTACATGGCTATATACATGGCTAACAGGATGTCAAACAGCACACTTATCTACTCATGTCTACACAACTATATACCTTTCTACAAGTTAGCAATAATATTAAATATTTGGCAATTTGGGGTTGTTGGTTCCCACAGTATACCACCCTATAGAATAGAAGGGACCTCTTGTGTTCCCACTTACTCAAGTATTGTTATTATCCTCCCCCTTTTATCCCAAGTCTCACCCATATAAACAGATGCAACTGGGCTGGTGGGCAGTGTTGGCCTGGGAGGTCCCTCTCCTTCTGCTCCACTGAGAGGCCCACGCCCTCAGGGAGACTCAACTTTGCCTCCTGGTCTGTCGTTGGAGTCTATGCCCTCGTGGGGGACCCATCTCCGCCTCCTAGACTGCCACTGGGGTCCCCCCCTTGCTCAAGGGGGGAGCTCTCAATCTCTGTATCAGCCACTGGGGTGCATGCCCTCCTGGGGACCCAATTCCAGCTCCTAGACTGTGACTGGGGTCCCCACAGAACTGCTCAACCTCTGGATCTGCTGCTGGGGTTTATACTCTCCAGGGAACCTGATTCCACCTCCTGGATTGCCACTGAGGTTCCCTTGCTCAAAGGGGACTGCTTGATCTCCAGATCTTCCACTGGTGTCCCCTCACTCAAGGGGGGAAACCACTTGACCTCTGCTGCTGTCCTTTTGTTCTCCTACCTTGGTGGGAAAGTTTTCCCTGGCTTTGGGTTTTACAGCTCTACTAGGCTCATGGCCATTTATATGCTGTTACCCAGCCTGGATAAGTTACCTTCTCTCAGCCTGAAACATAGAAACATAGAAGTGACGGCAGAAGAAGACCAAACGGCCCATCCAGTCTGCCCAGCAAGCTTTGCACTTTTTTTTTTCTCATATTTATCTGTTTCTCTTGGCTCTTAGTAACCTTTTGGTTCTATTTCCCTTTTACCCCCACCATTAATGCAGAGAGCAGTGTTGGAACCGCATGTAAGTGAAATATCTAGCTTAATTAGTTAGGGTAGTAACCGCCGCAATAAACAAGCTACACCCATGCTTATGTGTTTACCCTGAATATGTAATTCAGTCTTTGTTAGTTGTCTGTATATAGATCCACTTTTCTTCCTTCCCCCTGCCGTTGAAGCAGAGAGCTATGCTGGATATGCGTGAAGTATCCGTCTTTCTCCGCTGCCGTTGAAGCAGAGAGCTATGGTGGATATGCGTGAAGTATCTGTCTTTCTCCCCTGCCGTTGAAGCAGAGAGCTATGCTGGATATGCCTTGAAAGTGAAGTATCAGGCTTATTTGGTTTGGGGTAGTAACTGCCGTAACAAGCAAGCTACTCCCCGCTTTTTGTGAAAGCAAATCCTTTTTTCCACATTTCCTCTTGCTGTTGAAGCTTAGAGCAATGTTGGAGTTGCATTAACCATGTGTATGTATATTGAATAAGGGTATTATCTCCAGGCAGTAGCTGTCATTCCTGCAAGCCACCCACTCTTCTTTCACATACTCTAGACTTTATGGATCCACAGTGTTTATCCCACGCCCCTTTGAAGTCCTTCACAGATCTGGTCTTCACCACTTCCTCCGGAAGGGCATTCCAGGCATCCACCACCCTCTCCTTGAAGAAATACTTCCTGACATTGGTTCTGAGTCTTCCTCCCTGGAGCTTCAAATCATGACCTCTGGTTCTGTTGATTTTTTTCCGACTGAAAAGGTTTGTTGTTGTCTTTGGATCATTAAAACCTTTCAAGTATCTGAAAGTCTGTATCATATCACCTCTGCTCCTCCTTTCCTCCAGGGTATACATATTTAGATTTTTCAATCTCTCCTCATAAGTCATTCGATGAAGACCCTCCACCTTTTTGGTCACTCTTCTCTGGACTGCCTCCATCTTGTCTCTGTCTCTTCGGAGATACGGTCTCCAGAACTGAACACAGTACTCCAGGTGAGGCCTCACCAAGGACCTGTACAAGGGGATAATCACTTCCCTTTTCTTACTCGATATTCCTCTCTCTATGCAGCCCAGCATTCTTCTGGCTTTAGCTATCGCCTTGTCACATTGTTTCGCCGACTTCAGATCATTAGACACCATCACCCCAAGGTCTCTCTCCTGCTCCATGCACATCAGGCTTTCTCCCCCCATCGAATACAGTTCATTCGGATTTCCATTCCCCATATGCATGACTCTGCACTTCTTGGCATTGAATCTCAGCTGCCATATCTTCGACTACTCTTCCAGCTTCCTTAAATCCCGTCTCATTCTCTCCACTCCTTCCGGCGTGTCCACTCTGTTGCAGATCTTAGTATCATCCGCAAAAAGACAAACCTTACCTTCTATGCCGTCTGCAATGTCACTCACAAAGATATTGAACAGGACCGGTCCCAACACCGATCCTTGCGGTACACCGCTTAAAACTGCTCTCTCTTCAGAGAGAGTTCCATTTACCATCACACATTGTCTTCTGTCTGTCAACCAGTTTGCAATCCAGGCCACCACCTCGGCACTCACTCCTAAGCTTCTCATTTTATTCACCAATCTCCTTTGCGGGACCGTATCAAAAGCTTTGTTGAAATCCAAGTAGATGACATCGAGTCCTCTTCCTTGATCCAATTCCTTGGTTACCCAGTCAAAAAAGTCAATCAGATTTGTCTGACAGGATCTTCCCCTGGTGAATATATCCCCACCAAAAAGGTGGAGGGTCTTCATCGAATGACTTCCCCTGGTGAATATACCCCAGCCTGGCTTCTGTTTTATCTATTGTCTGACCCTGGGTGGGTCACCTCTCAGCCAAAAGGCGAAAACTCAGGCAGAATCACAGAGAAGGACCATGTGCACACCCCTCTAACCAATCCTTCTCTTCTCTGGGAACTTTGTACCCACGTGTCTGAATACCCTTGTTAGTCAGGGTGGAAAGTCCGCTTGTCTCCCAGGACTGTCTTCCAGCACATTTCTCTCACAAATCCCTTTCCCGGTCATAGTTCTGTAATATAGAAGTTTAAATCTGTTGATTTTCCTACAAAATCACCAGCCAAACTCCAGAGGGCTGTAACATGCAAATCTCTTACCTGAATACCTGACTAATTTATTTATTGGTCAGTTAAGTACCTTCACAGTAAGAGGATTGGCCATCTTTTCAATTTCCTGAACTGGCGGCTCAAATTACATAGTTGTATTGTCCCTCTTTTTTCCTGTTGCAGTTCATTTACATAGTAGTATGCTCAAACCCTCTGTGTTTGAGAGGCAGGGTGTTTACATAGTAAATGATGGCAGATAAAGACCAAAAAGGCCCATCTAGTCTACCCAGCAATGATTTTATGTACATCTTCCCAAAGTAGATCAAACTCCCACATGGATCCCACCCCCCAATCCCATTGTGTCTCCTTTAGAGTTGCAATAGCTGATCCATGCAGGTTACCCAATGCCCTCTAGGAAGCACAATCTAGCTATATCACAGTTGCCTTGGGTGAAAACTCTTAAAGCTGGTGATATTACCAAGCCTTTCATCTCTTTTACCATAAAAAGACAATACCTTTCAAAATGCTACTATCTTTGCCTGATGCTTGAGACTAATCCTTAAAATCTAGAAATCACTCTAGACTTCATGGACTTTATTTATGGCCAGGTCATTGGTTCCCCAATGGACTGTGAGATCGATGTCCGGTTTCCATTCTTCTGTAATAGTACAAAGGATCTGATTTGTGTTCCTGCAAGCTGAGGATCCTTTTAGGCATCTGATATTTTTGTAATCTTCAAAGTTTGTCCACAAGTTAATGCCTTTAATAATGGAGTCCCCCAAAAGAAGGATTGTTCTATTTTGAGATGCTTTAACAAAGCCTTTGGTTTTCTGTGAACAGTGAGTGAGGTTTTTTTTTCAACTCATGTACCATTTGAGATACACCTTGTAAAGTATAATCTGTTTCTAATGCTGTGAAG
Source organism: Rhinatrema bivittatum (assembly GCF_901001135.1). Classification (NCBI taxonomy): domain Eukaryota; kingdom Metazoa; phylum Chordata; class Amphibia; order Gymnophiona; family Rhinatrematidae; genus Rhinatrema; species Rhinatrema bivittatum. The sequence continues at coordinate 40,223,960 of NC_042630.1, forward strand.
GCACAAATTAATTGACCTAGAAGCCACCATGGTAGGTAGGCTAGATAGGCCGTATGGTCGTCTTTTACTATCATATTTCTATGTAAGAGGACATTGATATTGTTGCAAGTAAGTGAATCATGTTTCAGAAGGTAATAAACCAGGATATATGCTTTTCAGAATGGACAGTATAGGACAGGATTTAAAAAAGGGTTGGGGAAGAGAAGCTTTGCATGTTAGAGACTAAATAAAATCCATTGAGATACAAAGTGAACACATAGTGTCCACTCTCTTATCATCTTTATTTAGACTATTGCAACCTGCTCTTCACAGGTCTCCCTTGAACTATCTCTCTCTACTACAATCCATCCAAAATTCATCTATGCAATTTATCTTTCACCAAAGTCACTACACCTATATAACCTCTCTTCTCAAGACACTGCATTGGCTCCCTATCTGCTTGTAGTTCAAGCTCCTACAACAGCCTTCATTCTCAGGTCCTCACTATTTCTCCTCTCTTAGCTCTTTCTACACCCCTCTTCATTCACTCCACTCATCAGGCAAGTCACTCCTATCCATGCCCTTCTTCTCTACTGCCAATTCCCAACTCTGTGCTTTGCACCTGACTGCACCATATGCTTGGAATAGACTTCTTTAGCAGATGTGTCATGCTTCCTCTCTTGCCTCATTTATATCCCGTCCAAAAATCCACCTTTTTGAGGATGCTTATAAATTTTAACCCCTGATTGCCCCACTTACAGACTCATTCATTTTAACCATTGTTTTAATAAATGAAATTCCTCAAATCTCTTTTGTCCTGTATGTTTATCTTGATTAGATAGTCTTTGCTTAGTACAGCTTACAATCTTTTAAATATTTTTGTATAGCACTGCATACGTCAAGCAGTACTATATAAGGATTAAGTAGTAGACTGTCTTGAAGAAACCAAAGGGGTCTAATATCTATATAGATATAATCTATACACCACCATAAGAGAAGAAAGAAGTAGACTTGGACATGGTAGAAGCCATGTGCAGTATAGCATGCAAAGGTGAGATGCTATTAATGGAGACCTAAATCTATCAGCTGCTGGATCAACTAAAAGTTGAGGGATTCTAGAATCATTGTAAGAAGAATTTCACAAGCAGCTAATTGAGGAATCTACTGTGGGTGAGATGACATTGGACACCTGGTATGTTACCGGGGTTCAGGGATTACTGTATTGTGTGGATGTCACAAACCCGCCAACAGTGAAAGAAAGTTGCCTTCCCCTCCCCCTCTTCTTCTGACGATTCATCCGGGGACAAAAATCTAGCGGTACCAGCACCTACAACTCTCTCTCAGCCATGTGGAGCATCTTCGTCTTTTTCTTCTTTTTTGGACTCTTGTCAAACATCTCATCCATCGAGAATACATCGCTCCTCCCATCACCCTCGAGCATGAAACCCTCTTTGCTAGGCACACGTTACTCATTAACAATACCTCCAAGAATCCAAGGATCCATGGTCATAAGCCCTTCTTCATTAGTTGTGATTTTATACTCATGTTCTCTTTCACGTTTGGAACAATCAGTGCTTGAATATGAACTCTCATTTGTTGCATCCTCTAAATATAACCATTTTTAGGTGCATGTCTTTTTTCAACAATTTATGCACCTTTTGTTGTGACCAGGGATGTGGACCCTTGGGCCGGCCATGTGGAGAAGAATTGGAAGAGCAGGTGGACTCCGCAGAGAAGAGAAGGCTGGAAGGCAGCTTGACGACAGGAGACCACGAAGATGCTTCACCTTGGAAGCTCACGATCCCCCCGGGAGGAGCCTGTGAGGACCCGGACCGCTGGGACTTAGGTGGATACTCTTGAGATGGCAGGCTGAGATGGATGTTCACCCTGGAAGCCCGAGGTCCCCCCGTGAGGAGACCGTGAGGACCCGGACCGCTGGGACTTAGGTGAATTACCTTGGGAAGCGGCACGACAGCGTGAAGACGATCCAAGATCAGGACTGGAGACAAGCGGAGACACGAGAAGACGAACCAGAGTCAGAACCAGAGGCAATCCGAAGGGTGAACACAGTGGGGCTGGAACCAAGGACTGAAGCCGGAGTGGAAGCAAGAGCAGGTACTGGAGCAGGACTGGAACCAGAGTGGAAGCAGGAGCAGGTACTGGAGCAGGACTGGAGCCGGAGGGAAGGCAGGATCAGGAGCAGCTGAAGCAGAAACCACAGCGGGAACAGAAGCTGGATCCGAAGCTGGTATGGGAGTGGAATCAGGAGCAGAAGGATCAGGAACAGCAACTAACACTCAAACAAGTCGGCCATGTTGCAAGGAAAGGTTTGTGGTCAGATGCCGAGTTTAAATCCCCGCTGGCGTCTGACGTCATCGCAGGAGGCTGGCCACGGTTTTGCGCCAGAGCCCCTTTAAAAGAACCTCCCTCGCACGTGCGCATTTAAGGAGGCGGAGCCAGGACTTGAGGCTCGGCGGCGTCTCCCTCGTGGAGACGCCGCCGCGGAGAGGCCGAGTAGGCCCAGCGGATTCCGGTGCTCGCGGCAGAGTCCCTCGGGGTTGACGGAGGTAAGGACCAGGTTGCGAACCTCGTGACCATGACCGCAACACTTTTTACATATTAAGTTGTTTCTTTCCTCTTTTGATATAGGCTCCTCTGATTCCATTATCTGCAGGAAATCCACATGGCTTACTCCAGGACAAACTATCCTCTTCTTCTGCATTTCACTGTTTAGTTCTTTTTGACATTGAAAACTTTGAACTTACATACCATTCACATTTCTCTAACTTGACCATTTCTGCCCGCATGGCTTTATCTTCCTTAAGGTCAGACAATTCTATTATCAAGCCTGCAGATAAAGGGGGTGGCCTTGTTGTTTTTGATCATATTATATATGTGACGGAAGTTGAACGACAACTCTGATCATTCTTACTATGTTCCTCTACCTTCTGACCCAATACCCTCACTTAAAGCTTACATATCCTCTTTGACTCAGACAGCACTCAATGCCAATTATATTACTTCATGTGAGGCAGCCTTTCTGATTGAATCTTTTCCACAGATACCTGTTTTTACATCCTCCCTAAGATACATAAAATTCTGTTAAATCCCCCTGGTAGACCCATTGTTTCAGGCATTGACTCCCTCCTTCATCTTCCCTCTCATGCTTTGTTGACTGTTTCCTGAAACCTCTTATCCCTCTGGCCCCTTCCTATATACGAGAATCTAGTCACTTCATTTCTCTGCTTAACCAGATCTCCTTGCCCTCTGAAACCGTTTTTTTGGCTACCCTTGATATCAAGTCTCTTTACTCTAATGTTCCCAATTGGAAGTTATTGAAGTTGTTGAGGAGGCTCTGCAGTATCGTCAAGATCACCTTTGGGTGCCACAAAATTGCCCTCACTAATAACTTTTTCTCATTCAATAGTCAAATTTACCAGAAAATAAAAGGTATGGTTATGGGGGTCACTATGGCCCCCAATATTGCCTGCCTGTACATCTCTAAATTTGAGTATATTTTTCTTTATCTCTCATGGTATCATTATATAGATGATATTTTCCCTATTTGGAAGGGCACTGACATACAAGTTTTTCTCTTCATTGATTGGCTAAATTCTTGTAACTCCAACTTCAAATTCACCGCTCACATTGATAGCCATGAGATTCCTTTTCTGGACATTCAAATTTCTTTTGCACATGGTTTTTATATCACTCTATATAAAAATCCAACAGATAAGAATTTGCTACTCTCATACAAAAGTTGCCATCTACATTCTCTAAGGGACAACTTCCCAGTAGGCCAATTCTTTCGTCTACGGAGATTATGTTCCACCCATGATGAATTTCTTTTTCAAGCCAGCTCCATGTTTTCTAACTTCCTTTCCTGTGGCTAGCCTTACTGCATAATCAAATGTGCATTTAAACAAGCCCTTTTCACTAATCGTGACCTACTTTTCCTCAAACCTTCCCCTGTTGACTCCAACATGTTCACCTGTGTTTTACTCTCCCATCTATTCATTTGCCTTTCATCATAGGCGTAATTTATGTGACACATTGATGACTTCTGAATACTGTGAATCCATTTCTTCACCTACCCTGTACTCTGGCCATTTTCCATGTGGAAAATGTAAAGCATGTCCTTTCTCGTTGCCTATATCTATTTTCACGCATCCCTGTTTGCATAAACCCTTACATTTAAGATTTTCTTCAGATTGTAGTTCCATGAGTGTCAACTATGTAATTCGCTGTCCCTGTTCTCTTCTCTGTATTGAAAAAACTTCCCAAATGGTCTGTACTTGGTGTTCTGGCTCAATAAAAACTTCCCGTTTCCTCATCCAGACAGCTAACTTTCCTCCAAATCAGTCTCCAAAACAAAGATCTTTTAAGTATGAATCATTTATTGCATATATAATTTTTCTATTATTTATTTAATTATTTATTAACTTTTATTTACTGACATTCGTGAAGCACATCATGCCGGTTTACAAAGAACTCAGGTGGGAGATACAGTGAAACAATATAACAATATAATATAATATAACAAAATAACAATGAAACATTATAACAAAGTGAACAAATAAAAAGTACAAAAAAGAAATCATGGGAGCCGAATTGTTGGATTCAATGTAGCCTCAGGCGAAGATCTTTGTGGCTGGAAATAGGTAGGAGAGGGAGGAACAGGAGTTTCTTGAGATGCAGGGTAAGAAGACGAGGGTTTGAAGCTGATTAGTCTTTTAGGATTAAAGCGGTAGGAGGAATGTAAAAAAGCTGTTCGTGTAACAGGGGTTACAGGCACGTGTGTCTTCTACATGGCGTGGCTGAGACTGGCTCACAATCTTGGAGAGTGATTACAGGAAGGGTCCCACAGGCTGGGGCTAGGGGCGAGATCCAATGGTAGTGAGCCTAGGATCCATGTGACACAGGAGGGGACATGAAGGGCAGTCCCTTCAGCCAATAAGGCACCTGAGAAGACCCAAGTTAGGTTGAGAAGGCATGCAGACCCTTTCCCAATGGGAGGAACAGAGGGGAAGGGGTTTCTGTTAAAGGCAAACTCCCTTTAAAGGCAAGGCTCCCAGACTTTTGTCCTGGGTTACAGAAAATGTCATGAGTTCTCAGGAGGGAGGGGCTGTAGTAAACACAGGTGGGATGCAATGTATACAGACACAAACATGTACCCTTTACTGGGGACAGAACACTTGGATTTATGAACATTTATCATGTCTCCGTCACTCTCATGAAAATGTTCGGTTTGTACAGCATTGGGCTGAGGTTCCCTATTTATTAGAGATTTACGCTTTTTCATTATATATAAAATTCCCCACTCTAATTGAGGGGTGACCACTTGTGGATACTCCTTCAACGCGAACTTAGATGGATTTATGTTCTTAAAACCCTATCCCTGAATGGGCTCAATGATGACCTGGACTGGTCAGTCTTCTTCTAAGTTAACACTTCTGGCAATCCTTTTACAGGCTCTCATAACATCAGTGATGAGTACAAAAGCAAAGGGGAAGGGGGAAGCACTTTTTCACGAGAGGGCACTTTTTGCCAGAACTATTCCCAAAGCTACACAGCTTTACAATAAATACCTTCCAGAGGTGTTTGAAGAGGACCTTCAGCATATTAAAATCTAGTGCAGGACATCCAGATTTCAATAACTATCGATGAGATACCAGAAATTGAGGCTGACCCAGCTGTTACAATCTTTTTTACCGTCTTGTATGTTTTTACAGTGTTACAGCAAGCTGCATGAAAAAGATGTGTGAGGAGTTGTCAAGTGCTAAGCTAGGTCTCAACCTATTCACTCTTCATGATCCCTGGTATAGTAAAAGGATTGATGTGTTCTAAAGTTTTTCAAGAAGTCTCAGATTTTGACTTCCGATGATGACGCAGTGCTGAGCAGAAGTCACAGCTTGGAGCTCCTAAGTAGTAGGCAAGTGACAACTGCCATTTTTCCATAATAATAAGAGGCTGACATCTAAAATTATGGGGAAGTCTACATAAATCTATGGACAGACTTTGTTGATAAAATATCAGTGGATATTTGTAAGGTATAATTTGTAAGGTATAATCTTCTCGATTATTCTGTTATGCTGGAGATGAAACCCCCATCAGCAAAACTGGAACAATTTTAAATACAAGCAAGGAAAATGCAATAATAAAGGGAAAGGTGAAATTGAAGTAGTTCATAATTTTCTCCTTCTGGGATAGACTATTATGAGCTTAGGCAGGAAACAAAGATGTGGATTCATGCACCAGGCATATCTGATTCTACACTAGTGAATAAGGGTGAATAAGTGTGGTTGTTTTGTAAAAAAAAAAAGTATAAGCATAAAAGAGTGCCGAAATTGTCTAAACAAATTGCCTCCCTCAAACATTCACATTTGTGATCTCTCTCAGGTTTTCTAAAGATAAACTGTTGACTTATAAAAAAAAAGAATTGGATCATATCAGAACCAGTAAGTCATAATGATCTTTGATGTTTTACAAATGGAGGTTATAAAAGCGCTACACAATTCTCAAAACTAACTATTAACCACTCCACCTCCGTCAGAGACCTGGGGGTGCGTCTCGACAACAAATTCAACCTTAAATCCTTCATTACCAACACAACTAAAGAATGCTATTTCAAACTCCAAGTGCTAAAAAATCTTAAACCTCTTCTTCACTTCAGTGACTTCAGGCTAGTAGTCCAGTCCATAATTCTGTCTAAGCTGGACTACTGCAACTCTCTACTGCTAGGCCTTCCAGCCTTATCCACAAGACCTTTACAGATGGTGCAGAATGCCGCAGCGAGACTACTCACTAACACAAATAAAAGAGCCCACATAACACCTATTCTTCACAGCCTTCATTGGCTTCCTATAAAAGCTAGAATCACCTACAAGACATTATCAATGATCCACAAGGATATCATGGGCATTGCCCACCTAAATCTAAACTCACAACTCCGCCCTCACACTTCACAAAGACCCATCAGGTACAACTACAAAGGTTCCTTATATGCTCCCCCGATCAAAACCAAACGAACAAAACGAGCACTCTCCACAGCCGGGCCCACCCTCTGGAACTCAATGCCGCCGGATCTTCGCCAAGAGACTTGTCATCCAACTTTTAAGAAAAACCTAAAAACGTGGCTTTTCAGGCAAGCCTACACAGAATCACAAGATCACTCCGACACCGGTCAAAGAGAAAAATAGTCCAACATCTGATCCTCGATCAGCCATACTCCCCTCAAGATCTAACCACGTCAGATCTGAACTACACACCTGTTTAAGACTCCTTCTCTCATTCATCAGTCTCCTTTTACTCATGCATAACTCGGACTTTGCACAGCAACAAGGTCTATGTACCCACATATCACAATTTAGACTACCCCTCTAATTATTCAAGATATATACTCATGCCTTAAACATCCTTTGTATTTATCCACGTCCTGTTGACGAGTTATTATTATTATTATTATAGTCTATGTAATATTTAATTTGTATTATTTATTTTTTTATATGATATGTTATATGTTACTCATATGTTAAGAAACGCTGTTTAATGTAACGCCTTTATTGCGACAGTTTTGTTCTTTGTAAACCGACCTGATTCGATACTTGTATTGAGAATGTCGGTATATAAAAATCCGAAATAAATAAATAAATAAATCTGGGAAGCTCCTGCTGAAATCCAGTATCAAACCTAGAGGAGTGGTAACACAAGTGATATAGGACTCTCAGTCTTGTGAGAGCACCTCTGCTATTTTGCAAGCATTCCAGAAATATTATCAAAAGTTGTATTCCCCTGCAGTGTAATCTGAACAGGTTTTTCTAGTTATGTGGAGCTTCCTCGACTCGGTGAACGCTCTCATGTAAATGTGAATGTGCCAATCACTGAGACAGAGGTGTGAAGAGTAAGTGTTTACATTTGGCCAAGGCTCCAGGGCCGGACAATTTGGGACCTGAATTGTTCAAGCTTTTATGTGATCACATTGCAATCCCACTTATAAATGTGTTTCAATCACCCTGCGAGAAAGGAACATTTGAGACAGGGTATAATTTAGCAACATTTTTTTCACTTTCCAAGTCAGGTAAAGATATTAAATATCCAGAGTCTTACCACCCAATCTCCCTTCTTAATCAAGTTATCAAGCAGCTTGCTGTGGTACTTGCAGCTAGACTGAACCATGTCATTCAGGGGGTGATATCTCCAGACCAAACTGGGTTTATAAAGGGAACGTTGTCTGACTCTAATATTTTGCTCTGGGTAATATGGAAGGCATGTTGATTGGTCTTGATGCCAAAAAGGCATTTGACTGGGTTGATTGGTCTTATCTTATGTAGGTTCTGGAGAAGTTTGGACTGGGTCAATCATTATTAAATGGATGCGCGATTGTTATATGCATTACCTTTGGCCCAGCTGTTGGTGAATGGTTCCCTTTCAGACCCTTGCACCTTAGGATCAGGCACTAGGCAAGGCTGCCCATTATCACCATTATTATATGTTCTTACTCTGGAACCCTTGGCCATCAAATTAAATTCCTTAATGTTGTTTGAAGGTTTTCGTATTGGATCCCAAGTGGTGAAACTCAACTTATTTGCTGATGATATGATGCTGTTTGGATACTATTGTGCAGGTATTTGATTATTTCCTAGCTTTCTCAGGACTTAAGATGAATTATAACAAATTGGAATCCTTATCCATTGATGCAATGCTGTCTGAGAGATGGGAAGGCCGTTTTTCCTTCCTGTGGGCTAAGGATCATATGCGATATCTGAGGATACAGTTAGCTCGCTCAGGCTGGGAAAACATCAAGGGGGTGTGTTATTACCTGATCTTCATTTGTACAATATTTCTTGTCTTCCTTGTTTTATTCAGGATTGGGTTTAAAAAAAAATTTTTTTTTGATGTTGAGGGGTTGATGGCAGAATGAACATTTCCAGATAGGCCAAGCAATCTCCTTCATTTACCCAGGAGTAAGTTGCCTTCTATTGGGGGACCTAGTCTGGTTTCATGCTGTATATAAGGCCTGAATTAACTGGAAGATGCTTGGAAGGGATGCTAGGGTATCTTCCTTTGTCATGTTATCCACTAATAGTGAATTTTTGCCGGGAATGGGACCAGAAAGGCTTGGATTTAGTATGTAAGTGGGTCAATGATGTCTGTCTGTTTTTTTTTTTTTTTTGAGAACCTAAGGGAATCATGGGATATTCTAAGATTTTTTTTGCATTTCTGCAGGGGCATCATTATTACACTCAAGTATGTAAGGGAGATCTGGGGAAGATCATTGCTACAGAGAGAGAAGAAAGTTTTCTGGATACTCATCCCAGGTTTAATAAAATTGCCGTTTGGTCTGCCCATCTAAAATCTTTGTTATCCTCTCAGCACTTAACTAAATTGTGATCACAATAGTGTGGGGATATGGGAGAGCATGTCACTGAAGATATTCTTCTACAAGCATTTGCACATATTTATAAATATTTTATAGCTGCCAATATGAGGGAGATTCAACTTAAACGCCTCCATAGAGTTTACATTACTAGATCCTAGAGGGTAACGTATGTCCCATGTTCATGGGTAGCCATAAATTACTATCTTTCTGGGGACTGATTTACAACTCCCTAGATCATGTATTGGGAACTAATATCCCACGGTCTGGCCCCTTGGTTTATTTTAATATTACTCATGCAAGGTTGAATTTACCACAGGGGGCCATTAAATTTATTGTGGTAGCGATTTTACTTGCCAAAAAGGAGATTTTGAAGTATTGGAAAGACAACACACTATAAGAGGGTTCCATCAAGCCAGGGTGAGAGAACATAGTAGAACATTTCATTTTTTTGAGATTTTCCTCACTCCAAATGATGTCAAATCTTCACCAAGGTGTACTGTGCTGTTTGTATGTCTAACTCTACATGTGAAACTGGCCCCTAAACCACCACTAAGACCTCACCTCAACCTATCAGGTGGCCCTCCTATAGAGATTGAAATGCTTAACTACTATGAGGGCCTTGTAGATAGTCTCTCTCTCTCAAAAATAGGAGTAAATTTACTACACCATGTGATAATACCTATGCGAAGCGATGTTACCGCATGGTGTGCTAACTTACCAATTTCCATAAACACGCCCCTTTTTTTTATTAAGGCATGCATTATCAGTGCAATATTGATTAATCTAGGCCTAAGTTTGTACATGCGGCAATAGAGGGTAAAGTGACTTGCCCAAGGAGGGACAGTGGCACTTGAATAGTGGTTTTCCGGTTCATAGCCCGCTGCTCTAACCACTAAGCTACTCTTCCTTGGGATTGACTGTTTTGTTCTAAATATATATATATGAAACTTGGGTAAGTTGCTGTGGCTTAATATTACATTGCTTGCTTCAATGTTCTTTGTTTAATCCATTTTGGATGTTCTGCCTATTATATTTCTCTTATGTTTATCTTTGTACCAGATGCCCAGAGACTTCAATAAACAGAACTTTTTTTTTTTTTCTTAAAAGAAGTCTTAGATTGTATAATGCCTTCTGGAGCACTTTCTTTGATAGTCACGTGAGCTCACGTGACTATCAAAAATACATTACTGTTTGCCGCAACCTTAAGAGTTGAACCACAAGTTATTCCCTGCGTTTCTCAGAGCTGTATGGTGAGACTGTGATTATATCGTTTCTTTTTGGAAGAAGGTCCAGCAAAGTATTCTTAGAGATCACAAAAGCAAGAATGGATTGCGATACAGAAGAAATCTTCCTTCTCAGTGTACCGGTGGGCGATGCATCGAATTTGTTGCCAGAAGATGTGGTTAGTGCAGTTAGTGTAGCTGGGTTCAAAAAAGGTTTGGATAAGTTCTTGGAGGAGAAGTCCATTAACGGCTATTAATCAAGTTTACTTAGGGAATAGCCACTGCTATTAATTGCATCAGTAGCATGGGATCTTCTTAGTGTTTGGGTAATTGCCAGGTTCTTGTGGCCTGGTTTTGGCCTCTGTTGGAAACAGGATGCTGGGCTTGATGGACCCTTGGTCTGACCCAGCATGGCAATTTCTTATGTTCTTATGTTCTTAAGCCTTACATAAGTTAATAACTCGGATGCTGATAGCAGCTCAGTGCAAGGGAGGGAAGCAGAACCCTTCTAGCATGTGATCTTTTCTACAACAGATTAGGGGGAGGTTTCTATAAAAAAAAATGCACGGCTGCAGGCAGGAATCGTGCTCCGGCTTTTGTAAATATTTGAAACAGTTTTGAGCACCAGGTTGGGATAAAGACTACCCTGTTGAAGAGAAGGTAATTTGGGGTGGGATTTGAGCCGATTGCGTTTTCTGAACCTACTGGCTGTATAATATTTCTGATCACAAAAGTTATCTCTTGTGTATTCAAAACTTCAGCATAAGATTAAAATACAAACCCCTCCTCCCCCAGGATGTTTTGTTCCCTTGCATCAATCCGGCTATGGTCATCGGTCTCGACTTAAATTGGATAAGTGACTTATCTGGCCTAAGCATTTAGTTGGATGACTTAGGGTGGGGAATGGGCGGATCGGGGAGGAATCGAGTTAGATGGTAACTTATCTAGTTAACTCGGGTCAGCCCATACACCTTCCCTAAAGAGCTAATTTTAGCTGGGCATATTCAGTGGAACAACCATGCCTCTGAATATCCTGGCTAAGTAGCCGGATAAGTTTATTTTTCTAACTTGCCGAGCCGCACGGCAGCTGAATATTGCCCTTTAATTGTCTAGGAGTTAAAGCAAAAAAATCCTATCCGACAGCAAAATCCGATCACGGATTTACAGATTTTTGGACCTGCAACTTGCTGATTTACTTGCCATCTGAAGAGCGACAAGGAAGCAAAAAGAAAGACAACCATTGTTTCACCACCACACGTGGCATATTGGCATCCATCCTCGGCCAGAAACATTTCAGGTCCACGGGTGGCCCTTTGAAACCAGCAGTTCAAGATTTGTGGACCCTGCACAATGGGTCCATTTGGAAAGCTGGAATTTCCAGCGAATTTCCAAAATGTCAGGAGGTAAATATTCAGCGCCCCGTAGCCGGATAAGTAAGGCTGAGAATCGGGGAGGCCAGATTCAGATCCTGCTGACACTCCTTGTGACCTTGGGTAAGGCACGTCACCCTCCGTTGCCTCTAGTACAAACAGAAGGTGAATGCTCAATGTATGTGCTGTTTTATAAATATTGAGTCTATGCACATATTTTGGGTTTCATGGGTACATTTTACTGGGGGGAGGGGCTGTTTAGGGATGTTCGGGGGCAGAATCACACACAGCAGTTGCTATTTTGTAAGAGGTATGCGTGTATACATTACCGAACGTATTCATAGACTTTGACCCCTGCCAGTTCACTCGTGCAAGTGAAGTGGCTGGGAGGTCTGAATAAACTGGCAGGGGGTTCAGGGGGGTGAGGTGCTAGAGGGGCTGGTGGAGGGAGAGCTGGTGTGCACAAAAGGAAGTATTAAAAAAAAAAATTGTATACATAAATAATTTATAAAACACCTGCCTCCACGTACAATGGTGGGTGTTTGCTCATGCAGTGTCACGATTATTTTGCAGGTAAAATAGACGCACCTATGTCTATATTAATAGGTAGTACACCACGAAGACTGCAGAAAAAAGGTTGCATAGTCTGAATTTTAAATGCTCAAGTAAATACTTTTATTAGTCACAAGTATGGCAACTCCACTGTTTAAAAATGGTGTTTTACATAGCAAGGGTCCCCTTGCAGTGGAGTTGCCATACTTGTGAATAATAAAAGTATTTACTTGAACATTTAAAATTCGGACTGTGCAACCTTTTTTCTGCACTGTTTGTGGTGTATTATTGATTTTTGAGTGCAGCCATTGCTCTAGTGAAATGTTGGATTTATAAAATAGGTAGAGAATGGATGCATTTTCTAGCGTTGAAAATATATGTGCGTACTGAAACATACCTGCACGTGCTTTAGGAGCAGAAATACACGGTACAGCATTAATCTCCGTGCACCCACTTACGTGCGCAAATGCTGAATCGTGAATAGGTTTAAAAATTAGGATCTTAGATTAAGCCCTCTGGGGACTGGGAAAATACCTACTGTACCTGAATGGAACTGGCCTTGAGCTGCCATTGAAAAGGCATGCGCCAACCATAAATAAATTCTCCAAGCCGACATACTCGGATCACTAAATTGAAAGGAAAATTCTTTTATTTTTCTCCCTGTGTTGTCTGGACGTCGTAACAGTTCAGCATATAAAGACCAAAATGGTCCATCCAGTCTGGCCAGCCAAGGGGTTTAGGGTTTTAACTCTGTGCAGTTTACCTCTGTGCCCTCCTGCTTTTGGACCCTAACATAACACCCTCCCCACCCTCACAATGACAGAGGCTCAGAAGCTCCAACATAAGACCTTCTCCCCCCCCTCCATCGCCCCCAACATACACCAAATAACAAAGGGCTCAGCAGCCCTACATATCAGGCTACTTTGCCCTCTCTCTCTCTCTCCTCTGTCTCTCATCTCTCTCCTCCCAGCAGGCAGGCTGAGTCCCCTCTCTCATTCTCCAGGAGCCAAGCATGGGTCCTCGTCTCTCTCCAACACTTCCCTGCCCAGGCAGCGGTCTCTCTTCCCCCAGCCCCCCCTCCCTCCACGTGGAAGAGAGGACACACAGGGAGGGCAGGAAGGCGGCAGCAGATAACATATATTTAGGGGGGACCATAGGGCAATTTGAGCAAGTGGAGGAAAAAGTGCCGAGAGTACCAGCACGTACCCCGTTTAAAAAGAAAAAAAACCCCCAGCCTGCCCTGGTAACAGCACGGCAGGCAGACACAAATGGACAGCGGGCTGGACAAGGCCATCCTCTGCCACTCTTTCGCACTGATACACAGACCACATGGATCGAAGCGTGGATGAGTCCGGGATGGGCGCACACATGAGTGTTTTCGGAGAAGCAGGGCTAATGTTTTGTTTTTTTTTTACAGACCGTAGTGTGTGAAACTAATTTAATTTTAACTAGGGTTCATACTTACTAAGCCCTGCAATTTTTTCAGTACCTACACAGATTTAGTTGTTACTATGGAGGAATATTAAAGTTAATCTTTAAACCATTCTGTTTAAGCCACGCGAGATTAGCATATGTTAGATAGAAACACAGCGTGACCTTCGGGTTCATATATTTTGGGGGTTTTTTTTTCTGGGCGTCCGGGGCTGCGTGACCACAGCCCCCCCTCACGGTGCCTCTGACTTTTTCTCGGCAGAATATCGCAAGAGGTTTGCTATTGCTTTCTGTAGCCCAGAGCTCCTTGGCTTCCCTGGTGGGCCCCCTGTCTGGGGGGACTGACTCTGCTTAGCTTCTAAGATCTAACAAATCTGGGCTCACTAGGCTGTCCCAGACGGGTGTTATTGAGAGACATATGTGGTAAGGTTTTCATGATCTATGGAACCTGTCCCTGTTTGCTGATTATATATTGTAAAATAAAGGTCTGAATCATTAAGACATGTCTTTAAAACAGAAATTTATCAATAAAAGCAATTAGCTTTACAGCAGGAGGTTATCTTTATTATCCAATCTGAGTGACTTAAAGATTTTCTTGCTTGTTCTCCATTTCACTTTACTAAAACCTATAACCATTTCATTTGTCATATTGAATCCCTTAATTCTGGCAAGGAGTTAAAAACCAGGTTCTCTAAAAGACTTAATTCCAGTCCTCTTTGTACAGTGGATTTACTGGCGTCCGGCCCGTGGCGTGAGCAGAAGCACCAACGTGTGAGGATGAATCCCATCCCAGCCAAGAGCTCAGTACCCCCCCCCCCCCCCCCCCCCCCGCGCAGAGAGTACAAAACCAAGCTAAAGCTGATTAAAACGTCTGTCAGATACTTACATTTTTCAAATACTGGAGCAAATATATCTTCCTTAAAACAATGGGGGGACCTTCTCAAATAGGTTTCTGCAGCAAATCCGAAAAATTCAGAGTCCACGCAAATAAACAGAATCTTTTTTTTTTTTCTTCCAGGAAATGTCACTGCCGCTTTCAGCCAAAATGTTCTCACGCTAAATGTTTTCACAGTTCACAGAAAATTAGATGGGGAGGAGTCTGGCTTCCTTTAACCAATTAAATTAAAGAATCATTTTAACCACAAGAATGCCAGCCTTTTGTGGCTGGAAGTACAGCATTTATCCAACTTGCTCTTCACCTCAGGAAATGGCTTTCGGAAATTACTCCAACAAAGTCTGAACTTGAAGTTCTCTCTCCAGCGGCCGGGTTTTCCACTCCTGTTTTGCTTTAGTTCTCCAGTTCCCAAAAAAATGGATCAGAAGAGGCTTTTGCAAGGCTGTTGATGAGGTAAAGTCTTGATTAAGAAAATGAGGCGGAAATAGTAAGACCCAAATTCCTAAGCAAAATGAATCCACATTCGCCGTGTAATGTTCCAGCTGCTTGCATCTGGCCCTGGTCAAGGGTTTTATAAATGGTGGAGGATGGTTTTATAAGTGGTACAAGGGCAGACTAGATAGGCCGTGTGGTCTTTTTCTGCTGTCATTTTTCTATATTTTTATGGATCCATGATTTTGACAAGGAGTGGCCAGCGAAAATTTGCCATAACATGAGAGAAAAACATTTGGGCAGCATAGAAGAGAGGGAAAACCTGATTGCCCCATTAATAACCTTAATTTCATACATACAACTTCCCCTTCATGACTAATTCACCCGTAACAATATAATATGCAGCATTTATTCACATTCCAGCATCCGAAGACCCAACTCCAAATCAGCAAGCAGGTACAACTCCAGACCTGTTAGTTTCTAGGGGATCTTTTTCTGCTCTTTTTTTTCTCTTTTTGAGGGGTGACCGGCAGTTTCTTCCATCTTAGTGAGAATGGGGCTGGCTTATGGCCTTCGATCATAATTACCTGCAGTTCTTCCCCTTCCATCTTCACTTAGCCCATCCATCGTAGCGATGGTCCTTGGCCATAGGTCATCAACCATGGCTCCCTTTGGAATGCAAGAGCAGGAAGCTCAGATTCAGTGCATCCCCTCTGCTCTACCCATTAACAGTTATACCATATACATACATTGAGAAGTCAATTCACCCAAGTTGAGGCCATGGTGACTATTTTAATTTTTTAAATAAACTGAGGTAGATATTCAAAAGCCATTTAGATAGATTAACTGAAAGTTATCCATGTATTAACTGAAAGTTACCCCAACCCCTTTCCTATCCCTCTTCCCCCCTCCCTCCCTCCCTTTTCTACACAAATGATACATTATATGTTATCCCCTTTCTGTATATATTGTATATAATTGCAATCCTAGCTTAGAATAATTTAAGGATTAACTTAATTCTCAATTAACTTAATTCTCAATTCTCCTTCCCATTTTCCCCCCAGTCATTTATTCTCTTGTTAATATGATTTTTTATTTATGTTCACCTTTATATTTCCCCCTCCTTTCAATTATCCTCTTGTTTAATATGTTATACTTGTTTTTTGTTAAACCTGTTCGATGTAAAGCGCTCTCCAAGCACTAGTTTTATGTTACGCTGTGAACCGATGTGATATCACTGATGAATGTCGGTATATAAAATCTTTAAATAAATAAATAAATAAATAAAATGTATGTGGCTAATATACCATTTCAGCCTTATCCGACTATAATTTAGCCAGATATAAAAAAGGCTTTCTGGAAAGGGGTTCCAGTATGTGACTAACTTAACCACAGGCCACTCTCCTGTGCGCGCGATTCTGTATTCAAATTAGGTCCAGCGGTAAAAAGAGGTGCTAGGGACACTAGTGCGTCCCTAGTGCCTCTCTTTGGACAGGAGCGGTGGCTGTCAGCGGGTTTGACAGCCAACGCTCAATTTTGCCGGCGTCTGTTCTCAAACCCGCTGACAGCCACTGGTTCGGAAACCGGACGCTGGCAAAATTGAGCATCCGGTTTTTAACCCACGAGCCGTGGGCTGACTTAAATTTTTTTTTTTTAAACTTTTTGTAACTTTCGGGACCTCCGACTTAATATCACCATGATATTAAGTCTGAGGGTGCACAGAAAAGCAGTTTTTACTGTTTTTCTGTGCACTTTCCCGGTGCCTGGAGAAATTAGCGCCTACCTTTCGACCCCTTACTGAATAAGGGGTAACGCTTTCACGTCGAAAACGCGTGTCCAATTGCGGGTTAACAGTGCGCTCCGCTGGAGCGCATTGTACTGTATCGGCCCGTAAGTTAGCCACATAACTTTAGACCTGCTCGGAAGCAGATCTAAAGTTATCCAGCCATGTGTGGCTGGATAATTAGCTACTTAAGTGGATATCCTTAAATGATATCCGGCTAAGTAGCGCTGTCATAAGAATGGAAAAACTATAAAATATAGTAGCCTCTGGGGCAACCTCATCCCTCTCCCCTCACCCCCACTATATTTTATGAAGGCCCTGTCGGGCCATTCTTGTCTCAACCCCCAGAACGTTTTGACATTGAAGCTCCCATCCTGATTTTTGTTAACATTTATACCAATCTTGTCGAACAGCCTTCCCTCCCACCCTCCTGCAAAGAAGAGAAATGGCGTGGATTTACCCCCCCCCCCCCTGTACCTTCTAGTTTATTGCCAGGAGCAAGGGACCCTCTGCCCCGCTCCTGGCACCTCCAGCGCTGCTCTAAAACAGGCAGCACCGGAAACGTTAGCTTAAAGTAAGCTAACGTTTCCAGCGCTGCCTATTTTAGAGCAGAGCTGGAGATGCTGGGAGTGGATAGAGGTTCCTTGCTCCCGGCAATAAAAAAGAAGGTACTGGAGGGGATTTGGGTGTGTGTATGTGTGTGCGTGTGTTAGTGGATGGATCTATGCCATTTCTCTCCTTTGCTGTTCGCTGATTTGGAGTTATTCCTGTCTCCAAATTGAGAGGAGGGGTGATAAAAAAAAGACTTCCACTAAACTCAAAAGAGAATACTAAATATCCAAAACCTTCTAGGATATCCCTGTCACTGCAGCATTTCTCTGTTTCTAGAAGGATACTGGCAGATCTTCTGTAACCTGGCATCCGGATTCGGGGGATGGCTGTCTCCAGAAGCACCAGGCTGTAACCCAGTTTAGTAATCTTTAAAATTGTCAAAACTCCTGAAGGGAAGTACCCAACCTGGTAGGAAGGAGTATCCCTAAAAATATGCTGAGTGAGGCTGTAGGCTCCACCAAATTGAACCCACTCAAGCTGGAGCTCCTCTTGCCTCCAACATTCAACTAAAATGCTACGATGAATCTAGCTCTAGCCCCTCGATATAATCAGGGTCTACCCACTCAGCTGTCTCTAGAGGAGGAGATGTAAAATAGTATCCCTCTTGTTTCCACGATTTTTCCCAGCATTGATGTCTCTTACCAGTCTATAGTTTACTGGATCACCTTTGGAGCCCTTTTTAAAGATCAGGGTTACATTGGCCTCCCTCCAATACCAGGCATAATGGATGATTTTAATGATTAGTTGCAAATTACTAGTAATAGATTTGCGATTTTATTTTTGAGTTCTTTCAGAACTCTGGGGTATAAAACATCTGGTCCAGGCAATTTGCTACTCTTGGTTTGTCAATCTGCCCTATTACATCATCCGGGTTTCCCATGATTTGTTTCAGTTCTTCTGAATCATCACCATTAAATACCTTTTCTGGCACAGGTACTTCCCCAACATCCTCTTCAGTAAACACTAAAGCAAAGAAATGATTTAGTCTTTCTGCTTTGTCAGTGTCTTCCCTGAGTGCCCCAGTAACCCCTTGATTTTCAAACAATCCAATTGACTCCCTCACAGGCTTCCTGCTTTGGATATATTTTACCAAGTTTATATTATGAGTTTTTGCCTCTACAGTCAGTTTCTTTTCAAAATCTCTTTTTTGCCTGCCTTATCAAACTTTTACATCTAACTTGTCAAAGCTTATGCTTTTTCCTATTTTCTTCAGTTGTAATCTTTATTTCATCTTTCAAAAAATTATTTTAGCTAAAATTACCTCTTTCACCTCATCTTTTAACCATGCTGGCAGTCATTTCACCTTCCTTCCATCTTTTCTAATGCATGGAAAGCATCTGGTGTGGGCTTCCAAGAAAGTATTTTTAAAGAATGTCCATGCCTGATGTAAACTCTTAACGTTTGTAGCTGCACCTTTTAGTTTTCTTCTGATTCTTTTCCTCATTTTATCAAAGTCTCCCTTTTCAAAATTAAATGCTAGAGCAGGAGATTTACTTAATCACTGCCTTTCAGTTATTAAGTGAAATTTGATCAAATTCTGATCACTTTTGCCAAGTGGCCCCACTGCCATTATCTCTCGCAACAAATCCTGCATTCCACTAAGATGTAGGTCTAAAATTGCTTCCCCTCTCATTGGTTCTTTGGACCAGCTGTTCCATAAAGTAGTTCGTTATTTCATCTAGAAACTTTACCCAGTCAATATTATTATTTACCTGATAATTTCGTTTTCCTTAGTGTAGACAGATGGTCCCAGGGCCAGTGGGTTTATGCTCCCCTGCCAGCAGATGGAGACAGAGCAAGCTGACATCACCGTATACATAGCTCTACAGTGACCCCAGCCTGCCAGTATTCTTTTCAAAAGCAACTGTGGATAGACTAGCAAAAGATTAAAAACATGATTAAAAATAGGAACCTGGGGCTGTACTCTCTCTGGAATTCTTTACCCAACCCACTTCGTTTATTATCCAATTCTCAACAATTTAAAAAATCATTAAAAACATATCTATTTCAAACAGCATTCAACATCCCTTCACAATCTAATCAACAACACTCCACTACCTAGTATCCTTCCGGGCTTCCATAAGTTAATCTCATTTCTCTTCTCATCTCAAACTCCCCCTCCCTACCCTTTTCCTCCCCATGATTATAATATGAACCTTGACCCAGCTCCATTATTAGTTAGACTTTTTGTTAACACCACTACCTTTTAAGGTATATACCAGTTTTTGTATTTTAATATTATTTTAATTTTTATTTCATTTTATTTCATTTTTACTTTGAAAACCGTTTTGAAAAGCGGTATAAAAATACTATAAAATAAATAAATAAATAAATAAATAAATAACTAACCAACAAAAAACACTGAACTCACATAAGATTCTAGGTAGTCCAAGCTAGGGACTAGATAAACACTTACTAGCAATCACTTGGGACCCATAGCCCCACAGGATAACTGTTGACACACTCATGCAGTAACTGAGGGTGGGAAGCTGAATCCATCCATCTACACTAAGGAAAACAAAATTATCAGTTAAGTAATTTCTCCATTTCCTAGCATGTAGACAGATGGACTCAGGACCAGTGAGATGTACTAAAGCTACTTCCCAATAGGGTGGGAGGCTGCCGGCAGTCCAGTCAACACCGCACGTGCAAAGACTGCATCCTCCCAGGCCTGCACATCCAGGCGATAAAACCTGGAAAAAGTGCGTAAGGCAGACCACATCGCAGTTCGGCAGATATTATTTATTTAGTATTTTTTATATACCGAAGTATAGCAGAGTTGCCTTCACTCCGGTTTACAAACAAAAACAACATGTTACATAGAACGGTGTTTTAAATATAAAATTAACACTAATGAGAGATGACATAACAATGAGAATGAATAAAACAAAAAACACGGGAGACAACAGACACTGCCTGAGCCCTAGATTCAGCAGAGTTCTGGTTCCTTAGAATCCCAGCTCCAAAGAGTTGAGTTAGTTTGCCAGCATGCACTATGGCTGAACACAAAGCAATTAGCCCCACCTCAACTGGTTACAACCAGGTCTGTTCAATTCTATTTACTTCTAAGTCTTAGAAAAGCATTCAAATTAGCACACTTTCAGGTTTCAATACAAATCTGCCCTTTACAAACAGAGCAAGGCACAAACTTTGGCAAATAGACAGCTCTATAACATTTAAGCACTGGTAAATAAAATAAAATTGCACTTAGATTCAGCAGCGTTCTGGTTCACACAGGACATTAAGGAACTCAAAAAATAACAGGATTATAGTGGACTCTGGTAGAATTAGACCTGTGATGCGGAGACACACAGGGGTAGATTTTAAAAGCCTGTGCCGGCGCGCCTATTTTGCATAGGCCACTGGCGCACGCAAAGCCCCGGGACGTGCGTACGTCCTGGGGCTTGCTAAAATGGGCGGTCCGGGGGCATGTCCGGGGCATGTCTGCGGTCCGGGGCGGTCCAGGGGTGTGGCTGAGTGCCCCGACACAGCGGCCTGTGTCGGGGCCTGGCCAGCTGGTGCGCGTGAGTTATGCCTGCTAGTGGCAGGCATAACTCCATCGAACAAGGTAGGGGGGATTTAGGTAGGGCTGGGGGGGTGGGTTAGATAGGGGAAGGGAGGGAAAGGTGGAAGGGGACAAAAAAAAAGTTCCCTCTGAGGCCGCTCTGATTTCGGAGCGGCCTCGGAGGGAACGGAGGCAGGCTGCGCGGCTCGGCGCGCGCAGTCTGCCGATTTTGGGCAGCCTTGCGTACGCTGACCCCGGATTTTAATGGATACGCGTGGCTATGCGCATATCTATTGAAATCCCGCATACACTTGTTTGCGCCTGGTGCGCGAACAAAAGTACACATGTGCGCAAATTTATAAAATCGACCCCACACTGTATCAAGTGCAAAAAGTACAAAAAGCCTTCTCTGTATTAAATACTGAAAACGTTCTTGAAAAAAAAGATTGAAGTGTTATCAGAAAAGAGAGAGGAAACCCAATGCATACAGAAATTCCAGATCAGTAACCAAAGGAAAAAGCTCATTGTGACCGGTAAAGTGGATAACAAAACTCAACTAAAGTCACAAAAGGAGTCCAGGAAAAGCGGTAACCTGAATGAGAAAAGCTGGAAAGCTATGAGCACAAACGCTCATAGTTTGTGCAATAAAATGCCAGATCTGCAAGCCCTAATGGTAGAGGCAGACTTAGACATTGTTGCAGTCAAAATGAGGTGGTTTACGGAATCACATGATTGAGATACGGCAATACCGGGCTGTAACTTGTTAAGGAAGGACAGAGAGGATAGGAAAGGGGGAGGAGTGGCTCTTTATGTCAGAAACAATATCCAAGCATCTGAGCTGCAAGGAAGATGGGGCAATGAAGAAGCAGTATGGGCCGACCTAAAAAAAGATGATGGGGCATCCATTTATATTGGAGTGGTTTACAGGCCTCCAAATCAAGAAGAGCATGACAGAGATCTGGTTGAAGACATCCAAAAGATGGGAAAGAAGGGAGAAGTGGTGATCGTTGGAGACTTTAATATGCCGGATGTAGACTGGAGTATCACTTCTGCAGAATCTAACAATAGTAGAGAAATAGTGGATGCCCTGCAAGGGGCTTTGTTCAAACAAATGGTAATGGAACCCACAAGAGAGGGAGCTATACTCGATTTAGTGCTCACTAATGGAGATAATGTCTCTGATGTCCAGGTGGGAGCCCACCTCAGCACCAGTGATCATCAAACTGTATGGTTTCATATCACACAAAGGATATGGAGAAGAAGCACGAAGACCCGAGTTTTGCAATTCAAAAACACGGACTTTGATGAAATGGGGAAGTACCTGGAGGAAGAACTAGAAGGCTGGGAGAACGAGAGAGATGTGGAACAACAGTGGACCAAACTAAAAGGAGCAATTACCAAGGCAACTAATCTATATGTTAGAAAGGTAAAGAAAAGCAAAAGAAAAATGAAACCTATCTGGTTCTCAAAGGAGGTGGCTGACAAAATAAAGGCTAAAAGAACAGCATTCAAGAAATATAAAGGATCCCAAAGGGATGAGCACAAAGAAGAATATCTGGTGGAACTGAGGGAGACGAAGAAAGTAATCAAGAAGGCAAAAAGTTAAGCGGAAGAAAGGATTGCCAAAGAGGTAAAGCGAGGTGACAAAACATTTTTCAGATACATCAGAGAAAGGAGAAAAGTCCAAAGTGGTATAGTGAAATTGAAAGGTGGAAAAGTTCAATGTGTGGAGGGAGATGAAGAAATGGCAGAAATATTAAACAAATACTTCAGTTCGGTGTTCACTAAAGAGGACCCTGGAGAAGGACCGTCACTAGTTAACAAGAAACTGGAGGGGAATGGAGTAGATGTAACTCCATTTACAGTAGAGAATGTATGGGAAGAGCTGGGGAAACTGAAAGTGGAAAAAGCCATGGGGCCTGATGAGGTTCATCCCAGGATACTGAGGGAGCTCAGAGATGTGCTGGCAGCTCTGCTGTGTGACCTGTTCAATAGATCCCTAGAAATGAGAGTGGTGCCGAGAGATTGGAGAAGAGCAGTGGTGGTCTCCTTCACAAGAGTGGGAGCAGAGAGGAGGCGGGCAACTACAGACCAATTAGCCTCACCTTGGTGGTGAGAAAAGTAATGGAGTCGCTGTGAAAGAAAGAATAGTGAACTATCTACAGTTGGGAGAATTGCTGGACCAGAAGCAGCATGGATTCACCAGGGGATGATCCTGTCAGACAAATCTGATTGACTTTTTTGACTGGATGATTAGGGAATTCATAGAGGAAGAGCACTCGATGTCATCTACTTGGATTTCAGTAAAGCTTTTGATACGGTCCCGCACAGGAGGCTGGTGAGTAAAATGAGAAGCTTACGAGTGAGTGTCGAGGTGGTGACCTGGATTGCAAACTGGTTGACTGACAGAAGGCAATGTGTGATGGTGAATGGAACTTACTCTGAAGAGAGAGCAGTGATAAGCGGATTGCCGCAAGGATCGGTGTTGGGACCGATCCTGTTCAATATCTATATGAGCGACATAGCGGACGAGATAGAAGGTAAGGTTTGTCTTTTTGCCGATGACACTAAGATCTGCAACAGAGTGGACATGCCGGAAGGAGTGGAGAGAATGAGACGGGATTTAAGGAAGCTGGAAGAGTGGTCGAAGATATGGCAGCTGAGATTCAATGCCAAGAAGTGCAGAGTCATGCATATGGGGTACGGAAATCCGAAAGAACTGTATTCGATGGGGGGTGTAGGGCTGATGTGCACGGAGCAGGAGAGAGACCTTGGGGTGATAGTGTCAAATGATCTGAAGTCGGGGAAACAATGTGAGAAGGCGATAGCTAAAGCCAGAAGAATGCTGGGCTGCATAGAGAGAGGAATATTGAGTAAGAAAAGGGAAGTTATTATCCCCTTGTACAGGTCCTTGGTGAGGCCTCACCTGGAGTTCTGTGCTCAGTTCTGGAGACTGTATCTCCGAAGGGACAGAGACAGGATGGAGGCAGTCCAGAGAAGGGCGACAAAAAAGGTGGAGGGTCTTCACTGAATGACTTATGAGGAGAGATTGAAGAATCTTAATATGTACACCCTGGAGGAAAGGAGGAAGAGAGGTGATATGATACAGACTTTCAGATACTTGAAAGGTTTTAATGATCCAAAGACTACGACAAACCTTTTCCGTTGGAAAAAAATCAGCAGAACCAGGGGTCACGATTTGAAGCTCCAAGGAGGAAGACTCAGAACCAATGTCAGGAAGTATTTCTTCACAGAGAGGGTGGTGGATGCCTGGAATGCCTTTCCGGAGGAAGTGGTGAAGACCAAAACTGTGAAGGACTTCAAAATGGTGTGGGATAAACACTGTGGATCCATAAATTCTAGAGGATGTGAATGAAGAGAGAGTTGCTTGCGGGAATGACAGCTAATACCTGGAGATAATATCCTTATTCAATAGACATATACACGGTTAATGCGACTACGACAGTGCTCTATGCTTCAACGGCAAGAGGAAATGTGGATAAAAGGATTTGCATTCACAAAAAAGTAGGGAGTAGCTTGCTTGTTACAGTAGTTACTACCCCAAACCAAACAAGCCTGATACTTCACTTTCAATTCATATCCAGTGTAGCTCTCTGCTTCAATGGCAGGGGTGAATGAAGAAAAGATGATTTTATATTCAGACAACAACCAACAAGGACTGAATTACATAGTCTGGGTAAATAAATAAACATGGGCGTAGCTTGCTTGTTACAGCGGTTACTACCCCAAATCAATTAAGCCTGATACTTCACTTTTGATACATATCCAGAGTAGCTGTCTGCTTCAATGGCAGGGGGGAATGAAGAAAGGTGGATTTATATTCAGATAACAACCAACAAGGACTAAATTGCACAGGCTGGGTAAACAAATAAGCGTGGGAGTAGCTTGCTTATTGCGGCGGTTACTACCCTAACCAATTAAACTAGATACTTCACTTAGAAGCAGTTCCAGCACTGCTCTCTACATTAATGGCGAGGGTGGAAGGGAAATAGAACCAAAAGGTTACATTGATGGCGGGGGTGAATGGGAAATAGAACCAAAAGGTTACTAAATGCAAAGAGTAACAGATAAGTATGAGAGAGAGAGAAGTGTGAAAGCTTGCTGGACAGACTGGATGGGCCATTTGGTCTTCTGCCGTCATTTCTATGTTTCTGTGTTTCAGCCCTGAGGAGTGAGATAAAGTAGTTAGAGATTTCAAATTCAAAGGCTGCGCTTTTAGGTATATTTTGAGTAGATTACTACCGTTTTTCATGGGGGCAGTTGACAAGATAGCCACTCCTCCCCGCAAATGAGCTACTTGCCCACTGTTTGCACCACGGGGAAGAAGTGTCCCAAATTTGCCCACCTGAAATCTGGTTGCCTTATTCTAACCTCATTGCACCTACAAATGATGTTCAGACACAAGTGACTGTTAGGAAAAAGAGAAGTCCATGAATGGTTCCGTTAGAATCCACTGGGTTTGGGTGGTTGGAGTGGGGCGACAGCAAAGTGATCATTTGCACAGGGGAACAAAACAGGCAGTGCCGGCCCAGAGCAGCCTTCCTCCATTGTTCCTATGGAAGCGGAAAGGACTCTCTTCTTTTCCTCCCATGGAACTCCCTGGCAGCCAGTGACTCCCACACTTTTTGTTTTTATTCTATCCTATTGGCAGAAAAGAGGCATTGGCTAGGCAGGGCTCAGAAGTATGCACAGTAGTAACATAAGAATATGCCATACTGGGTCAGACCAAGGGTCCATCAAGCCCAGCATCCTGTTTCCAACAGTGGCCAATCCAAGTCACAAGAACCTGGCAAGTACCCAAAAACTAAGTCTATTCCATGCTACTGATGCAATTAATAGCAGTGACTTATTCTCTAAGTGAACTTAATTAATAGCAGGTAATGGACTTCTCCTCCAAGAACTTATCCAATCCTTTTTTAAACACAGCTATACTAACTGCACTAACCACATCCTCCGGCAACAAATTCCAGAGTTTAACTGTTCGTTGAGTGAAAAAGAACTTTCTCCGATTAGTTTTAAATGTGCCCCATGCTAACTTCATGGAGTGCTCCCTAGTCTTTCTACTATCCGAAAGAGTAAATAACCGATTCACATCTACCCGTTCTAGTCCTCTCGTGATTTTAAACACCTCTATCATATCCCCCCTCAGTCGTCTCTTCTCCAAGCTGAAAAGTTCTAACCTCTTTAGTCTTTCCTCATAGGGGAGCTGTTCCATTCCCCTTTGTAAGAGCTATATGCATATACTTTAATGAGCTTATTCGTACGCTTTTACATCTGCTAATTGACTGGCGCAAGTAAAATCAAACTTGTCTGTAATTTTTGGGTGGGAGATATGGGTGAACTGATGGGGGTTCAGGGTGAAGTGTTAGAAGGTCTAGGTGAACCGGAAACAGGCTGGATGAATTGGTGATTAGTGAACTGGTGATTTTAAGTATGTGCACAAATATTTTTGAAGTGGTATACACATATACTTTATAAAATATCTGCTGCCATAAGTATATCAGGATTATTATGCGTACAAGTTATATTTATCATTTTATGCCTAAAATATGCATATGTATTTTTATAAACTAGGTGAGAAGGTGTTTTCTTGCACTGGAAATATTTGTGCATACTGAAACATACACACGTACTTTCAGAGCAGAACTACACAGTATTTTACAAAATGTGCAGCTCGCTCCACACAGTTTATAAAATACCAGGATAAATCTCTGTGCGTCCACTTAAACGTGCAAATGCTGCACAGTGAATAGGTTTGAAAGTTAAGATCCCCTCCCCCCTCCCCTGTGCATATCTTTCTACTGGAAACATTTCCAAGTCCTGAATTTGGGTGACTTATTTATTTTTATTTATTTAAGCATTTTATATACCGAGGTACATTGGGAACATCACCCCGATTTACAGGTAACATAATGCCAGCAACAGGCTTTATAATAAACAGGTAACATAATGTAGCAACAGGAGTTAAAAGAGTACAGAAAAACACCGCAAGCTAATTAACTGTGTCGAAAGGGCATGTATTACATGCATGGGAGGATGACGAATAGTATTCTTCTCCGCTGTCTCCATTGGCTTACAATTGTGACCTGGGCTGAGTTCCAACTTATGACGCTACTGCTTCGTACACTGGAGGGCAATCACCCGTCATATCTTTCTTTGCGATTACATCCTATGGAACTGCCTCTCGTTAGAAATAAGATCAGAGCCTAACTATTTGTCTAGAAAAAAAAGTTTAAACTTGGTTTTATTTTTCAAGAATTGAGATTCATTAAAATCCTTCCTTTCAAGATGACATCTGAAGTTCATGAGAACTCGGGAGGAGCTGCTCCCTCTGTACCATCGATAGGAGGGGTACCAAATCCATTAGTAGGGAACAGCGCTGATCCGGAGCAATTTAGTTTAGATTTCTCATCTCCTCTGCCTGAGGCCTTGCGTGGGAACCCTAAAACAGTGACTATGGAAATGCTATGGCATGCTATGAATGTGTTACAGAATAATATAATGAAGTTAAATATTAATATTAAAGAGATGCAAAATGTATTATTAAATTTAAATCCCATGGTAACAAACTATGGGACAGTTCTGACTAAAGTTCAGGAAGATATCTCTTCAATTAAAAATGTTCAATCTACAATAATACAAGAAAAGTTAGATATTCCAATCTTAGATTTGTCAATTTCCCCAAATGTAAGATGATTTCACCAAAGGAACAACTTAAAAATTATTTTCTTGAAATATTGACATGGCAACCAGAGAATTTCCCATTGATTATTAATCCATATTTTATTAGTGGAAAGAAAATGTCAGAGCAAGTGGTGCAAGATTCCTCTTTAAATGTCACTGAGTTGATAGAAACATCTTTCACTTCCCAGGTAGAACAGAGGGGCATTCTTATGGTTAAATCTGCACTGTCTTCTGACAGAGAGAGAGTTTTAAAAGCATTTATGTTAAAAAGAAACTCTCTCTACTTAGGGCAAAAAAATCTGGGTATTGATTTATAACTCTGGCTAATATTGCGAGAACTTTTGGGATTCAAATTATGAATCGATTCCCATGCAAATGTGTCGTGCGGGTAGATGGAGTGAAATATGTATACTTTGACCCATCTCAGTTAGAGAGATTCCTGGAAGAGCGAAGGAACCGAAATATGGAAGATTAGTATTTAATTTAAATTAATTTAATTTAATTTAATACTGGAATATAGAAATATTATACTCTGTTTTTTATGTTATAAAGATTACATAATTTGTATTGTTAAATTGCTCTAATATGCTCCCCTTTTGATTGGTACTTAGGGAACAGGTGATTTATTATGATAGTATATTTGTTGTTGGGATTTTGTGTATAAAGTATAATGTATACCTGTTTTCTTAAAGAATATTCAATGTTAATAATTGGATAATGTAAACTGGAAATTTATAAATAAATAAATAAAATACTGACTGATGTGAGATAGGTGATGGCAATAGTTGATCTGAGGTATGTCTTGGGGTAATTAGTATTTGCTGAGATATTTGGTCTGGATGGGGGAGCCAATGGCTTTTCATTTATCTTTTTTTTTTTTTTTTTTTCCTGTGGGACAATGGGGTGGTTTGTTTGGACCAGAAATATTTTGTATGTATATGAAATGGTGTATTCCTGCTTTTTATTATATTTGCTTTGCTTTTGATTATGCTTGTATTTTTGCTTTGCTATACACTGTTTTTGGATGGCTTTGTTTGGAAAGAGAGATGGAAAGTAATAAAATAAAATAAATTTGGCTGATGAAATAAAAAGTACACTTGCAAAATTTGTGGACAATATAGAAACACAGAAACGTGATGGCAGAAAAAGATCATATGGTGCATCTAGTCTGCCCATCCAGCTAATTTATCTAGCCGTTACAAATCTCATCACTCCCTCAAGGATCTCTGCTTTCTTGAATACAGATACCATTTGTTGCTGTTCCATGCCATTCCATGCATCCACTACTCTCTCTGTAAAGAAATATTTCCTAAGATTACTCCTGAGTATATACCCCCTTTCACCCTCATTAAATGGCCCCTTATTCTACAGCTACCGCGCACATGTTATAAAATCCAGGGTCGGCGCGTGCAAAGGGGTGCACAATTGTGCAACTTGTGTGCGCCGAGCCGCGCAGGCTGCCTCCGTTCCCTCCGAGGCCGCTCCGAAATCGGAGCGGCCTCGGAGGGAACTTTTCTACTGCTCCCCCCACCTTCCCCTCCCTTCCCCTATCTAACCCGCTCCCCAGCCCTAACTAGATCCCCCCCTACCTTTGTTTCAGAAGTTACGCCTGCCCGCCATCCCCCGGCAGAGGCCGCTGCGTTGGAGGACTCGGGACCGCCCCCCGGACCGCCACCGAACCTCTGCCATGCCCCCGAACTGACCCCTAGACCCGTCCCCGGACCTGCCCCCAGACTGCCACCATGCCTCCAGACCCACCCCCCTTCCCGCCCCTTTTTCGAAGACCTGGGGCTATGCAAGATAGGCTCGGTGCACGCAGGGGCAGCTTGGGGTAGCTTTTTGGGGGTTACGCGTATAACCCTTTGAAAATCTATCCCATAGTCTAGTGTTCTCCCTTGATCCAACTCTCTGGTCACCCAATCAAAGAAATTAATAAGATTCATCTGACAAGATTTATCTCTGGTAACACTTTGCTGCCTCAGATCTTGCAATACACTGGATTCCAGAAACTGCACTATCCTCTGTTTTTCCATTAGTTTGTTCACCACAGAGGTCAGACTAACTGGCCTGTAGTTCCCAGCCTCCTTCTTACTTCCAATTTTATGAATAGGAACCACATCCGCCCTTTTCCAGTCCTCCGGAACTACTCCAGACTCTAAGGAAGCATCAATAAGATCAGCCAGCGGAGCTTCCAGGACTTCTCTCAGTTCCCTCAGTACCGTCGGATGTCCCATCCGGCCCCATCGCCTTATCTACTTTAAGTTTAGTTAGTTCCTGCCAAACACACTGTTCTGCATTTACCTCACTTCTTATCTTATTTGTATTCATTTTATATGGACCTGCTTAAGGCCTTTCTACAGTGGACACCAAGTACCGGGCACCTTTAGGGGCAATCGCTGAGAGAAAAAGAGACCAAAAAGACCAAATAAAATTGAAAAAACACTTCGTGCTGAACTCAGGGATGAAGAGACCCGCCTCCCCTGACGTCATCACGCTCAGCGGCGAGCCGGTAAACGGCCACATTCCACCAGGTGTCGCGTGCCGTGCGTCGCACGCCGAAAGGGTGCGCCAAAGGGGCACTCCCCTTTGTGCACCCCTTCGAGCAATCCTTTGTGCTACGCTTATTTTAATTCCCTTAAGTTTTCCTTTGTTAAATAACCTTTTTCATAGTGTTTAGTAATCCTTTGTTTATTAAATAATTTCAATGTATTTGACTTAGGAAACCTATTTTCCTGCATACTCTGTTTTTAATGTAAACCGGTATGATTTGTATCTGATACAAGAATGTCGGTATATAAAAATGCAAAATAAAATAAATAAATTAAGTAGAAATATTTGTTAAGCAATTTTACTTTTTCCTCAAAAGAACATAAGAAAATGCCATACTGGGTCAGACCAAGGGTCCATCAAGCCCAGCATCCTGTTTCCAACAATGGCCAATCCAGGCCATAAGAACCTGGCAAGTCCCCCAAAACTAAGTCTATTCCATGTAACCATTGCTAATGGTAACCATTGCAGTGGCTATTCTCTAAGGGGCGGATTTTCAAAAGCATTTACATGCGTAAATCTGGGTTTTACGCATGTAAATGCACTTTACTCGAGTAAGTGGGCTTTTGAAAATTGCTACAATATATGCCATTGAATCGTCCATAGGATTTATTCGCATAAGTGCACTTTACATGAGTAAATGGCTTTTGAAAACTGCTACAATAGTAGTTACATTTATGCGTGTAACTCCTTTGAAAATTACCCCCTAAGTGAACTTAATAGCAGGTAATGGACTTCTCCTCCAAGAACTTATCCAATCCTTTTTTAAACACAGCTATACTAACTGCACTCCATCAGCCTCTGCATATTCCTTCCCTTTACCTTTGAGTCTCTCAATGTCAGTTTTGCACTTCCTTCTATCACTAACATGTCTAAAAAGAAACCCCCAAAAGCCCCCTCCTCCATTTTACTATATTTGCTATTTTTTCTTCTATTTGATTTTTTGTATTCCTGACTACTTTCCTGGCTTCTCTTAGCTTTTCCAGATATTTTTGGGAGGAGCTGCAAGCACCATGGACAGTATTAGAGCTTAAACTAGTAGTCGATAAGAGAAAATGTGCTACATTTCTGTTTTGAGCTGTGCTCTGATCTCTGAAATGGTGGCTTTGGAGCTCTGTCTTGAAAGGAGTTCTGCTACCCTGTTGAAAGGAAGCAGCAGTTAACAACTGGGGTTTCCAACTATCTCCAGACTTTCGGGATAGGTTGATCCAGTCCTGGTTTTACCCCATTGCATGACAGACTTGTAGTCTTGTTTTTCTAAGGGACTGCAATAGAGAAGTCAAAACTACAAGTCTCAGCATGGAAAGGGATAAATCCAGGGCTGGCTCAATCTGTCTTGAAAATCAGGAGCCAGTTGCCAACGCTATTAACAACAGAGAACATCTTGAAGGAAGTCCTTACCATGAAGATATATTCTGCTGTGCTATCTGCAGGGTGAAACCAGTAACATGTCATGAGCTTTCCAGCTTCTCTTCTTTTCCCATGATGTGACATTTTCCCCAGTACCAGTCTTGTTTCTGATCTGCTGGGTAGAACACATCTAATTTCCCTTTCATTTCAATTATTTTAAAATTCACTCTGTATTGTAACAATTAGTATTAGTCATCAATATACATAAATCCTTTGTTCTTAAATTGTGTTAGAACACCAGGGTCACTTGAAGTTGATGTGCCTCATCTAATCCATCATATCCCAAAGAGGATTTTCTTTAAGTGATAACTTCAGTTACTTCCAAGTCTGACTTCTCTAACGCCGTTAACCTTTGGTTGAGAGGAAATGAAGGCAAAGTCAGAGCTCAGTTGGGGTCTACAGTTTTGTGTCTGGAAAGAAATTAGGCAGATGAGATAAGTCAATAGGTTTTTATCTGCCGTGATTTACTGTGCTATGTTATTTAGTGCTCTCTCATTGCTCAACCCAAAAACAAGAAGTACAAGTCAATTGAGCAAACGTGCAGAAAATCGTTGCTGGATTTAACCACGTTTCCTTTTTTTTCAGGTGTGAAACAATCTGTTTAGTAAAATCTCTCTTTATTCATTCGTCTTTTGCACACAATAGAGGGAATATGTTGAAAAGCAGAAGGCCTTCAAATGAGTATCCTATAATAGAATGTGCCAACGTTTGTTGGTAATTTTCTGAATTTTCCTTATGTTTGTTATTAAAGGTTTCAAAAAGCTGTGCTTGTTGATCACCCTTCTCCTTATAAG
This sequence comes from Rhinatrema bivittatum, assembly GCF_901001135.1. Classification (NCBI taxonomy): domain Eukaryota; kingdom Metazoa; phylum Chordata; class Amphibia; order Gymnophiona; family Rhinatrematidae; genus Rhinatrema; species Rhinatrema bivittatum. Next base: position 40,256,577 of record NC_042630.1, read on the forward strand.
CACTGAGTTAAGCTATCAGTTGAAGTTGTACATAAGGTGACCAAAATGATAAAGGGGATGGAACAGCTCCCCTATGAGGAAAGGCTGAAGAGGTTAGGGCTGTTCAGCTTGGAGAAGAGATGGCTGAGGGGGGATATGATAGAGGTCTTTAAGATCATGAGAGGTCTAGAATGGGTAAATGTGAATCGGTTATTTACTCTTTTGGATAATAGAAGGACTAGGGGGCACTCCATGAAGTTGGCATGTGGCACATTTAAAACTAATCAGAGAAAGTTCTTTTTCATTCAATGCACAGTGAAACTCTGGAATTTGTTGCCAGAGGATGTGGTTAGTGCAGTTAGTATAGCTGTGTTTAAAAAAGGATTGGATAAGTTCTTGGAGGAGAAGTCCATTTCCTGCTATTAATTAAGTTGACTTAGAAAATAGCCACTGCTATTACTAGCAACAGTAACATGGAATAGACTTAGTTTTGGGGTACTTGCCAGGTTCTTATGGCCTGGATTGGCCACTGTTGGAGACAGGATGCTGGGCTTGATGGACCCTTGGTCTGACCCAGTATGGCATGTTCTTATAGGAAATGCATAGTTGAGACAGAATATTAAATAAAATAAACTGTGAGGTTAGTAAAGAAGCAGCATCCCATTGGCTCCAATAGCAGATTCTCTCCTGTGACTATATCACTACAGCCAGGCCTCTCCTCATGACCATGCTTCATTCATACAGTAAACTGCAGTAGCAGAGCACAGGCTCCAGACATGCTGTTCCACTGACCACTGTGACTTCTCAGATAGTATCCAGCTGATCCACAACCAGGCTTTAACCGGTGTCATCTGAACTTGGGCAGCTTTCATCCAGCAAGGTAATTACCTTGCTACCAGTTCTAGAGACATACAAGCAGTGCATCATGGTAGAACTTAGACCCACAGCCAACACTACTCTTTCTCCAGAAACTGCAGAGGCTGAAATCCCACCTCAGTAATTCAGGAAAGTGTAAGGCCTAAGCAGGCTGTGACTCTCCCATAAAAGGTCAGAGAAAGCTATGAGATTTCCAGATTACAAGTATAATGAGAAATTAGATGAAACCTGGTAAAATGTTCAAAGCGATATGTGTAATATTACAAGCACAGCAAGCAGACAATCTGTGAGCCAGCTTAAGTTCGCTTTCAGAAGATACCAGTTCCTGCCACAAGCAAACCTTACCTTCCTAACATTGATCGATTCAGATGAGCGCTTTCAAGAACATGATCTTCAGCAAACCGTTGATCAGAGACACGACAGTTTGGCGAGAGAGACTGTAACAGCAGCAGAATCTCAAATAGAATGTGCAAAAGGATCTGCATCTCAGTGCACCCAACCAATCTTCAGTAAGTGCAGCTGTTGCCAGAGCATGTGCTAACACAGAGGCTGCACAGGTATCTGCATTTTATTTCAGGAAAGAGGCATCTTTAAAACTCGAAAGAGCTAGAGTGGAAGAGCAGGAGCAGATTATTGCCACCACTGCTGCCGCTGCAGCCACACACAAGAAAGCTGAGTTGGACGAGCAGGAGCAAACTGCTTTCACCATTGCTGCACGCAAAAAAATAAAAGCCGAGTTAGAAGTTAATCTAGAAGAACTACAACAAGAAAAAGAAGCAACTACAGCTAAAGACCAGGCTGAATGTAATCCACTTTGAAGTACCTGAAAAGCAGAATATTAATAAAATTAAATTAAAAAAAAAAATCTTTGAAATGTTGGGGAGAATCAGATTAGTTGAATGGCCCCAGAGGATCCAGCCCAAGATACCAGAGACTATGTTCTAGGCCATTCTGCCAGGTATTCCAGCTCGTCCTCCCAATGCGATGAAGTGGTCCCAGATGTTGAGGCAATACAGTCTTCTCATGAAACAAATACTGTTCCTGACAGAGCCCAGCTCAACACATACCCTATCACTGGCTACAGTTTACTAAAATCCACTTTAACTCACTCTTGCACTCAAATACCCTATAAGAATTGGGGTCATGATATGGCTGCAACATTGCCTCCTCTAAAGTAGCTGACACATGCCTTTCATACTGCCAGAGTGCACTTGATCCAGCTCGCTCTATCATTGTATTCAAAACTTACATGCTAGGTGATGAAGACAGACATAACTTCTAAGAGTATCCCACAAGTATTTCATCATACACAGACCGAGGCCACATGAACATCAGACTTTGCTAAATACATGATTCGTTGTAAGCTTGTCAATACAGGGCTCACCAACTTTGATGACTACCCGGAAGACTTCAGAGCATGGAAATCTATATTCCGAGGCATCATCACAGAACTGAGCATGATCCCAAATGAGATTAACTCCTCCGCTTGTAAGCAATATCACTGCTGTTTGCACCAACACAACTGTACTCTATCTGCAAAATCCACCCCAGACAGAAGATCCTGATCTGCTGCTGGAGCCTAGGAAGGATGAAGGTCACATGATGAACCGCATTGATGGCTTTGCGGTATAAAAAGTGATTGTATAAATAGATAAATAAAAATGTCATAGAATGGCAATGACCTGCTGCTTTAAGAGGGAGGCCCTCATGGGCCTCACTTAAGGGCCTGGTAGGCTTGGTGGGCCGTCGCCTAAGAGTCCGCCAAAGGACCTGCCCCTTAATGGGAACCGTAGACTGTGGGCCAGGAATTTTGAGTCCCTACAACAGATATTGTAAGTACTTTATATGTATTGGCATTGTAAAATGCTATGTTTATTTTTTTATGTTTTTAATATTTTTTATTACAGGTTGTAATTATGTCAGAGGGAATGCCAGTTATATCTGGACATGGAAGATACTCTGGTTTAAGGGTCAGAAGAAATGTACAATTGGGTTGAAGAACTTTGGTCTTCATTCAACCGATTACATTACCTAATAATACTAAGGATTCATCATTTGCTCTGCAGATAGCTTATATGGATGTCCGATCAGTTAGAGCTAAAGAATGTCGTATAGTGGATATTATTACATAGTATAATTTTGGATTTCTTTTTTATTTCTGAATCTTGGCACTATGAATATGACATTTTATTGAATCAGCTTTGTTTACCAGGTTATTCCTATGTCCAATAGGCACATGGACACAGATTGGGGTGGAGTTTTACTGTTGTATAGGACATCGTTGCAAGTTACTAGAGTGAACTATTAGTTTGAGTGTCCTACTGAGGCCCTCCTCAGTGATTAGTGTACAGTTTTAGACTATATGTCTAGTATACACTCCCCATCAGGAGCTACTATATATTACACAGCTTGCTAAGCAGCTAGCTGCTTTATATTTGCACCACGATAAGCTGATGATTGTTGGGGATTTTAACATACATATAGATGATAATTCAAGTTATGCTAAGGAATTTTTGCAGCTTAATATCCTTATCAGACTTCATATAAACCGTTCAAGTGTCAACAAAAAGAGCAGGTCATATTTTAGATCTATAAAATGGAGAGATTTCATTACTAGATCCTGGTCTGATCATTATTTACTCGCATTTCAGTGATTGATCAAACAATATCTAAAAGTTGTTGTATTCAAAAGGAAAAGGAAAGTGTTTGTCCAATTATAGACTCAGAGAAATTTGCAGAGGACTGGCATTCCCCTGCTTTTCTTGAAGACTGGTATTCCCCTGCTTTTCTTGATTGATGCTTAATTGACGCGATCTTGAAGAAAAGCAGGGGAATGCCAATCCTCTGCAAATTTCTCTGAGTCTATAATTGGACAAACACTTTCCTTTTTCTTTTGAATACAACAACTTTTAGATATTGTTTGGTCAATCACTTGAAATAAGAGTAAATAATGATCAGACCAGGGTCTAGCAATGAAATCTCTCCATTTTTATGGCAAATCAAACTTCTTGACCCATGTCTATTTAGGCTGATTAAAGGATTAAAAAAGGTTACATATAAAAGTAAAACAAAAAAGATCTTGAATAATATGAACAAAAATGAATATTAAATTATGACCTCATAACTATGTGATGCACTAGTATTGTGTTAATTATCACATTTTATAATCACCTCCTCCTGGCGGACAATTACGTCTGGCATTCCCCAAGGCTCTGCATTATCAGTTGTATTATTTAACATTTACATGACCCCCCTGTGCCGTATACTTGCAAGTCTTAGAACATAAGAACATGCCAAACTGGGTCAGACCAAGGGTCCATCAAGCCCAGCATCCTGTTTCCAACAGTGGCCAATCCAGGCCATAAGAACCTGGCAAGTACCCAAAAACTAAGTCTATTCCATGTTACCGTTGCTAGTAATAGCAGTGGCCATTTTCTAAGTCAACTTAATTTATAGCAGGTAATGGACTTCTCCAAGAACTTATCCAATCCTTTTTTAAACACAGCTATACTAACTGCAGTAACCACATCCTCTGGCAATGAATTCCAGAATTTAATTGTGTGTTGAGTAAAAAAGAACTTTCTCTGATTAGTTTTAAATGTGCCCCATGCTAACTTCATGGAGTGCCCCCTAGTCTTTCTATTATCTGAAAGAGTAAATAACCGATTCCCATCTACCTGTTCTAGACCTCTCATGATTTTAAACACCTCTATCATATCCCCCCTCAGCCGTCTCTTCTTCAAGCTGAAAAGTCCTAACCTATTCAGCCTTTCCTCATAGGGGAGCTGTTCCATTCCCCTTATCATTTTGGTAGCCCTTCTCTGTACCTTCTCCATCGCAATTATATCTTTTTTGAGATGCGGCGACCAGAATTGTACACAGTATTCAAGGTGCGGTCTCACCATGGAGCGATACAGAGGCATTATGACATTTTCCGTTTTATTCACCATTCCCTTTCTAATAATTCCCAACATTCTGTTTGCTTTTTTGACTGCCGCAGCACACTGAGCCGACGATTTCAATGTGTTATCCACTATGACACCTAGATCTCTTTCTTGGGTTGTAGCACCTAATATAGAACCTAACATTATGTAACTATAGCATGGGTTATTTTTCCCTAATGGATCATCTTGCACTTATCCACATTAAATTTCATCTGCCATTTTGATGCCCAATTTTCCAGTCTCACAAGGTGTACATTACAAACTGTATGCAGATAATATGCAGTCCTCTCAAATTAAATCGACATGGACACAAACTGAACAAATTCTATCTAACTTTCTCACTACTATTCAAAATTGGTTATCCCAGAATAAATTAGCTCTCAACATTCAAAAAACTGAAATAATTTACTTAGCAAGATTCATATTACACAATACCCTAGCTAACCTCACTTTGAATGGACAATGTATCTGTCTCTCAAAAACGGTATGAAATTTAGGTATTCAGATTGATCAATCATTAAGCATGAATTTTCAAATGTTTATTCCAGTCATCATATCTCAAGTTAAAAGTTGTTTAGGCATCTAAAACCATATCTTGAGTACACTGACGTTCGTACTGTGTTACAAACTATTGTTTTCAGGCATGGATTACTGTTATTCCCTCTCATTGGGCTACCAAAATACACTCTTCATCCACTACAGATTATCTAAAACTCAGCTGCCCGTTTGTTGACTAATATATCTCTTTATGAGCATATCATTCCAGTGTTAAAACAATTACACTGGTTACCAATTACCTTCCGGATTCAATACAAACTTGCTACGATATTCATTCTCTTATCAATAATTCACATTCTCCCTGGATAAATGCCATCATGAAAATTTACACTCCAGTCCAATCTGTCCGATCAGCAAATCAAAATCTGCTACGTATTCCCTCCCCCAGGATAGCACATCTAGTATGCCCAGTGCAGTCACACCTTTGGGTTGTAAATTATATACTGTTTACCAAAACAACCCAGTACTAAGGATCAAAAAATGACAACCAAGATAGCAGACAGGGTGAATCCAATTAAAACGATTAGCATTTCAGGAGCAAAAAATCAACACCCTTGGTATAATAATCAAATTAGGGAAACCAAACAAATTTTGAAAAAAAAAGAAAAGGTTTGGAGGAAAAACAAAACCACAGAAACGTTAGCCAATTACAGCTCCTTTCTTGCAAATTATAAGAAATTGATAGAAAAACCAAAAAAAGAATACTATGGTTCAAAAATTCAAAAATTTGCTCATAATCATAAAACATTATTCAGTATAGTAAATAAGCTTACTAAAGACGTTAACCAACACACATCAGATCTTCCTGAACATCGATGTAACGAAATCACTCTGTTCTTTAAGAATAAAATTGATAAATTACTGGAGAGCATAAAAATTAGTTCAAAACAGGAGATTAAAATGTATTCTAGAGAGTAATCTAAGTGGGCTAATTTTAAGGAAGTTTCATCCATAGAAGTGGAAGGCATGATAAAATTAAATCCCACAAATCATTTAATTGACGCGATACCTACAATAGCTCTTAAACCGTTAGTACAGATTGTGGCACCATGCATCGCCACTATTATTAACCTATCTTTAAAGGAAGGATTTTTCCCTGATATTCTAAAAGGCACTATCATCAAACCTATTTTAAAGAAAAAAAACCTGGATCCAACTATATTAAACAATTATAAGTCTGTCTCTAATCTAGCTTTCCTTGCTAAACTAATTGAAAATACAATACAAATACAATTAACTGATCACCTGGAAGCCAACAACATTATATACTCATCCCAACATGGGTTCAGAAAGCAATACAGTACTGAAACACTATTACTATTGCTAATAGACAAATTACTTAGAGGATTCGATAATGGCCAACAATATTTACTAATTTTACTAGACCTTTCGGCTGTATTCGATATGAAGAATCATGAAATATTAATACAAAGAAGAAATAGGACTTAGCAAAATTACCATACAATGGTTTACAACATATCTAAAGAACCGATTTTTCCAAGTACAAATAAATAATACTTTTTCAGAAAAAATCATGTTAAAGACAGGAGTCCCTCAGGGATCAGCCCTTTCAACTAAGCTTTTCAATATATACATGATGCCGCTATGTCATCTTTTAGCAGGATTAGGGATTATTCACTGTTTATACGCAGATGACATCCAGCTAATTCTACCTGTATCTGATACTATTGAGAATACTTTTAAACCAGCAGCCATATACTTAAACATAATTAAATAACTTTTAACACAAATGGAACTAGTAATTAGTCTTCTCAGATTATTCAAACACCGATTGTGGTTAACGACAACCTAACAATTAAATTATTTGATAAGGTACGCGATCTTGATGGCACCGGCCATCCATTGCTCCTACCATGTGACAGGGGCTGACCAATGGCACTGGTAACCCCTGTGACATAGTAGGTCAAAGGCTATCGGCACCATTTTGAATACTGGCAGCTGAGCTGGACCACCAGGGAGTTTTGGTAAGTCTTGGGGGGGGGGGGGGTCAGGAGGGTGGGGGATTGTACTTAATTCAATTTTAGCCGGGAAACGAATAAGAATTAACGCATGTACTTATTGGGGGCCCCCTTTGCTGAATGCAACGTATCTGCCCCCTAACGAATACGAATCCCAAATGCAACGTATGGTGTCCCTCTGCACATCCCTACCTTAGACCATTCCACGAGCTTCACTAGATCCCTCTTCATGTTTCACACTTCTTCCTGGCTGTCCACCCTGTTACAGATTCTGGTATCATTGACAAAATGACAAACCTTTCCCAATAGCCCTTCCATTATGTCACTCACAAAAATGTTGAAAAGAACTTTTTCAAGGACTGATCCCTGAGGAACATTGCTAGTAACACCTCCCCTCCTCAGAGAAAATTACTTTTACCACTACTCTTTGTCGCCTCCCACTTGGCTAGTTTCTAACCCATTCAGTTACTCTAGGATTCATACCAGGGGTGCCCAATTTATTTAATTTTGTCTGTATGTTTTCAGTAAAGACTAGTTTGTATGCTCATGTGATCTTTAAATATAGTGATATCAAAAAAAGGAACAGATCTTAAAGCATAGTAAATATCAAATTTATTTACTAAGGTTGACGGACAGTAAATTTATTTACTGTGGTTGATGGACAGAAAACAATGTGTGATGATAAATGGAACTTACTCTGAAGAGAGAGCGGTGTTAAGCGGAGTGCCACAGGGATCGGTGTTGGGACCGGTCCTGTTCAATATCTTTGTGAGTGACATTGCGGATGGGATAGAAGGAAAGGTTTGTCTTTTTGCGGATGAAACTAAGATCTGCAACAGAGTGGACATGCCGGAAGGAGTAGAGAGAATAAGATGGGATTTAAGGAAGCTGGAAGAGTGGTCAAATATATGGCAGCTGAGATTCAATGCCAAGAAGTGCAGAGTCATGCATATGGGGTGTGGAAATCCGAAACAACTGTATTCAATGGGGGGAGAAGGGCTGATATGTACGGAGCAGGAGAGAGACCTTGGGGTGATAGTCTCTAATGATCTGAAGTCGGCGAAACAATGTGACAAGGGAATAGCTAAAGCCAGAAGAATGCTGGGCTGCATAGAGAGAGGAATATCGAGTAAGAAAAGGGAAGTGATAATCCCCTTATACAGGTCCTTGGTGAAGCCTCACCTGGAGTACTGTGTTCAGTTCTGGAGACCGTATCTCCAAAGGGACAGAGACAGGATGGAGGCGGTCCAGAGAAGGGCGACCAAAAAGGTGGCGGGTCTTCATCGAATGACTTATGAGGAGAGACTGAAGAATCTAAATATGTACACCCTGGAGGAAAGGAGGAGCAGGGGTGATATTATTCAAACTTTCAGATACCTGAAAGGTTTTAATGATCCAAAGACAACGACAAACCTTTTCCGTTGCAAAAAAATCAGCAGAACCAAGGATCACGATTTAAAACTCCAAGGAGGAAGACTCAGAACCAATGTCAGGAAGTATTTCTTCACGGAGAGGGTGGTGGATGCCTGGAACGCCTTTCCGGAGGAAGTGGTGAAGGCCAAAACTGTGAAGGATTTCAAAGGGGAGTGGGATAAACACTGTGGATCCATAAAGTCTAGAGGATATGAATGAAGAGGCACGGGGGTGGCTTGCTTGCTGGAATGATGGCTACTACCTGGAGATTAATATCCTTATTCAATAAACATACACACAGTTAATGCGACTCCAACATTGCTCAATGCTTCAACGGCAAGAGGAAATGTGGAAAAAAGGATTTGCATCCACAAAAAAGCAGGGGAGTAGCTTGCTTGTTACAGCGGTTACTACCCCAAAACAAATAAGCCTGATACTTCACTTTCATTGCATATCCAGCATAGCTCTCTGCTTCAACGGCAGGGAGAATGAAGAAAAGATGATTTATATTCAGACAACAACCAACAAGGAATGAATTACATAGTCTGGGTAAACAAATAAGCATGGGTGTAGCTTGCTTGTTACGGCGCTTACTACCCTGAATCATTTAAGCCTGATACTTCACTTGGAATACATATCCAGCACAGCTCACTGCTTCAACGACAGGGGGGAATGAATTAAAGAGGATTTATATTCAGACAACCAACAAGGACTAAATTGCACAGGCAGGGTAAACAAGCGTGGGAGTAGCTTGCTTATTATGGCGGTTACTACCCCATACCAATTAGCTAGTTACTTCACTTAGATGCAGCTCCAGCGCTGCTGTCTGCATTGATGGTGGGGGTGGAAGGGAATTGGAACCAAAAAGTTACAAATAAGGGCCCTGACCTCAGCGGTCAGAGTAACAGATAAATATGAAAGCAACTAGGTGTGAAAGCTTGCTGGGCAGACTGGATGGGCCGTTTGGTCTTCTTCTGCCGTCACTTCTATGTTTCGATGTAAATGTAGATTAACAAGCCAGATAGAAAAGATATTATCTATAAATTGTTTCCAACATGTGATATCACAAAACCAATCTGAAGTATAAAGATATTCCTCCTTAAAATGTGCCAGGAACTAATTTGCCACATCCAGTGCCATGGCTATAACCATGGCAGCTGCTTTGATCTGTTTGTAATACTGTCCTTCAACTAAAAGATAATTAGATGTAAGTTCAAATTTGGCCAAATCATAGATAAAGCTAGAAGGAATGCGATGAGGTTTAGGTCGAAGCTCCAAAGTTGTATATACATTATAACATCAGTGCTCTCATCTTGGGAATGTTCATATAAAGAGATTCAACATCAAGTGTAACTAAAAAAGCTTGATCAGGTAATGCAGGTAGGACACTTAATAACCGTAACATATGAGATGTAACCTGTAGATATGAATGAGTCAGGGACACAAATGGTTTAAAAAAAAAATGTCCACAAACACAGACAGATCCCTTGCTTGAAATGATTGGATGTTCTGGAGGGTTGGTTGGAGACTTGTGAATTTTAGGCTCTTTATATATTATCAGAATTATAGGAAATGGTACAACCAAATAGGCAGACTCTTTAGCCATAAAAAAAATCTATTTGTGTGTCCTCTGAAACTATTCCCTGAGACTTAACTGACAACTCTTCAGTAGCGTCAATAGGAAGGTGTTCATAAAATGTGACATCGCTGAGTTGATGCAAAATTTCAGAAAAATACTGAGCGCGATTTTGCGACACCTCATCCCCTCCTTTATCAGCTGATTTAACTAGAATATCTGTATTATGAGCCAGTTGTTTTAACACTAAAAAATCCTGTTGCTGTAAATTGAAAAACATCTTTATTTTCCTATTCCATGTTAGTTAATCCCATAGAATTAAATCACTAAAAAGCTACAATGTAGGTATCTATAGCACCTGGCAGATTCCATTATGATTTGGAAGCTATAATAGACATGTCTTAAGGCGAAAGATTCTTAGAAAAAAAAAAAGAGTTTAAGCTGCAATCATCTGAAAAAACAATACAGATATATATGACAAGATAAATGGCATTGTGGTTCCGTCGGAACAAAAGACAATCTTTTATCAAAAAGATCATGTACCTGCCTGGCAATTAGAATATCTGACAAATTTAAAACAGCTGATTTTGGCGGTGTTGAGATCTTGTTAGAGGAAGCTGCCATGTTTCTTCCTTGTGTCCTTTGCCCCGTCAACCAAGTGATTGAAACTGACTCCTGCCACAATTATCCCCTAAAAAAAAAAAAAAAGAGGGAATTAAATAAGACTCAAATAATATTTATAATTTTATGGACTGACCAGTGATTGTAACAATGTGTGATAGTTAACGCAATATCAGTGCATCACACAGTTATGAGGTCATAATTATTTATTATACATTTTTTGTTGGCGTATGTGGCCTGGTGAAGATTTAGTATTATAGCGTTGTACATATAAAATTATACATCGCATAGTTAATCAAGCTCTTTCTAAGGGCGCCAACCCAGAGTAATTGAAATGGGCAACTCTTAAGACCAGTGCAGAAAGATACTACTCTAGCACCTGATGTTATCACTGGTTTTCATCCCATAATCTAACTTACCAACATCAGGAAAAGATCTTAGTCTCAATTGGTGGAATATTTTTATGAGAATGATACATTAGACATACAACAGTATGGTTTCTGAAAACATCTCAGAACAGAGACACTCTTCCTTTCTTTAATGGAGACATTGTATCAGGAGCTAGAACGCAGGGTTCTGGAATCTTGGTTCAATTAGATCTGATGACAGCATCTGACACCGAATCATTCTCGTTTGCTGCATTGACTGGCACAGATTGGTATAGGAGGCACGGTTCAAAAGTGGTTTACATCCTTCTTATCAAATAGGTAACAGCACGTGCAAATACATGAAGATTTCTCATCTTGGTGACCCCTAAGCACAGGGGTCCCTTAGGGATATGTCTTATCTTCTGTCTTGTTTAACCTGTATTTTCTACCATTATGTTTTGTTTTTCAAAGGTTACATATTACGTATTTCTTTTATGCAGATATTCAGTTTTATGTTCTAGTTTTAATGGTACTTTTCCTATACAACACTTTTAACATTGTATGGTCAATAGTAATGACCAGATAATGGCCAATAACTTGGCCCTTAATATCATTAAAATTACAATTTTATGGATAGGTAAAACCTTTCATCCTGATATTGATCTCTTTGTTTTTTGCTGGAATACAGCTTCAGACTGATATGGAAGTCAGGAATTTAGGTAACATAATTGACTCCGAGTTAACTTTTATTCCACAGATTAAACAGATAGTGAAGTGAGAATTTTATAAACCAAAGATGATAAAACCCTTAAAATATGTTACCATTTGATTTGTTTCGATTGGTTTTACAGGCACTTTTATTCGGTCAATTATACTATTGCAGTAGTTTGTATGGTGGCCTGCCCATGAAATATCTACAATTATTGCAGCATACTTTGGCATAGATACTAATCAGGGATCACATATTACCTAGAATTTGTAAGCTGCACTGGTTACCGATTAGTTTTAGATTACAATTTAAAATGTTGGTGATCATTTTTTAATTACTACACAGTGAAACTCTCTGTGCATTGTGATAATATTCTGGATTTAAACAGTTAAATGATGAAATTAATGAAACAGCTTTGCACAAGTGAAAGAATGTGATTTGTCATTATGAGCAAGAACAACAGTCCTTGGATGACAGGCAGAAGCAGGTTGCGTAGAAACTTGTGTAAGAAACTTGCTCATGCTTCAAGGCCTGGCTACTGAGTGGGGAAAGAAGGAGTGTACCAAGATAAAGGCATTGTGACATCATTAGTTTTAGTAGACATGTATATAAGACAATGATGTATCCTGTAATAACTGAGCAGGCTAGGTAATATGTCACCATTAAGACTATTACGCTGCTGCCAAGAAACCTGTTGTATTTACTCTCACTTTCTTGCTTACTACTAATAAAGATTATGTATTTTAAAGATAAAAAGTAGTTGTTAATTATTAAGAAGGGCCTTCTCTGAACTCTCTGTGAGCGTGGAGTACACAGATAATGATTTTTCGTTGAAAACTCTGCGTGCTTAAAGCATTAAGATAAAGATTTGAGCTCCCTGTAAAAGCAGGTAATGATACTCTTGAACTCCTGGAGCATGGCAGCCCTCCAGTAATGAACAATTGGCAAGCAAACTAAAAGAAAGTATAGCACAACAAGGGCTTTGAGATCACAGAATTTAAATTTATTATGCATTCCATCAGTACAGTCTTGTAAATTGCAAAATACAAGAGCTAGGGTTTTCTTTTTACCCATGTGGCTCCTTTTTTAATGGTCTGTATTGCCTTTTGAAACTCTGAAACATCACAGAAATCAAACTGTTAACAAAATGGGTCAAGGCAGTTTATTTTAATACTGCTTTTAGGATGCAAAGTTGTCTGTAAATGTTTTATTTTTTGTTTGTTTAATGTTTGTATTGTATGATTTTATTATGAACTGTTATTATATAATATGCACCGAAAATACTGTGAAGGTTACAGAATATAAAAAATGCTAAACAAATAAAATAAACAAGTATTTCATCATATATAGACTGAGGCCACAGGAACATCAGTTCTTGCTAAATACATGATTCATTGTGAACTTGTCAATACAGGGCTCACCAAGTTTAATGACTGCCTGTAAGACTATAGAGCACGGACATTTATATTCAAGGCACAGTCTCAGAACAAGCGAGGAGATTAACCTGTTGTGAAATGGTTGGGCACAAATCTTCAGAATTCGTAAGAGACTATTGTCAGTGCACAGACATAGTCCCTCACTGAGCCTTCCTGTAATACAGCAAAGACTTGAACAATGCTATGGCAGCCCAGTAGCAATTGAGAGTGCTCTGTTCAAGTGAATTGAGGACTTTCCAAAAATCTAAAAAAAAAACCAATCACAAGCTGCAAAAGCTTGTACATCTGCTATTGGAACTAGTGGCAGCTAAAACAGACCCATATCTTCCAGATCTCAGCTGTCTAGACCAGTGATTCTCAACCGGTGTGTCGTGATACACCAGTGTGCTGCCAAGCACCGGCAGGTGTGTCGTGGCTCCCGGTGTCCCATTGCCCCACTTGTGCTTCCCTTCTCTCCAGGAGCAGACTGGCCGATGCAGTTGATAGGGGAGTGCCACTGCCAGTGGCCAGGCTGCTGGTGGCTGAAGTGTGGAGAGACCCTGTGCGCCACCGCTGGAGACCAGGCTGGCGGGGCCAAAGAGTAGAGAGAAGCTGCGTGCCGCCACCGGAGACCAGGCTGGCGGTGGCTGAAGTGCGGAGAGACCATGTGTGCCACTGGCAGAGGCCCGTCTCACGGTGGCTGAAGAGCAGAGAGATGCTGCGCGCCACTGGTGGAGGCTGAAAAGTGAAGGCCAGGCATTATTGGGCCAAACAATGAGAAGAGGCTCCACATGAGCTTGTGTGTGTGTGTGTGTGAGTGGCAGCTTTGTGTGCCTGTGGTTGAATGGGTGAGAGTGGCAGCTTTATGTGTGCCTGTGGTAGAATGGGTGCCTGGGTGCATGAGTAAGAGTGTGTGTGTGTGTGGTACAATGGGTGCGTGAGTAGAGCTTTGTGTGTGTGTGGTAGAATGGATGCCAGGGTGCATGAGTGGCAGCTTTGTGTGTGTGTGGTAGAATGGGTGCCTGGGTGTGTGAGTGGCAGCAAGAGCATTTGTATGTGATTGACAGCTTGTATGTAAGTGTGAGAGCATGTGTATTGAGAGAGAGACTGGTTGGAGGTGAAGGGTTTCTGTGAGAGAGAGAGAGACAGACTGGTCAGGGAGGTGACTGGTGCATGTGTGTGTGAGAGATAGAGACTGGTCAGGGAGGTGACTGTGTGTGAGAGACAGAGATTGGTCAGTGAGATGACTGGTGTGTGTGTGAGAGACAGACTGGTCAGGGAAGTGATTGGTGTCTGTGTGTGAGGAAGAGAGACTGGGCAGGGTGGTGACTGGTGTGTGTGTCTGTGTGTGTGTGTGAGAGAGACAGAGACTGGTCAAGGAGGTGATGGTGTGTGTGAGAGAGACAGAGACTGGTCAGGGAGGTAACTGGTGTATGTGAGAAAGACAGAGACTGGTCAGGGAGGTGACTAGTGTATGTGAGAAAGACAGAGACTGGTCAGGGAGGTTACTGGTCTGTGTGAGACAGAGACTGTGTATGAGTGACTGGTTGTGAGCCATAAGGAAGAGGACTGTGAGGACAGAGCTTCAGCAGCCACTGCTGCTTCTGGTGAGTGCTATTAGCCTGGAAGGGAAAGGAGTAGGAGAGTTGCTGGAGAAGGTAAGTAAAGTTGGCTTTTTAAGTTCATTTTTCTTGATTGACTGCCATTTTAATTATTGGGTAATATGTGATGTCTGCTGTTTTGAAATATTTTATTGATATTTGGATAATTTGTAATAATTTTTATGAAGTTTTAAATTGTTGGATGTTGTTCTGTTCATCAGCTGTTTTGTAACATTTATTAGTATAGTTTTACAATTATTTCTGTGTGGGGCTCTATAGCAGCTTGGCTTGCTCTGTTTTCCTAATAGGAGGTATATTAGTGTTTAGAGCCTGATTTAATATTTGTAGTGTTGCCTTTTCATAGATAGGGTTGTTATATGTTCCATAATGCAGGTGTAACTTTGTGCGGATTAGTTTCTGTGCATTATTGCAGATCCTGGGACTATGTTAGGTGCTATATTTCTCTTTCCATTTCTCCAGGTTTGCACTGCATGCAGAGTGGTTGTTTTGATTTTCCATTCCAGTTTGTTTCCATATTTATAATTTGTGGTGAAGGTCAGTTCTGGGTGTGTGACCGAGGAGAGGTATTTTACGAGCAGGAAGGCATTTGTATCAATCTTAATTGTTGTGTTTTCTCAATAGGATATGCATTAGTGGTAAATTACTGTCTTTTCATAAGGAAGGCTATTGTGCCTGGTAGTAAAGGGAGTTTGTTTTGCTTTTACTGGGATGTCATCAGAACCAGAATATCTTTCTTGTATGGCGAGTTGTACAGGGTAATGCCCTAGATCTGCTCTGTACTCATTGCTGGGGGTTGAGGGGGTTCCGTGGATGCAGAGTGCATGTTTACATTTAGCCCTGTGACGGTCACATGTTCAGTGTGTCATGCATGTGAGAACCATCTGTCAGGTGTGTCCCGGCCGAAAAAAAGAACGAGAACCACTGGTCTAGACGCTGCTCTTGGATTAAGGCCAATCTTAAAGAAAAAATGCCATAGAGCCTGAAGCAAAAATGGCACCAAGGTTCAAAATATAAAATGGTCAATAAGTTGCTTTCACCGTTTTCTCCAGGTTCATCTGGGACCTAGCAGTGCTGAGAAATGAACCAAGTTTTATGCCTGAGGCATCAGAGGTGACCAGCCCAAGGCATCCCTGGGATGAACGGCCATCTGAAATGTAGGATAACGTAAAATTCCCTAGAGGGCTTGGGCCTCACGGGTTGCTCTGATCAAGGAGTTTGTCAGGGGAGGGGGGTTGAGCAGCATGGGATGACTTCATTAAATTTTAAGATGTGGGGTGGGGGATATAAAGCGAGATAGGGCCTACTTTTATATTAGAAGGGGGCAGACACCAAATTGGGCCATAGGCCCCTTTAATTCTTGGGAGGGGGGGGGGGGGGGGTGCTACTTATTAAATAAATAAATAAATAAAATAAATATCTTTTGCAGATATCTGGGTAGTCAGCAGGTTTTCCGGCCACAGAAGGCCGGATAACTTAAAAACCGTTGAGGTTTATCCGGCTACATGTTATCCGGCTACATAACTTTAAGTAAGTATATTCAGTGGGACATTTATTCCTCTGACTATATGGGGGCAAGTTATCCGGCTAAACTTAGCCAGCTGTCTGGTCCTCTAAACTGCCTACTGAATATTGGCCTCTCTATGTTTACACCCAAAAATAAAATTCAGCGTTTTGGTTTACTTGAGAACGGTGTTGACAGTTCAGTGAGCTGCGGGTGCCAGCACTAAGGGATGTGCAAGCCAGAAAATATATATTTTTTTGTTTAATTCATTTTATTTGTATTATTCATTTCATTTTTTTTTCAGTTCAGTTTCATTTTAGTGCACATGAAACCAAGTCAGTGCACCTTAAATCACATTTGTGCGCAGTAAAAATGACCCCCCCCCCCCCCCCCCCGAAAAAACAAAAATGCAGATCCCTAATATTGGGGCCAGAGTTTATGGAGGGGAGAAGTTTAGTGTCCTCCCTGTCAAGTCAGTGGAGGAGTTGTGAGCTACCCTCCCACCTCCCACCCCAGCTGTCTCGATTCCGGTCCACTTCACTATCTGCATAACCTAACAGCTGAACCCGCTAAAGAAATCTGGGAGCAGGACCCTTCTGCGAATACAGAAACCCCTGCCATTATTTTATGTGCCCCGGGATGGGGGGGGGGGGGTTACATAGATAACCCTTCCTTCTGGCAGAACCCCCACCCTGCTAACAACAAATAAGGCCCCCAGATCCTCCCCCCAAAATAAAGCAAAACGTCAGACGGGGAGGCAGGTTCTACTGCACGGGGGAGATGGCACGCACTGCCTTCCCGAATAAAGAATCGGAATAAAAAGAGAAAGGAATGAAGGAAATCTCCACGTTAAAAACCGAACTGAAACGTGCCAAAATCCTAAGCCTGCCCTTCAGAAACGCAGTGAATTATTTTAAGGAGGCAACGTTCGAACTGTCTGCACCGGGACAAAGGCCACGGATACCTTTCTCTCGCGGGCTCTGTGCCGGTTCTCAAAAGCAAACGTATGGGGGCAATGCTGTCGCCTGCCGTGGCTACAAAGCGCTGGTGGTCGCTGGCCACGCTGCTTGTTCCGCAGGTGGAACGTTTGCTGGGGAGGCACGCGTTCGCGCGCAGAGTCTGATCTTGAGGTTTTCCAGAGCATTCGCCTTCTGGTTGCATTGAGGGACGGCAAAGTTCAGACATCTTGAGTAACGCGGGGAACGATGGTATATAAATCACTTTGAAGGCTGGCAAATAAATCCAAAGGCAAGAGCTGGTATGAGTACAGCTTTTCCCAGGGAAGGCAGGATGACAAGTCCTTGCATGCAGTAGTCTAAAGCTAGGACTGGATTCCTCGTTCTTTGATTATTTTGTGGTGACAGGCATGCAAGCTTGGGAAGTGAAGCAAGACTTCCTGGCAGATGCCTCGGGGTTTACTGCAATGAAACGTGTTTTAGCATTTAACTTCCTGTAAGGATCCTGCGAATAGGAGAAATGAAACTGTATGTTGCCTGCATGTTACGGTCCTCTCAAGCTGAACAATGACACGGGCCTGGTGCTAGCTTTTTTTTTTTTTTTTTGCTGCCCTGTGTGACAATTACTGTGCTGCCCCCATATCATTGTTTCTGTCCCACACCTGTCAAAAAAAAAAGCCCAGCTCTCTCCAGCAAGCTATACTTTTAAAAAGTGACACCCCCCCCCCCCCCCCCCGAAATGGAACCCATGGTCAGGGGAAATGTATTAAGTACCCTAAGAAACCGTACAGCCTTGCACACACACACACACATACAAAATTCAATTTTGCATTTATAACAGCTTTTACATGAAAAAGGATCATTCAAAACTACAGTCTTCTGAGGCAAAAATATCACCTACAACATGCATATTATGTTTACAGGCACTGCTGTGGTGCCATCCAGAAAACCCTGCAAAAAAGACACTTGGAGCTCTAAAGGAATTAGGCTTTTTGTAATGCGTGCTGAGTGTGGGTTTGGCCCTCAGAAAGCCATGAATAAATGGAATTACCATTACAATATAGTAAACCTCCCATACCAAAACAACCCTAACTGCCAGCACTCAAACAGTAACAACCTTATCTATGAAAAGGTAACGTTGCACATATTACACCAGGCCCTAGAACACCATCCATTACTCTTCATAGTAGGAAACAGACCAAATCAGACTGTTATAGATCACTACAGGTAAATTATATGAAATCAGGGAAGCAAACCAATTTGGCAGTGCAATAATAATGGGAGATTTCAATTACCCCAATATTGACTGGGTAAATTTATATATTATTTATTCATATTTATATATTTATATATTCATATTTATATATTATTTATTCATATTTATATTGAACTTTTGTATATAATTATTCTCCTCTTTCTCTTTCTATTTCTTACATTCCCAGTTCATTAGCCCTTGTTAATTGTAACTGCTTCTCTTCATCACGTTATTTATGTTTTTTGGTTGTATTATCCGCACCCCTGTTTTCTGTAAACCGACATGATGTGAACGAGTTCATGAATGCCGGTATAAAAAAACCTTAAATAAATAAATAAAATAAATAAATAAATAAATGTAACATCAGGACTCGCTAGAGACATAAAGTTCCTGGATGTAATAAATGATTGCTTCCTGGAGCAATTGGTTCAGGAACCAACAAGAGAGGGAGCTATTTTAGATTTAATTCTTAGTGGAACGCAGGATTTGGTGAGAGAGGTAACGGTGGTGGGGCCACTTGGCAACAGTGATCATAGCATGATCAGATTTAAACTAATAACTGGAAGGGGGACAATAAGTAAATCTGCAGCTCTAACACTAAACTTTCAAAAGGGAAACTTTAATAAAATGAGGAAAATAGAAAAAAACTGAAAGGTGCAGCTACAAAGGTTAAAAGTGTTCAACAGGCATGGACATTGTTTAAAAATACAATCCTAGAGGCGCAGTCCATATGTATTCCACACATTAACAAAGATAGAAAGAAGGCAAAATGATTACCATCATGGTTAAAAGGTGAGGTGAAAGAGGCTATTTTAGCCAAAAAAAATCCTTCAAAAATTGGAAGGATCCATCTGAAGAAAATAGGATAAAACAAACATTGTCAAGGTAAGTGTAAAACATTGATAAGAAAGGCGAAGAGAGAATTTGAAATTAAGTTGGCCATAGAGGCAAAAACTCATAATAAAAACTTTAAAAAAATATATCTGAAGCAAGAAACCTGTGAGGGAGTCGGTTGGACCATTAGATGACCGAGGGGTTAAAGGGGCTCTTAGGGAAGATAAGGCCATTTCAGAAAGACTAAATGAATTCTTTGCTCCGTGTTTACTAATGAGGATGTTGAGGAGATACTAGTTCCAGAGATGGTTTTCAGGCGTGATGAGTCAGACGAACTGAACAAAATCACTGTGAACCTGGAAGATGTAGTAGGCCACATTGACAAACTAAAGAGTAGCAAATCACCTGGACTGGATGGTATGCATCCTAGGGTACTGAAGGAACTAAAAAATGAAATTTCTGATCTATTAGTTAAAATTTGTAACCTATCATTAAAATCATCCATTGTACCTGAAGACTGGAGGGTGGCCAATGTAATCCCAATATTTAAAAAAGGCTCCAGGGGCGATCTGGGTAACTATAGACCAGTGAGCCTGACTTCAGTGTCGGGAAAAATAGGGGAAACTATTCTCAAGCTCAAAATCGTAGAGCATATAGAAAGACCTGGTTTAATGGAACACAGTCAACATGGATTTACCCAAGGGAAGTCTTGCCTAACAAATCTGCTTCATTTTTTTGAAGGGGTTAATAAACATGTGGATAAAGGTGAAGCGGTAGATGTAGTGTATTTGGATTTTCAGAAGGCGTTTGATAAAGTCCCTCATGAGAGGCTTCTATGAAAACTAAAAAGTCATGGGATAGGAGGCGATGTCCTTTCGTGGATTATAAACTGGTTAAAAGACATGAAACAAAGAGTAGGATTAAATGTTCAATTTTCTCAGTGGAAAAGGGTAAACAGTGGAGTGCCTCAGGGATCGGTACTTGGACCAGTGCTTTTCTATATATATATAAATCATCTGGAAAGGAATATGATGAGTGAGGTTATCAAATTTGCGGATGATACAAAATGATTCAGAGTAGTTAAATCACAAGCGGACTGTGATACATTACAGGGGGATCTTGCAAGACTGGAAGATTGGGCATTCAAATGGCAGATGAAATTTAATATGGACAAGTGCAAGGTGTTGCATATAGGGAAAAATAACCATTGCTGTAGTTACACGATCTTAGGTTCCATATTAGGAGCTACCACCCAGGAAAAAGATCTAGGCATCATAGTGGATAATACTTTAAAATTGTCGGCTCAGTGTGCTGCAGCAGTCAAAAAACAGAATGTTAGGAATTATTAGGAAGGGAATGGTTAATAAAATGGAAAATGTCATAATGCCTCTGTATCGCTCCATGGTGAGACCGCACCTTGAATAGTGTGTACAATTCTAGTCGCCACATCTCAAAAAAGATATACTTACAATGGAGAAGGTACAGAGAAGGGCAACCAAAATGATAAAGGGGATGGAACAGCTCCCCTATGAGGAAAGGCTGAAGAGATTAGGGCTGTTCAGGTTGGAGAAGAGATGGCTGAGGGGGGATATGATAGAGGTCTTTAAGATTCTGAGAAGTCTTGAATGAGTAGATGTGACTTGGTTATTTACACTTTTCGAATAATAGAAGGATTAGGGGGCATTCCATGAAGTTAGCAAGTAGCACATTTAAGACTAATCGGAGAAAATTCTTTTTCACTCAATGCACAATAAATTTTCACTCAATGCACAATACTCATATAGTTCCAAGTTACTGCCCTGCCCCTTCCCTCTCCTCCTCCCCAGTTATTATATCAGTTACAATGTAAAGCCCTGTTGGCTGAATTTGCTGTTATCTGGAAACCGATGTGATGTCTCGTGCGAATGTCGGTATAGAAAAATGTTAAATAAATAAATAAAAATAAATAAAGCTCTGGAATTTGTTGCCAGAGAATGTGGTTAGTGCAGTTACTGTTGCTGGGTTCAAAAAAGGTTTGGATAAGTTCTTGGAGGAGAAGTCCATTAACGGCTATTGATCAAGTTTACTTAGGGAATAGCCACTGCTATTAAATGCATCAGTAGCATGAGATCTTCTTAGTGTTTGGGTAATTGCCAGGTTCTTGTGGCCTGGTTTGGCCTCTGTTGGAAACAGGATGCTGGACTTGATGGACCCTTGGTCTGACCCAGCATGGCAATTTCTTATGTTCTTATAGCAAAGTACCTCACCTCAGTCACACATGGAGACCACAGACAAACCCTGACCAAATACAGAATAAAGAGACCTAAAAGTATATATATAGAAATATGCTGAGTAGAACTGAACTGGAATGCACAACAAGCCAGCCTCTATAAGCAGAGCAACAATGGAAAACAGGAGCATTACCATTCTTCATAAAACAAATAATAAAATCAAGAAATATAAAACATCAATCATAACAGGAAAATCATAGTCTATGGGGTGGGGTGAGTCTGAGGACTCTAAATGTCTCCTGGAGCACGCTCAGAGTTAGCGGGAAGGAGGGACTTGAAGAGAGTTGGAAGGAGTAAGGAGCTGCTGTGCTGGGGGTCATTGACAGGAAGTGGTCTTTGCTGCTGGTAAAATGAACTGACCGAGAGAAGAGTTTCTTTCAGATTGGAAGATTTGTGTACCTTTGGAGTTGAACCAGTTCTTGAAGGAAGGGAAACGCCCCCGGTGTCTGGAAGGGCTGCGTTCTACCTCATTTTGCTTTGGTTTATGGTCAAAGCAAGGGTGAGATATTTGACGTTGCTGAGGAAGCCTTGGGATTTGCCTTTTTTATGAAGGCTAATATTTTGGAACAGGGGGTTTCAGCATCTTTTTTTTCAGCCCTTGTATGCTGAAATACAAAGAGACTACCCTACTCTCCAAGGGGGAAGGGATCATGGAAGTGGCTGCTGGTGCAGGGGTAAGACGAACACTGAGACAGAGTGCCCTATAGAAACCCTCAGGACACCTTAACACAGAGCATTCTGGGAGCAGGGTGTCTCCCCTGAGCACGGATAAAGTGAAGGCTCAGAGGAGAGCTAGACAGGCCCTGGGGAGAAGGAGAAGGCAGCTCTGTAAACCTAATTGACCTACTAATGTTCTTTTGCTGTTATACTGCAAGGTAAGCAGTCTTCTATTCTGTTTTTGTGTAAACAATAAGGTTGTGCAAGAGGCAAAATGGCATCCAGACTGTGATTCTGTCCTCCAGCTAGCCATAGACCGCTCGTGCTCTGTGACATATGGTGTCAGGTTGGGGATTTCCTGCACTAAGTGACTGCACAGGCAGAAGTCCAAGCCTCCTAGGATGTCTGAAAAGAGAGGCGTTTTTGAAAGATCTGCACTGGGAAGGAAGAGAGAATTTTTTTTTTTTTTTGGAGAAAGGTTCGCTCTAAGTACTGCCCAGAGAAACCTTAGCGCAAAAGTGCACAAAAGGAAAAGTGAAGTTTGGGGAAAAGTGTTTACTCTAAGCAGCGCACAGAGAAGCACTAGACTAAGGCAAATGAAGAAAAAAAACTGCAGAGGTTTTTTTTCTTTTCCCGGAGCCTCACACCACCACACCTAGGGGCCGATGCAATACAGTGCGCTCAGCCGAGCGCACTGTATAACCCGCAGTTGGACGCGGGTTAAATAGGCGCTAATCCACCCCCTAATGCAATAGGGGGATTAGCACCTATTTAACGTGTGTCTGACGTGGAGTGAATGAGAGAGCGCTCTCAGGGGCAAATGCATGTGAATGAGGCTATTACTCATTTACTCCAATGCAAAAAAATAAATGTGCATCTCAGACGCACATTTATCGCTCAGCTATTAACGCCTGCCTGGAGCAGGCGTTAATAGCTGAGCACATTGGAAAAAAAAGAACAGAAAAGCAGAAAAAAACCTGCTTTTCTGTACTTTAAAAGTTAAAAAAAGAAAAGAAAAACCCTCAGGCCGCATTGAAGACCGATGCCAATGCTGATATGCTCAGCATCGGTTTTCATAACCGGCGCGCATGGCGCCCTCCTTGCGGGCGCCATGCGCGCATTGAGAAAGCGGGCGCTGAAAAGTCATGTAGACTATCTCTCTTAGATTTGTGAGGCATGGTATGAGGTTCTTTCATGCGAATACCCTTGTCTACAAAATCATGAAAAGACTCGAACAAGTTAATGTAAATCGGTTATTTACTATCTCTGATAATAATAGAAGGACCAGGAGGCACTCCATGAAGTTAGCAAGTAGCTCATTTAAAACAAATCGAAGTAAATTCTTTTTCACTCAGCACATAGTTAAGCTGTGGAATTCATTGCCAGGAGATATGGTTACAGCAGTTAGTGTTACTGGATTTAAAAAAGGTTTGGATAAGCTCCTTGAGGATAAATCCATAAACTGCTTTTAATAAGCAATAGTAGCTTGTGATTTATCTGATGTTTGGGTACTTGCCAGGTACTTGTGACTTGGATTGGCCACCTTTGGAAACAGGATGCTGGGCTTGATGGACCCTTGGTCTGATCCAGTATGGCAATTTCTTATGTTCTTAAACATGTTGCAGCAATTACAAGCTTAGCATGTATTCAGTATGTAATGCAAAAAAACGAACACCCATTTCTACAAATCTATGTTGGAAAGCATTCCTGGGTGTGCATTCCATACTTGTTTTGTTTTTTTAAATTTGTTTTGGCTTGTTTTTCTGTTTTATCTATTTGTAATTTTATTTTGCTTTTTTACGTTTGTTTTTTTTAAATTTCTTTCTTTTGTAACCTGCCTTCCCGTTTCCTCCTCTAGAGGTAACCTGCATGGAGTGGCAGGCAATATCCTAAGAAACTTGCTGGGCAGACTAGATGGAGCATTTTGGTCTTTATCTGTTGTCATTAACTGTGTTACTATGATGCTCTTCTTCCCCCCATCTTCCATTCTCTCTTTTATGGGGCAGGGAGTAACTCCAGGCTGCAGGGTCGCTTTCTGACTCAGGCTCTTCACAGGTCATGGATGCTCTGTTCCAGGTCAAGCCCACTCTTCTGGTGGCGCTTTCTCTCTTATGGCCCACCACAGGCTTCTCTTAGGCCAGTACCCACCTGAGAACTTTACATCCTTGGCTATTTAGGAAAGGTTAAGGAATGAGCCATTTAGAATGGGAGAGAATACGGATTATAAATGTCTAAAATAAATAAATAAATGTAAGAGCAGAGAAAAAATGAACACTGAAAAAAAGACCTTACCCTTCATTGAGGTGAAAGTGGTAGCTTTCTCCACAAGATGGCACTGCAGCCTAGGGAATGAAAGAGCTGGTTCGGCAAAATAAAATTACAAATGCCGACTCTCATGCTTAGGGATTAAGCAGGCAGGCAACAGTAATAATTAAAAAAAAAAGAAAAAAACAGAAACAACTAGACAATTCAACTGAGAGAATAAACAAGTAGAAGGAGCCTCTGATCTAGTCTGAATGCAATTCCTATGCCAAACAGTAAACATTTATTTATTTATTTTATTTAAAATCTTTTCTATACCGTCGTTAAGTAATATACCGTCACAACGGTTTACAAAAAGGCACAAAAATAATGTTGAAATGTATATGGTAATATGTTCTATAAGAAGTGCCATTTAGGTTCGGTTACATAATTTCATAATAAAGGCTATTTGATTAATGTACTAAGTTTTGTCCTTTTATACATGAACCAGATTTACTTACGTGCATATCTCTTTAGAGCAGTATCATTTCTCTAATGTTAGTGGTGGAATAAAATAAAAGTCAAAAGTATGCAGGCACTGAGCTAAATGCTGTGTGCTGATGTTCTACTGCCTGCTTTACCTGCTCTTCTATTCTCCGTTCTCTTTGTCAAACGCTTGTTTAAACAGCCAGGTTTTTAAGCTCTTTTTAAAAAGCTTGAAATTTTTCTGTAGTCTAATTTCTAGGGGCATGGTGTTCCATAGTACAGGTCCCGCCAAGGACAGTGCCCGCTCTCTGACCTGGGTTAGTCTTGCTGTCCTTACAGAAGGAATGGTTAGGAGGACTTTGTTAGCTGATCTAAGATTTCGATATGGGACATGAACACGCAGTGCTGTGTTCAGCCACTCTGCTGTTTCATCATGAATTAGTCTATGAATTATGCATAGTGTTTTGTATTTTACTCTGTTCGATGGGTAGCCAGTGTAATTCTGCAAGAGTTTCAGTAATGGGATCTCTCTTTTTTTTTTTTTTTAATTCTTTATTTCTCATTTTCAAGTTATTACAAGTACAGGAACTTTATACCAAATCAATATCATACTTTACCTTACAATAAAGGAAATAACATTTTTTCATTTATACAAAGTATGTTTAGTAAAAGAAAAGTTATTAGGCAGTGCTAGTTCCCCTCGCAAACAATGACATAAAGAAAATTGGAGATCCAATATTTTACAAATAGGACATCATACAATTAAACAACAAATAAGGAGGGAGGATAAATGTTTCTACATATTCTAACTAGAGATAGGTTCCTCAACCAGATACTGTGCGACTGTCCAGCAGCTGTTTCAATTGGGTCGGGTCAAAGAAGATGTATTTATTTTCCCCTAATCTCAGTGTACATTTACACGGGTACCGAATGATCATTTGACCCCCCATGTTCCTAACTGCCTGGCTCATATTTAGAAACTCTTTTCTGCGTTTTTGTGTGTCTTTTGTAAGGTCTGGATAAATCCAGACCTTTTGCCCTAGGTACAATTTCTCACGGTTACGAAAGAACATTTTTAAGATATTATCTCTATCTAGAGGAAACAAAGGTTACCAATAAAGTCCCAAAAAATTCCACTTGATCCTCCATTGATGTTTCTAGGAATAGTGATAAATCACCTCCAGCAGGTTGGTCCGGTGAAGTTTGAAATTGTTGATTCTTTTTTCTTGGTGTCGTAGCAAAATATATGTTAGAAATAGGTGGCAGTGCTTCATTTGGAATTAGCAATATCTCAGTCATATATCTTTTAAACTGTTCTTGAGGAGATAATATTTTAACACTTGGAAAGTTCAAAACTCTCAGATTAAGATATCTTGATTTATTTTCTAAGTTTTCAATTTTCCTTGCGACTATATCTTCAGCTTGTATCATTTTTACTTGGATATCTTTAACAGACGAAACCTCCTTAGTGATTTCTTGTATCTTTTTCTCATGGTCTTTTTTTTGAGATTCAAGTTCCATTATAATATTTTGTGAGGAATTCACAGCTACCACAAGTGTGGATATAGTTTTTTCAAGCATTACAATTGCAGACCAAATAGAGTCAAGCGTAGTAACTTTTGGCAGGACAAGTTTCTGCACAGATAAGGTCTGACTCACCATTGTAATGGGATCTCTTTTTCTCTTACCAGTAAGAATTGTAGCAGCAGAGTTTTGTAGTATTTGGAGTGGTCTTAATGTTGTGTATGGTAATCCTAGAAACAGGGCGTTGCAGTAATTGGTGCTGCTTGCAAATATTAGTGCTTGTAGAATAGAAACAGCAGCAGAAATATTAGAAAGAGCAACGCTCCTAGTATCTTTTATTTCCTTACCAGGTTTACAAAATGTAATGAAAAAGTATTTCAGGAATTTTCCTATTTCATATATTAATGCGAATGTTAAGATCTACCCCAACCTGGCCGCATCTACACAAGCCAGACGTAAGGGCTTTCTAGCCCTTCGTCAGGAGGTTCTTGAATTAGGGTTTTCCTATATGCTTAGATTTCCTTGTAAATACGTGCTGAAGAGAGGGGGGAAAACTTTTATATTTTTTTCCTCAGATCAGTTAAGGATTTTCATAGATGCGAGGAAACCAGTTACATCTACACCCAGTGCACAAGAAAATGTAAATGATTTGTTGTAGCATGCCTGTATTTCCTTATTGTTTATATATTTAGAATAGGATGTACTCTCATAAATTTCATGAGCCTCAAAAGAAATTATTGATTTATGGTTATTAGAGTATAATATCTCTAACAAGCTTTCTAGGCTCTTTCCTTTGTTTTTTGAATTTGTGGAATGTATAACTCTGTTTTTCAAATTTGCAAAAATGTTTAGTTTTTTTGTAATTGGAAAATGATAAATAAAGAATTAAAAAAAAAAAAAAAAAAAGAAACAGCAGCAGAAAAGGACCAAGTGATACATCCAGTCTGCCCAGCAAGCTTCCTAAGGTAGTAACTGCCGCTCTGTGCTTTTATCCCCCTACTCTTTATGACAACCCATAAAAATTACATTTCGCAACCTTTTTTTTTACTGTGCTACCTGGTTTTCCTACAACCTCGTGAACAGGGATTTAGGGCTATCCTAAGGGTAGAAGGTAGGTCCTTGCTACCCAGTAGAAGGCGGTTATCCCCTGCACCAGCAGCCCAGTCAGGGCAGGTTTCTGTGGGTTATGGGATTCTGCACTAGGCCTTAAAAACCAAGGGCAGATCAGCTGGGAGTGTAGGGACGTCAGCTCTTTCAGGGGCATGCATGTCACCGGCTCCTGCATGGAAGGCAGAGGCTAGGACAGTACAAATGCTAGCGTGTGGCTAGCATCAGGGAACATCTGCAGCCAGCTGCAGCTGGGCTTTTGAAGTATAACTCCTTTTAATAGACAAGACTAACAATGCAAAGCAATTTCATTACTTGGGTCTGAGTGTGTGGGGGGCGTGGCTGTGAGCTGACAGTGGTGGTAGTGGTAAATGGATATTCTGCCTTAACTGAAAAGCATGATTCACAGAGGAAACTGTTTAGGGGGAGGAAAGAAGCAGCATTTGCTATTGAGTTTCCATGAAACAAAGAGGCCTCACAAAGGTAGTCAAGTTCCATGCCAGCTTTCCAATGTATTCTTCTTTATGCAATAAAGAAGCATTTTTGCATGCATTAATATCCTTCCAACATTGCAATTTTGGTGTGTACAATACCTCGAGAGGCAGTAATAACTAGCACCTATGCCTAAGAACATGTGGAATGAGTTACCCATTTTCCTATGGGCTTATACGTAACCAGCAGCAACCGAGAGTTGCATGTTGAAAACATGGGGGCTTTGGCATAAGACAGAAATTATTCCCGTCCTCTGGCATCAGACACAGCTGCTCTATACCTGCACCTAGTCGCTTCGTTGGGGCACCAGGCAGGGGGGGAACATCTTTTAAGAGAACAAGATATCCAGACAACTGGTCTGAAAAACTGGAGGGATGAGCTGTTGCAAATGTACGCATAAATAGGAAAAGAGATACGAGAGAGGGGAAAGGAGGGAGATGTTTAAAGCTACAGACATATGCTGTACGTAAATCATTGAAGGCTACTATAGTTAAACTGTAAAAACAGAGAATACAACAAATAAGGACTGTAAGGCTCATCCAGTCTGCCCAACTTCATTCCTACTGCAATGCCATAAAATAGACCTCAGCGGATCTCTAGCTGTTCCCCTGACTTTTTTACAATTAATGATATTCTATGTTTATCCCAGGCTTTCAGGAATTTCGATCTGGGGAAACAGGTATGGGGGTAGCTTGCTGATGCAGCGGTTACTGCCCTTAACCAATAAGCCTTGATACTTTTGATGCAACTCCATTACTGCTCTCTGCTTCAATGGCAAGGTAAAACGGGGAACTGTATTCAAACAGCAATCAACGAGGGTCCTGACTTTTACGGTGTGGGAAACTGATAAGCATGGGGGTAACCTACAAGGTGGAACAGATATTACCGAAAGCTTGCTCAGCAGACTGGATGGACCATTTGGTCCTTTTCTGCCATCATTTCTATGTTTCTATGCTGAGCTTTCTTGAAAATTCACTGCTGCTTGCTGTGCGTTGCTTATGGACTTGGCCTTAGAAGCCGTCCGGTGCTTTTTCCCTTATGTCTGCGTATCAGTACCCGGGACTGTAGAAGTTGGGGCCCGTGTTGGGTGTTGTCTGAATCTGTTTCCCCTTTTCCCCCGCCATCGAAGTAGAGAGCAACGTTGCAGTTACGTTAAAAGCATCAAAGCTTAACGATTAAGATTAGTAATCTCCATAACGTCTGCTAAGAGTAGTAACTGCTACACCAGCAAGTTACCCCCCCTGCACACTTATCTCATTCCTGTCCTCTAACCTTTAGAGATTCACAGTGTTTATCCCATGCCCCTTTGAATTATTTGACTGTTTTCATCCTCACCACCTCCTTCCGAAGGGCATTCTAGACCTCCACCACCCTCTCCGTAAAGAAATATTTCCTGACGTTGGTTCTGAGTTGTTCCCCCTGGAGTTCCATTTCATGACCCCTAGTACAACTGATTTCTTTCCAATGGAAAAGGTTCGCAGTCCGTGCATCATTGAAACCGTTCAGGAATCTGAAGAACTTGTTCATTTTATTTATTTAGACATTTTATATACTGTCGTTCCATGTAATGATCACAATGGTTTACAGAAATAAAAATCATAACTATTAATCAACAAATCTTGACAGTTTACATAGGTAGTATTTATAAGCAGGGATATTCTCCCCTGCACCTCCTCTCTTCCGGGGTGTACATATTCAGATCCTTCAGCCTCTCCTCATAGATCTTCCTATACTGAACCCACACCATTTTGGTCGCCCTTCTCTGGACCATGTCCATCCCGTCTCTGTCCCTTTTGAGATACGGGCTCCAGAACTGAACAAGGTACTCCAGGTGAGGCCTCACCAAAGACCTGCCCAAGGGCATCATCACCTCCTTTTTGCTGCTGGTTATTCCTCTCTCTATGCAGCCCAGCATTCTTCTGGCTTTAGCTATCGCCTTGTCACATTGCTTCGCCGTCTTCAGATCACCAGATGTTACCACCTCAATATCCCTCTTTTGGTTCGTGCACTTTAGTCTTTCACCTCCCATCACATACAGCTCTTTTGGATTATCAACCTCTCTCCACCCCCCACCCGGAAGCTCTCACCAACTTGTAAAACTCAAGAGGTCTAATGTCCTCCCAGTGACCTAGATCTACACCAAGTTTGGTTGAGCCTGGTCCAGTCATTGAAAAGTTATAAGGGGTGTATGGTGTGTATGTGTGGACATTCTCTAAAACAGCAACACATGCACACATCCTTATCTAATCCCTCCGGGGTGTATTCCTAGTGACCCGCCCGCTGCGGTGGCAGAGGCAGCGTTGGAACAGCAATGGGGTTTCAGGTGGTATCAGAGGAGGCACTGATTGTAATTGCCCAGAGGGGGAAAGGATAGAAAAGAAATCCTCCTTTTAACTGGGTCTCCCGTTATTAGGAACAGGGCTCCAGAACCCACCCAGCAGGTCTCCCAAGAGAAGAGAGAGAAGGCAGAACCCAAATGGAAAAAAAAAAAAACTTCAAATGCACGCGGATAAAAATCTTACAAATTCTGAGCCATGACTCAGATTTATTATTACAAGTTTAAACAGTGAGAAACAAGTAATGAACATGCTATAAAGATACTGTAAGTTTTCTACAGTTAACACAACTTGGTTTTCTTTCAGTTCCTAGTTAACCAGTATTTGAAACGAAGAGAACCAGTTCCCCTAACCTTGCCATAAAAACAATCAGATAAGTATGGTCTGAGTATTAAATGCTATCATTTCTATATCAAGCAATGAGTTATCAATGCTACTATGAAGAAAGTGAATCTTTGTGTCCCAATATTGTCTTGCAAGTCTAGCAGGACAAAATCAGCGCTCTAATTGCAGGTAAGTAGATAACAAGTGTTTTGTGTCGTTTCTTTTCTGTGCTGTTGGACTCTGTCTCTTTCCTGTGAACTCTCCAGTCCCTATGAATTTTGAAGCTTTTGTATTGCGTGTCCTTCACTTGTATCTCTGGCACAATTACTTAGGACGGCTGCTGCAGTGTTTCTGTGCTCCCTTTCTTTGTGGTGTTGGAAAAGTTTCAGTCTAGCCTAGAGTCTGCCTAATTCATGAAGTCTAGTCATGGGTCTATCAATCATATCAATCATAGGTCTATTAATCATATGATTCGTAAATAAAGGTGCTGAGGGATCAATCTTTGTCAGTGCTGCTCCGTATACGTTTTACGTTTCTGGTTCTTGTAATTATTTGTTACTAATTTTTATGTGAAGAAATGTGAACGTTTTCAAATTAATTTCAATTTTTCTCTTATTTTATATATTCATTTATGATTTTTATACGTTTTTATGTTCCATATTTATTGTTGTTTTAATTATTTGTTACTAACTTTGAATATGTGTATGTTTATTCCTAGCCCCTGAGGCAGCCACTGGAAAGTGGCGAAACTCGGCCTGAATCGGGCGATTATTTTGAGCAATTGATTTTATACATCTCTACCCAATAAAAGTTTTGGAAAAGACTTTTGGGCATGTATATTTTCGTTTTTCCTGTGAAACTAATAGCGCCTCATCCAACGCGGAGTGAAACTAATAGCGCTCATCACATGCAAATGCATGTGAATGAGGCTATTAGCTAATATCCCCAGAATAATATCATGGGGATATTAAGTAGAAGGAACAACTCTTTAAAAAAAAAAGAAAAAAAAAAGTGCCTGCAGTCGGGTGCAGGAAGCAGACCCTCATCCACGGGTTAGGAAAACAGATGCTGATAAATTCAGCATCCATTCTACGAACCTGACTACCGGCACCTAAGGAGAATATAAATCAATATTAAAGTGTTGGGCACTTAATATTAATTTATTCACTCCTTCACTTATTGCCCATTGGTACTTTTCACTGACATTTGTCAGTGGAAAGGACCAGTCCCCTTTCAGGACAGCCTTCTGAAAGGTGATTGATCATTTCACTGACATGTGACAGTGAAGGGACCAATCGGCAATAGGTGAAGGCTTGAATAAATTAATATTAAGTGCCAGACACTTTAATATTGATTT
This sequence comes from Rhinatrema bivittatum, assembly GCF_901001135.1. Classification (NCBI taxonomy): domain Eukaryota; kingdom Metazoa; phylum Chordata; class Amphibia; order Gymnophiona; family Rhinatrematidae; genus Rhinatrema; species Rhinatrema bivittatum. The sequence goes on from NC_042630.1 coordinate 40,288,977, forward strand.
ATATTCTCCTTAGGTGCCGGTAGTCAGGTTCGGAGAATGTACGCTGAATTTATCAGCGTCCATTTTCCTAACCTGTGCGTGTGTGCTGGTTAGGGAAAAGGGATGCTGATAAATTCAGCGTCCTTTTTTTTTTAACCAGGGGACAGCCAGCCGCCGACAGCAGACCTCTCTCAGGCGCACGCTGCCAAGGAGGCGCTAGGGATGTGAAATCGCCCCTAACACCTCAACGGCGCGAGCCTTAATTTAAATATATACAAATATATACAAATATTGTATGTTGTATAAGTTACTATTTATTCAATTCAATGTTGTCCAAGTTCCATATTTTCCCTGTTCTCTGTAAGACATTTGTGCTAAGTCATTTCTAAGTTCTATGTAAACCGAAGTGATTGGTAACATTGTTACCAGAACTTCGGTATATAAAAAAATATAAAATAAAATAAATAAATAAATAAATATCGCATCATGCCCCATGCGCAACTTTTTTTGCATCTGCCCCTTTATCAGAGACGAATCCAATAAGATGTGCGCTGAAAATGGGCACTCATATTAAGTGCCTGTGTTCCTAACGCATGCACAGCCACATCCCTATGCGCCCCGATGCAATCTGGAAATGAGAGGCAGTGTTAAAAAAAAAAAAAGGGTGTGCTACGGGAGAATATTCATCTCTGGTGCTCAAAAGAGGTTATTGCAATTACAATTGGTGCTCAGTAGGATCATCTGCTTTGATCACGCTTGTTTTGGTTATTTTGCTGAGGTGCTGATTTCGCATGCTGCAGTTTATTCTATCAAGCGCCCATTGCTTTGGGTATCTAAATATGTGCGGCCCTAAGAAACGTGTCTTTCTTTTTGAGCCAATCGGTATACATTTATTTTTCGCCACCGCAAGCAGTAAACTTAAGAACTGGGATAATATTAAGGAGGAGAGGGCACAATTATCGCAGCATAGAGGACCATATTTTGTAATGTTTCTCATGAGCCCTTAACTGTGAGTTGATTTTACTCTACCTCTGGGGCTGGAGTTAAATTCCTCGCATTAAAAAGTGTGCACTGAGCACCCAGCATTTTCCTGCATCAGGTGGTAATAGGTGATGTCCCCATCGGCACGGAATTTGCATGCTTTGGGGCACTCTCAGGTTCGTGTTTGATAGGGCACGTGTTTTGGACGCGCTAATCTTCTTACTACATCGGGTGCTAGTCTTGCACACCCAGTCGTGCGTAAACCACCTTCGGCGCCATTATTGGTGGCTGCACTTCAAGGAAGATGTCAATGACTAGGTTAGAATCCTGTCAAACCTGCGCGCAGAATAAAAACTGATCATACCCAACCCTGGGGAGGCTGGAGGGATGAAGGCAAGGCCGGGCAGGCTGGAGAGATGGATTGTGCATTCGATTTTCTGTTCTCTTTTCTCCAAACTTGGGCTTAGATTCATCATTCTGCTATAAATATTGCGGAATGATGAGCCGCGGCCAGAAAAGGGGGGGGGGGGGGCAATAGAGTGCAGCCAGCTCATGGCGTTTTGATGAAGGATCCGCTTAGGGAGGACTGGGGGCGACAGCACCAACAGTGCAAAAGGGGCAGTAAAAATCCTAACTCCATCACTGACGGCCCCCTCACATGAGGTTGCTCTGTTAGGCAAGAGACGTGGATCTCTGTGTTGGAAGTCAGCAATGTTGAAAGCAACAGGAATTGTGCTAGTGCTCCGCGATCCCAGCCGAAAGGTTGCAAATTTAAATGAACCAGGTAGGTGGAAGGGGGGTAGGGCTCAGTGGAAGGGGAGGTGAGGCACTTTAGGGCATTTTCTGTAGAACCTGAGGGGGTGGGGGGGGGGGGGGGGGGGGGGTGGGGGTGGGGGGAGGCAAAATTGTGGACCCTAACCTAATTTTTTTTAATGTACTTTTGGAGCAGTTTGGGGATGGGGAGGGTGGGAATCAGGTCACAGGCCGACACCTTTCTTTTTTTTTTTTTTTTAACCAAAATAACACCACTTAACTGGCTAAATTCTTTTTGAATGCACCCAGTTAAGTCACGACATACAACACCACAAGCTGAGAGACTCTGCTAAATATAGGGGGCTTTTGATTTCTAATTTTAATTTTGACCCAGTAGTTTCCTCCTGCTCTTTTGGGTTTCCAGTTCAGTTGGACCCAGTATCCTGGTGCCGTGAGCTTTATTCATTTATAAAAATGTATAGCCCATTCTATCTACAGTTCAAGGAGGAAGACAAAATAAATTACATTCATATTAAAACTCATAACTATCAAAAGATTCACAGACAAGACATTCTGTGCCTATGGGAGAATGCCTTGATGAATCAGGCCCAAAAATATTTATACATCCATGCATCGAATATTGTTCACCATGTTGCAGAGCTCACTAAGCCCCCCACAATCCCCAACTCCCAAGAAGAAAACTCTAACGAAAAATGTGCTGAATTGGCCAAATACTTCCAAAACAAAATTCATAATATTCTCATGCGTTTCTCCTCCAATTCCACCGCCACCCCTCCCCTCCCCTCCAAAACCAAGGGAACCACCTTTCACACCTTTGACATCACCTCCACACTGGAAATAGAAAATATACTTAAAAAGATGAAACCCGCCTCCCACACAGTTGACATCATCCCCTCTAAAACCCTCCTATCCATCCCCTCTTCCATATCTAAACTCCTCGCAGACCTAATCAACTGCTCACTTACTTCTGGCAAAGTCCCAGACCCCCTTAAACTTGCCATCGTCAAGCCCCTCCTTAAAAAACCCTCCTTAGATGCTAATGACCCCTCCAACTACCGGCCCATTTCCAACCTGCCTTTTGTATCTAAAATCCTCGAAAAAGTTGTCAATTCCCAACTCTCCGATTATCTAGAAGACCATAGCATCCTGCATCCCTCCCAATTTGGCTTCCGAAAAGGTCGTAACACTGAAAACCTCCTTTTAGCTATTACTAATACAATTCACATAGGCATGGACCAAGGAAACTCCTATCTACTCGCCCTCCTAGATATCTCAGCGGCTTTCGACACTGTCAACCACCAAATCCTCCTATCCCGGTTGTCAGAAATAGGTATATCAGGCACAGTACTCTCTTGGTTCACATCATTCCTCACCCACAGAGAATACCTAGTTAAAATAAACCATTCTCAATCCCCACCCATCCCTCTCATGCAAGGTGTCCCGCAAGGCTCCTCACTATCCTCCACCCTTTTCAATATCTATCTCCTTCCTCTCTGCCATCTACTCTCTAACCTCGGACTCAATTTCTTCCTATATGCGGATGATGTGCAGATCCTCATCCCCATTCAAAAAACCATCAAAGACACTCTGCAATTCTGGGACTCCTGCTTAGCCTCCATCAACGTTCTCTTAACCAACCTCCAACTTGCACTCAACACAAACAAAACAGAAATTCTCCTCATATCTAACAATCCTGAACTTACATCTCAGACCTCATCCAACGTCCCCACCCCCTCCCAACCCCTACAAACACACTGCCTCCCTCTTGTACCATCCGTAAGAGACCTAGGTGTAATATTAGACCAACACCTCAACTTTAAACCCCACATCAAATCTCTTCTAAAAGGGGGTTTCTTCAAACTACACATCCTCAAAAAAATAAAGCCCTTTCTCCATGCCAAAGACTTCCGTCTAGTGTTGCAGTCCACCGTTCTATCGAAATTGGACTACTGCAACTCCCTCCTCATAGGCCTCCCATACGCTACGATCAAACCCTTACAAATCCTGCAAAATTCCATGGCAAGAATAATCACTGACACCCTAAAAAAAGAACATATCACCCCAGTACTGAAGGATTTGCATTGGCTCCCCATCCCTTTCCGCATAAAATACAAAACCCTCACCGTTCTTCACAATGTACTCTATAGCAACAACCCAGCCTGGCTCAATGAAATGCCACGTTTCCGCACATCCAATCATTCTGCCAGAGCCACCTTAGCTGGCACCCTCCACACCCCACCACTCAAAACTGCGCATCTCTCCTCTACCAGAGACAGAGCATTTACCATTGCAGGACCCACCCTATGGAACTCACTCCCCACCTATCTCCGCCTCGAACCCTCCCTACCCAACTTCAAAAAAGGCATCAAAACCTGGCTCTTCCTGCAGGCCTATCCCGACTCTAACCAAACCTAATCCCCCCCCCCCCCCCCCTCACCGCCTTGCCACCCCCTGCCACACCCCCCCCCCCCCAAGAAAAGGTTAATTTTGCAATCTATTGAAATGTATAGCCATTGTTGTTGCTGTTATTCCAGTAAGGATATTGTTTAAAACTGTTACTTCAGTATCCATTTCTATCTCCTTCTCTCCTACTCTTGCTTTTCACGCCCCTTTTGGCGCTTGCTTTCTCCCTAACCCCACTCTCTCCTTGTTCCTCCGCTGCTCCCCTTCCCCTCTCCCGGTTATTTGTAATTTCTATTTCCCTCCTTTCCATGAATTCATTGTGAACCGGTATGATGTGACTCACGAATATTGGTATATTAAAAGTTCATAAATAAATAAATAAAATAAATAAAACTTAGGTTTCTAATGTTGGAATAATGAGCATGGAAAGTAATTTTATCAGTAGCACACGTAAAGATCAGAGGATTCGGTATCATCAGACATACCCAATGTATCTAATGTAAGAGGCTGGGAAACTGCCCACCAAGTTTCTTTGAAAATCTGGGGGCCAGCCAGAACTGTGGTTCCTTGCACCCCCAAAGACTTTGCCCCTGCTATCCTAAAGCACACGTGGGATTTTCAAAATAAAATCCCAGCCATGTGGCTTGCCAGTCCCACCCTTCCCCTTAAAGCCTTGCGCTCCCTCCCAGTCACTCCCTCCCCACATGCATTTAGAATACATGAAAAAGAACATTCAAAGTGCACAGTCTTCCGAGGCAAAAATAACACTTACAACATGTATAGTATATTTACACGCTCTGCTGTGGTGCCAACCCTGCTAAAAAGACTCTTGGAACTCATCTAGTATTAAGTCTATCGTAATACATGTTGGGTATGGGCTTTGCTCTGAGAAAGCTAGGAGTAAACAGTAAACCTACCATACCAAAACAGCACTAACTGCCAACACTCAAAAAGTAATAACCCTATCTGTGAAAAGACAACAATGCAAAATATTACACCAGGTCCTGGAACACCACTGCACCTTCTATTAGGAAAACAGAACAAGCCAAGCTACTACAGATCCCTACACAGAAGCAACAAGCTAGCAGAGGCCCTCACCTCATTTTTATGTGCAGAACGCAGAGGCTCTCAATCAAATACTTCAAAACAACTGATGAACAGAATATCCAATAATTAAAAACTCATAAAACTTTTCCAAACAGCAATAAAATATTTTAAAACTGCAGACACATCAAACAACACTCCAATATCCAGTTAGCTGGATAATTTATCAGGCTAGGTCTGGTCATCCTGTAGACCCGTGCTAAAGTTTATCCAACTAATTTTAAGATAGCTGTTGTGAACCTAGATCCCCCTCATCACACAGCATTGCAGCGGCCTATGCCAAGAGACTGGCTCTGTGATCTTTTAAGCTCCCAGCACATTGTTATTTGTGTGTTGGTGTTTTCAGTTCATCTCTACCAGTAGCAATAGTAAAGGGAGTCAGTTGGACAACTAGATGATCAAGGAGTAAAAGGGGCAATTAGAGAGAACAAGGTCAAAGTGAAGTGACTAAATGAATTCTTTGCTTCAGACTTTACTAAGGAAGATATAAGAGAGATAGCCATGCCAGATATGATATTTAAAGATGACAATTCAAAGGAACTGAAACAAATCTCAGTAAATCTGGAAGATATAAGAAGACAAATTGACAAACTAAAGAGTAGCAAATCACGTGGAGCAGACACAGTATACATTCCAGAGTCTTTAAAGAACAGAAAAATGACATTTCAGACATACTACTAGTAATTTGTAAAATATCTTTAGAATCTTCTGTGATACCTGAATATTGGAGGGTTGCTAACATAACGCCTATTTTTAAAAAGGGATCCAGCAGTGATCCAGGAAACTACAGACCAGTTAGTCTTACATCAGTGCCAGAAAAATGATAGAAATATTATCATAAAGAACAAAATTGCTGAACAAATAGATAGTCTTTTAATGGAACAAAGCCAACATGGATTTAGCCAAGGGAAGTCTTACCTCACCAACCTGCTACATTTTTTTTGAAGGCAATAATAAACATGTGGATAAAAGTGAGCCAGTTGATAAAGAGTATCTGACTTTCTAGAAAGCATTTGACAAAGTACCTAGGATAGTGACTTAGGAAATTAAAAAGTCATCGGCTAGGAATAAAGCAGAGAATATCATAATGCCCATGTATTGCTCCATGATGCAACCACATCTTGGGTATTGTGTGTGATTCAGGTCCTCATATCTTAAACTAGATATAGCAGAATTAGAAAAAATACAGAGAAAGGTGACCAAAATGATAAAAGGGATGGAATGATTCTCCTAGGACAAGCAGGATGACAGTCCTTGTACACACATGGGTAACAACATCAGATGGAACCCGGCATGGAAAACCTATGTCACACTGGCACACTGAGCATGCCCAGCATGCCACTATCCATCCATGCGGAGTCCCTCTTCAGTTTCATCTATTCTGCAGAGCTTTTGTATCGCGGTTGTGGAGCTCTGCTATTTTCATCGTATTTTATCATATTTTCATTGCTTTACCGGTTGATTACTGACTTCCTGTGCCGGGGTCTCTCTTCTTCCTGGTCATTGTCTTTGTAGGGCAACGCAGTAAGTTTTTTTTTCCTTCCTTGCGGTCGATTCCCGGTAGTGTCACTCATTGGTGGCTGCTGGAGCAGGCACCTGCAATGTTGGCGCTGCTGCTGGAGCGCCTTGATGTCCTTCTGGGTGTCTTGCCTATGCAACAGTTGCCAGTACCTGGATGTCCATCGCTACCCCAGTGGCCACCGGTATCTCTTCCGACCAGGGCGATTCCCATCATGGGTTCCTCTGAGAAGTGTGAGTTGTTGCAGCCCACAGTGCCATCTGGGTCCTTGGCACCATGCTTGGTGTTGCCCAATCTAGTTCCTGGTCCCTCAGGTGCCTCAGTGCCTTCAGTGCCCTTGATTCCCTCGGTGCCATCTGTGCCCAAACCAAGGGGTCTGAGCAGGGGCCCACCACAGGGGTCCCCAGGGTACTTTAGTAGGAGGATGCCCCGTATGACCCGTGGGAGAATGATACCTCTAGTTCTTCCTCTGATGGCTCAGAGGATCTTCCCTCAGACCCATCCCCTCCGGAGGAGAGGCGCCTGTCCCCGCTGGAGGACCTGACCTTTGTGAGCTTTGTCCAGGCCATGGTGGAAGCCATTCCTTTTCAACTCCTAACAGAGGAAGATGCCCGACATAAGATGCTGGAGGTCTTCTTGTTTGTCGATGCCCCAAAGGAGATGGTGGCTATTCACATTCATGATATATTTAAGGAGTTACTCCTTTGGATCTGGGAGCCCCACATATCTATTCCTGCGGTAAATTGGAAAGCAGATGCGGTCTATTTAGTACAGCAGGCCTTGGGGTTTGAGATGCATCATCTCCCACATTAATCAATAGTGGTGGAATCCGCCCTCTAGAAAACCAAGTGTTCCCACACCCACACTTCTGTGCCCCTGGGTCAGAAGCATAGGGCATTGGATGCCTTAGGTAGGAAGGTGTTCAGTGCGCTATGTTGATCACCCGTATCGCTTCCTACCAGCTGTACATGTCCCAGTAAACTTGGAACCTCTGGAAGCAGGTTCAAGAGTTGTCTGAGCGCCTCCTCCAGCAGCAGCAGGACACCTTTTTGGCAGTCGCCCAGCAGTGCCTGGAGTGTAATAAACACAAAGTGCGGGCCACCTACGACATGTTTGAGATGGTGGCTTGGGTGGCAGCAGTGGGCATTAACGCCCGAAGGATGGAGTGGCTTTAAGTCTCTGATCTCCAATTGGAGATCCAGGAGAAGCTTGCAGACCTACCCTGTACTGGCGAGAACGTGTTTGGGGATAAGATGAGAGATGCTGTGGCTCAGTTGAAGGGTTACCATGAGACCCTTCACATCTCTCGGCCAGTACATCTGACCCGCCATCCTCCACCAGGAAATCTTCACATCAGCGACCTAGGAGGTCTCTTATTGCGAGAAGAAATACTACCCTCCTGCTTCACATGCTCAGACCCCATGCCTGAGCTCCCTGGGCCACTATAGGCAACAGCAAACCCCCAGACCTCAGTTGGCACCCCAGCAGAGCCTTGCTATGGGGTTTTGACTAGATGTAGGGAAGCATGCGCCAATCTACCATACCCTTGACACCGGGCTCTCTAGTTGGAGGTCGGCTGTGGTCCTTTGTGGACTGCTGGCCCCAGGTCACCTTGGACCAGTGGGTCCTGTCCATCAATTGTCGAGGGTACCAGTTGAACTTCTTGGATGTCCCCTGCAGACTCTTTTCTGTGCCCATCTTGGGGTCAGTCCTCCCATTAGAAAATTCTTTTTTTTAAATTTTATTTTTATTATACATTAGGAAATTCTATTCACGGAGCTCTCCGCCCTTGTAATGACCAGAGTATTTGAACCTGTACCACTATGGCAGCAGGGGTGTGGGTTCTATTCCCGCTATTTCCTGATTCCAAAGAGAACAGGGGGACTCCACCCCATTTTGGATTTGAGAGCCTCGAACAAATTTCTGCAAAAAGAAAAGTTCAAGAAGGTCTTGCTGGGCACCCTGATTCCCCTCCTGGAAAGAGGACTGGCTTTGCTTCCTCGCCCTCAAAGACACATCTGCCCACATCAAGATCTTTGGTCACAGGAAGTATCTGCCGTTCCTTGTTGGTGAGAGGCACTTCCGCCCCGCAGGTGTTCACCAAGTGTCTGGCAGTAGTCAGTGCGCACCTCCGCTGGCTGGGAGTGTATGTGTTTCCCTGCTTGGATGATTGGCTGGTCAAGAGCGCCACCCAGGAGGTGTGCTTCGCTCTCTACACTTTCCATTTCGGTGCTGGAGTCCCTCAGGTTTGTCATCAACTACCCGAAGTCCCATTTTGCCCCATCACCTCAATTGAACTTTATCGGTGCCCGGCTGGGCATGGCTCAGACCCGGGCCTATCTGCCTCACGATCAGGCACTTGTCTGGCGTCTCTTGTGGGTCTGGTCCACCGAAGCCAGCAGGTCTCAGCCCGTCTCTTGCTTCGCCTTCTGGGTCACATGGCCACATCTATCCATGTTACTCCCTCAGCTTGCTTGCATATGCACAGGGCTCAGTGGACTCAGTGGCGGCAGGCCACCCAGGACCTCAGTATGTGCATCCTCATCACGATTTCCTTGTCTTGGTGGGAGAGTCAGGCCCAATCTGGAGCAGGGGGTTTCCTTTTCAGTCTCCCCCCTACCCAGGTTGTGCTTACCACAGATGCAATCCAACCTGGGCTGGGGCGCACATGTTGATGGCCTCTTCACGCAAGGTCAGTGGTCCTGCTCAGGAAGCTCAGTGCCAAATCAGCTTCCTAGAACTGCGGACAATCCGCTATGCTCTTTAGGCATTCCGGGATCACTTATCCAACAAATCTGTCCTGGTCCAAACCGACAATCAGGTAGCGATGTGGCATATCAACAAGTAGGGAGATAGGGGGTCATTCCTCCTGTGTCAGGAGGCTGTTCAAATTTGGTCATGGGTGCAGTCTACTCCAAGCCATGTACCTGGCCGGGATGGAGAATGTGCTGGCGGACTGGCTGAGTCGAGCGTTCCGACCCCATGAGTGGTCCCTGGATCAAGCAGTGGTGGATCGCATCTTCTGTCTCTGGGGGATCCTGGACGCAGACCTCTTTGCCTCCCCCTGCAACAGCAAAGTGAGGCATTTTTGCTCCCTGTACAGGGGTGACACCAAACCAGCTTTGGACACTTTTGCCCACAATTGGGGCAAGGGCTTTCTGTATGTGTATCCTCTGCTTCCCCTGGTGATGATGACTCTCCTGAAGCTCCGACAGGACAGGGGGACCATGATTCTCATTGCCCCACATTGGCCGAAGCAAGTCTGGTTCATGATCGTGCGGGATCTCTGTCAGAGAACCGGTCAGTCTAGGGACCTCCCCTGACCTGATCACGCAGGATCAGGGTGGGCTGTGCCATCCAAACCTCAGGGCGTTGTCTCTGATGGCCTGGATGTTGAAAAGCTAGTACTGCAGCCCCTTGACCTGTCTGACAACTTATCTTAGGTCCTGGTAGCTTCCAGAAAGCCTTCCACCAGAAAGTTTTATAGCCTGAAATGGAAGAGGTTTTCCATCTGGTGTGAGGGCCACGGCTTGGATACATTCTTCTTCTCCATTCCAAAGTTGCTCGACTACCTGCTGCACCTTTCAGATGCTGGGCTAAAGACCAACTCAGAATACACCTGAGCGCCATCAGTGCTTACCACCAGGATGTTGATGGTTCGCCCATCTCTGTACAGCCCATAGTGGGGCAGTTTATGTGGGGTTTACTTCAGCTGAACCTCTGTTGCCTCCTGTTGTGTCCTGGGACCTCAACATGGTGTTGTCTCAGCTCATGGAAGATTGTTTTGAGCTTCTGCGCTCCTGTGATCTGAAGTACCTGACCTGGAAGGTTATCTTCGTGGTTGAGGTAACTTCAGCACGCAGGATTAGTGAGCTTCAGGTGTTGGTGACATATCCGCCCTATACAAAATTCTTTCATGATAGGTTGGTCCTGCCTACTTGCTCAAAGTTCCTACCTAAGATGGTGACTGATTTTCATCTTAACTAGTCAATCATTCTGCCCACCTTTTCTCCCAGGCCTCACTCACATCAGGACGAACGGGCTCTGCATAGCTTGGATTGCAAGAGGCCCTTGGTTTTCTACCTTGAGCGGATAGCAGGCCACAGGCAGTCTATGCAGCTCTTCATCTCTTTTGACAAGAATATATTGGGAGTTGCGGTTACCAAGCAAATACTGTCAAACTGGCTGGTAGATTGTATTTCCTTCTGCTATGCTCAGGCATGCCTTCAGCTTGGAGGCCATGTCAAGGCTCACTCTGTCAGAGCCATGGCAGCTTTGGTGGCCCACTTATGAGTGGTGCTGTTGTTGAGATCTGCAAGGTTGCGACGTGGAGTTCTCGCTACACCTTCGCCGCCCATTACTGCTTGGATAGGGATGACCAACATGACAGCAGTTTTGGCCAGTCTGTAAAACCCAACTCTTCCTGCCTAGGGCCCTTTTTTTGGATTCAGGCTTTATCCCTCTGTAACCAACTGCTTGGATAGGGATGACCAACATGACAGCAGTTTTGGCCAGCTGTAAAACCCAACTCTTCCTGCCTAGGGCCCTTTTTTCGGATTCAGGCTGTATCCCTCTGTAACCAACAGCACCTGTGTTGTTGTGCCTGTTGGCAGTTTGGCTCTGACAGAGTGAGCCTTGACATGGCCTCCAAGCTGAAGGCAACAATTTAGGTGCCTGTTGGTCTTGACTTGGCTTCCAAGCTAAAGGCAACAGGTTAGGTGCCTGTTGGTCTTGCTTGTTGTTCGGGAACAGCCTGTAGCTATGGATTCACCCATGTGTGAGAACTACCATCCTGCTTGTCTGAAGAGAAAGCAAAGTTGCTTACCTGTAACAGGTGTTCTCCTAGGACAGCAGGGTGTTAGTTCACCCTGCAGAGTTGGGTTTCTCCAATGTTTATTTTATTTTTTTGTAATTCTATGTTACAAGACTGAAGAGGGACACCGTGTTGATGTGTGGATAGTGGTAGAAACTTTGACATAAGTTTTCTGTACCGGGCTCCATCTGATGATGTCACCCATGTGTGTGTGTGTGTGTGAGGACTAACATCCTGCTGTCCTAGGAGAACACCTGTTACAGGTAAGCAATTTTGCTTTCCCCTATGAGGAAAGGCTAAAGAGGCTCTTCAACTTGGAGAAGAGACGGCTGAGGGGAGTGGAAAGAGTAAACATGAATCGGTTCTTTATGCTTTCAAAAAGTACAAATACTGGGGAAATTCAATGAAGTTATTAAGTAATATATTCGAAAGAAATAGGAGAAAATGTTTTTTTACTTAACCCATTATTAAGCTCTGAAATTCATTGCAAGAGGATGTGATAAAAGCTGTTAATGTGGCTGCATTTAAAAAAGCTTTGGACAAGTTCCTGGAAGAAAAGTCCTTAAACCATTTAAAAGGCAGAGTTGGGAAAATTTATTTATTTATTTATTTATTTATAACTTTTTTATACCGACATTCCTGTATAAATACAAATCACACCAGTTTACATAGAAACTGAAAGGTCGCCCAAGGGCGGTACAAGGAACATGAGAACATAAGATACAAGTGAATAGAAAAACCAGGGAGAATGCATAATTATACATGAAAACTTCACTTCAAGACAACTTTGAAAACTCTCATTAATTACATGGAACATGAGAAACGATAGAATGCTAGGAGAAAACGCTTACAACCTTGGGAACAAGTTAAAGGAATACATAGGCAAGCGGAATTCATAAGGAAATAAAAGTATATCTTAGGTCAACTAAAATTATAGGTTAATTGCAAAGGACTGAAATACAGTATGAGGATTGGTCAGCATGGGGGGATTTGGCCATGCTGGTGCGCAGTTGGGCATAATGGGTTGGAACCATTGGGTGCTTGGACATAATGGGGTTGGAACCACTGGGTGGGGGATCTCTGGAGAGAAGCCAGACGAAAAGAACTGGGGTGACTTGTTCGTGAGAACGGAGTGAGCTTGTCCGAGACTGCATTTGTGAGAGTTATCTTTCTCTGGGATAAGCAGTTTGGAATGAATCTAACCCTTGAGATCCTGTCAGGTACTTGTGACCTGGATTGGCCACTGTTGGAAACAGGATGCTGGGCTTGATGGACCTTTGGTCTGACCCAGTAAGGCAAATCTTATTTTCTCGGGTTCTAAAGGAAAATGTGGGTGTGCACGTGCACGATATGCATATATCTGTGTAAGAAATGGAGCTTGTTTGCAGCCGAAGAGAGCAGTTTTCCAAAACTATTTAACCCAGCTGAAAGGCTTTTGAAAACTGTCTACCTTTAATCTGGGGGTCCAGCACATGTATACTTTTATCCATGTCTGTGAGAGGTAATCCAGAGGGCATGTTTAGGTCAGAGTAGGAAACCAATGCACACTGATTGCATTTTCAAATCTGCGCATGTTATTTCCCATGAAAAGGTATCCTTAAAAAAAATGCAGACGCGAATATCAGTGGGGACACAGACACCATGACTGTTTTCAAAGTGAAGTTACGTGTGTGCTTTCAGTTTGCAAATTGGTGCGAGGACCGTGGATATAAAGTGCCTGCAATCTTTGCGGCGACGTGGGCAGTTTGAAAATTGGAACCTGGAGTAGAGATGGCCAGAAAGAAAACCCCAACCAGAAGGAGCCATTGGAGCTCAGGGTGCAAGCTGATTATTATTTGTAGCCACTGCATGCGTTTTGGCGGGCACCATGCTATAGTGCAGACAGGCAGAGTGTGGTGTGCTCCGGTGCCTCCGGTCCTGGCTGGTTTAATACCGAGATGAAGCTTTCTATTCTTTCAGGCACAAGTATCCTCCCCCCCCATCTTTCACCATGGTGGTGCTGCAGTCCGAAAGCCGCATGGTTGAGCTGACACGAATGACTCGTGCCACTGCCAGGGAAAAAGAGTGAATCAAGGGGGCATTACAAGAAGCACCGCCAATCTCTAGGGTTACCAAGTCGCCCTTTATGAATTGAACAGGTCGATCCAGTGCTGGTTTTACCTCACTGCTTGCATGGAGTTGTAGCTATGAATTTCTTATGGAAATCAATGTGAAAATCTAGAACTACAAATCCGTCCATTCAAAAGGGCAAACCAGGACTGGATAAACCTTTTTGATTGACCTGCAGTGAGGTTTCAACCCTGAAAGCTCTGGCTAACAGTTGACAGGCCTGGCCTGGCCTACAGATTGCCTTACTAAACCGCTGCTAAGTTTGATTTTCTAAACAATTTTGTTTCTCTTTCATTGTTCTCCCTTGTGCTTGAAGGAGTTGGCAGGGAAGCAGAGATAGAAAGACGTGCTGGGGGTGTCTCTAGAGCAAATGTGACAGTCCAGCCCTTCCACGAGGGCCAGGATGAATAACAGGGAACTGGGCCTGGCAGACAAAGATAGTAATTGGGCGAACGCCTTGGGGGGGGGGAAAGCAATCAGCTTAATTGGTGATTTTGATTCAAGGAGCTTGAAGCTTGCACATGGGACCCACTCGCCTGGGAGAGGTCTGCAGGGACGCAAAGGTACAATTAAAAGTAATGCTTACTGTTAGCAAACTTTAAAAAGCAGGCACGATCAGGAAGGAGGGGAGGTCACCAAGGAAACCAAAAACAGTCCACCGGGACTGCCTGCCTGGTGTAAATGTAACTAGGAGCCAACAGACTTCTTGTAATAAAGAGACCTTGAATTCTCACAGGATAACCGTGTGCATGGATACGCCACTGACACACATCAATTAACGGGTGACCACCTGATCTCAGGCCTACTAAGAACAGACAATTCAATCTCACAGCTGCCAATTCCTGTGAAGAGGCTTTTGGCCAGTCTTGGGTTTTCAGTTTGCATCACAGTGCATTATGGGATTTGTAGTCTTGAAATCAGCAACTACAGATACTAGCATGCATCAGGGGCAGGGAAGGTTAGTGATGTCAATAAAGCCAGGGCCAGCCTAAGGTTCACATAGCACTCTAGGTTTTTCAATCCTGGGTCTTAAAGTTCTCCATATTGGGACCCCCCTCCCCCCCCGAATAATTTAGAAACTTTGGAAAATCGGGGGGGAGGGGGGGGGGAGTTGGGTGACTCATTCCTTACTTAACGACTTGGAACCAAAAAGTCAGGCTTGTTCAACATGCTGAGCTGTGCGCTTAACTACACTACACGCTAAAGGTTTTATTTATTTAACATTTATTCATCAAACTCGCCCCCATCGTTCAATGAGGGAACTTACAAATAAAAAACCATTATAATACCAATGTGAAGGAGTGAATAGAAAAGAGCCCCAGAAAATCTTAAGGGACCAGCTCTTGGTATCTACCTCAGTCCATTTTATGGTTCAGTCCAGAAGGGAATCCCTAGGAGCGAGCAGGAGAAAGCAAACAATACGCCTGCACTGTTTATGCTTGAGCACTTTAAGATTGCAGTGCTGAGCAGGCTGTTGATTTTGTGCTTTTGTGTAAATAAATAAAATACTTTCTGTGAAGGAAAGGCCAGGGTCCAGACTGCGCCGTCCTAGGGTTACCCTGCCTAAGCCACGGTGGTAGCACTGGGATTTCTTTTCTAAGCGCCGGCACAGATCAGAGACCCATGCTAAAAAAAAAATATATATATATTTTTTTTTTTGGGGGGGGTCATGGCTGAGGGGCAACAGGGCCACGGTAAGAATATTTGTCGTCCCCTAGCTTAAGTATTGCTGGCAACTTCGGCTCATCGCTCCCTCCTATTGCTGGCAGAGGCTTCAGCACTCTGCTCTCTTTTTTGCCAGTATTGGCTCTGGTACAGCACCCCCCCCCCCTCTGGACCTCACACTGGCAGGATTTTGCCATCCCTAAAATCTTGGCGCTCTAGGTGACCACCTAGTTTGCATTATGGAAGCACTGGCCCTGAGTTATGTCCGCTGAGCTTAAAGAGCTTAGCCTTGCCTGTGCAGACAGGGAAACACAGAGAATCAGAGCCGGACATGCTAGATTTTCTTTTCCTCTTGTGTTTTTTCTCCAGAAATTTAAAAAAAAAAAAAAAAAAAAGAGAAGTTCTTTTTGCTGTATTGTTAACAGGGCAGCAGTCTTTTGGGAAGAGAGAAATTCTACTACACCAGAACATATACTAAACTAAATTGGAGTGCTTATTCCAGGCCCTCACAGAGGGGCAAGCAGCAGCAGCAGCTACAAACTGTTATACAGGCCCATTTACCCAGCAGCAAGCCCCAAAATGTGCAATTTAATCAACAACAAATATCACTGACACAAATATCACATGCTGTGCAAACTGCTGTGGCCTGGCCTACCCCATTGGCTCCAGCAATACTTAAGATGGCTCCAGGAGAGGACTCAGTTCTTTGTGAACTTTGAAAGAACTGCCTGGCTGGCAGGGTGGCCAGAGTCCACGTGGACTACTTACCTAGGCAATCTTCTGACAGGCAGCAGCCAGGGGGTCTTCCAAGCTGCAAAACCAGACAGAAAAGCAAGCTAATGTGGACATCAAAGGTTCCATGGACTCTCCTGAGGAGAGTCCATGGAACCTTTTTCTACCGGATTAGGCTGGAAATGGCTAAGGCCTATAGGGAAGATGGGCACAGATAGTAGCCAAACTGGCCCTTCGAGAGGAATTTTTGGATGGGCTGAACCAGCCTATGTGATAATGGGCATGTGGCACCCAAAACTCATCCAGGAGACCGTCCACACAAAGGCGGTGATGGAGATGTTCCCAGGGAGCATGGCTAAATTTTAGCTGGTGGGTGCCAGTAAAGTTTGCCAGGTAAGTCGGAAAAACACCTGTCCTATATTAACCTGAGTAACTTTAGCGGGTTTACTTTTGCTGAATGTATTCAGTGGTAAGTTTATCCAGCTAAATGCTACTGAATATCCAGGTACATTTCCCACTATTTGGCGCAATGGATTTATAGCTTCTAATATTTATTTCCATGCATACTTCAGAGTAATTATGGCTGACCCCGGCTGGAATGGATTTAGGCCTGTTAGCTTGTTACACCCCATGTGCAAACATGATCCTTATACAATGTCTTATATTTACATTTTCTCATAAGGACTTGAGCTGAACTGGTTAATCAACCTTCATTGGCTTGAACTGGACCCAACCAAAACAACCTCAGCTGCAGCTGATTGGAAACAGGAACTGAACTAAAAAAATGTAGTGGTTTGACTCCCTGACTGTCTGTTTTGGTTTCTTTATCTTTTTATTTTTAATGGTGTTGGACCCTTTTGTATATAGGTTCACCAAAAGATTCCTCATCGAAAGGCAAAGGTGCTTCTGGTTTTGCCCTTT
This sequence comes from Rhinatrema bivittatum, assembly GCF_901001135.1. Taxonomy (NCBI): domain Eukaryota; kingdom Metazoa; phylum Chordata; class Amphibia; order Gymnophiona; family Rhinatrematidae; genus Rhinatrema; species Rhinatrema bivittatum. The sequence continues at coordinate 40,305,977 of NC_042630.1, forward strand.
TGCATCAGTGAACTCGGAGTTCTCTAATTCTCTCCCATACATTCAGTTGGCAAAGAAGCAGGTTTTCCATGTGGCTCCCCTTCAACAGTTCGTGTATATATCTCCTGTTTATGGCCTCAGGTCCTGTATGCGTTTTTTTATTGTAATAAGCTTATCAGGGCTGGTGCAAGAATACTTGGTAATCTAGGTGAACCATTAGTCACGTACCCTCATTCCCAACTTACCCATTGGCGGAAGCTCCAGCACAATGCATCCTCTTACTGGTGGCAGTGGCTCCAGCACAGCACTCCCTTCTCTAGTGGTATTGGCTCTGGTACAGCACCACCCTGGGTCACATGCTGGGTCAAATGTTGCCCAAAATTTATGTTGCCCAAAATTTTGGTGCTCTGGGCAATTGCCTAGTTGCTCTAATGGAAACACTGTCCCTGCTTGTTACTGTTACATGCGCCGCCTGCAGCAGCCCCGCAGCACAATCCTCTCACTTTCTCAGACAGGCTCCAGGGCCTGGCTTCTCTTCTCTGGCGGCGGTGGGCTGCCAGCTCCGACCTCGGGTTCCTTCCAGTGCCTCTGGTTCTGCCTCGCCAGCCAGTGTTGCCAGCCAAGATGTCTCTGCTCGACGGGCCTCTCTGCATGGTCCGCGGAGAGACGCCTCCATCAGCGCCGCACTCCTTCCTAGGTGTGCGTGCCCACATCTCTAGTTCTTTTAAAGGGCCCGTGGCGGGAACCTGGCCGCGGACCCGGATGCTGACGTCAGACTCTTCAGAGTATAAAAGCTCAGGCCTCGCTCCATAGCGTTGCCTTTGCAACAGGTCTCCTCGTATTCCGAGTACTCGTTGCTGATTCCAAAACTGTGTCTTTGTGGTGTTCCTGTTTCCTGTGGTTCCCGGTTCCTGTTCTCCTTGTTCCTGTTCGTCTTTATGTTGGACTGACTCTTGGATTTGACCTCCGCTATGCCTGACTACTCTTCAGCTTTTCTCCAGCCCCGGACCTCCGCTATGTCTGACTACTCCAGCTTCTCTCCAGCCCCAGACCTCCGCTACGCCTGATCATGCCTGCCTTCTCCGTACCCTGACCATTGCTTTGACTGACCACGCCTGCCTTCTCCGTGTTCTGCCCATTGCTTTGATTGACTTTACCTGCCCTCTCCGTGTCCTGATCCTTGCTTTGAACGACTACGCTATAGACTCTCCTGTGTCTAGAGTCTACACCGCTTGCCACAACTTCTACTTGCCGCCGGCTCTGATCCTTGCTTGTCAGTGACGCCTCTCCTTGCCTATTCTCTGGATGTGGACTTACAAGGCTTAGGCCTTTCTTTGCTTGAGCGCCTCTAGCTACCTATTGTTCCTCTGACGCCCGAATTCCAGTTCCGAGTCCAGTCCAGGATAGGACTACGCCATCTACCGGCTGCTGTCTCTGGGCTGAACCACCTTCCATCTCTAGCTAACTGAGGCCCACCTAAGTCCTGCCGGCCCCGGCACCCAAAGGCTTAACCCGAGGGGAACGAGGGCTGGTATAGGTGAAGCTCCAGTGGCCTCCAGCTTCAGTCCACTCCACCTGCTATCGGTGGGGACCCGTAGGTCCCTGCCTACGGGTTGCGTCAACCCCACCTCAGCCCAAGGGTCCACCTCCGACGCAACACTCTCTTCCTGTGATCTCGGTATGTGTCCTCTTCTAAGCCAATATGACAAGAGGCGGGTGACACCTTATAGACTAACCAATTATTGAGGCATGAGCTTTCGAGGACAGAGTCCAATTCGTCAGATGCATCTAGACTATACCAGACTTACACGGCTATCCCTCTGAAGATCAAGTCTATATGTGTCTCCTGTCAGTGGCCTCAGGCTGTGAATGCTCCCTTCTATGATATTTGGTCCCCAGGAGGTGTCCTTCCTATGGCCTGAGTCACTGTATGTGCTCTTTTTTTTCTAAAGTATGTGGTCCCGTAGGTGGTCTCCTTTCCATAGCTTCAGCCTCTGTGTTTCCTTCTGGCCACATGCACTTCCTCCTGGCATCTCAGGTTCCATATTTGCTTTATGTGAAAAGCAGGTTCCTCATAATGCCAACAGATTTCTGAGAATTTGCTGCTGTTCACTTCTTCACAAAATGCAGAATTCAATGGAAAATCTTTTATGTAAACAAAAATCTCTCTCTAAAGATTTTCCGCAGATGTGAGTTTTCAACAGTGCCATGGCTGGGAGAAATGGTGCAAAGAATTGTGACAAATTCTTATGGATGCGAGCACAGAACAAATGGGTCCTTCTAAAGAAGTTTTATGAGTTCTGAGTAAACTCTATAGGGGATATTTTAAGGGTAATTTGTAAGGAATGGACACAGCAGTTTTTACATATTGTTACTGTGGTTTCTTTGGCCTGGTTGCTCTCTTGAGCTTCAATCAGAATTGGCTTCAACTGAGTTCATCTGGCCAGAGATTATGCTCCTTGCTGTTCAGCTCTCTCCCCCATACCCATTCCATGTAGCCCAACCACAAACCATCAGACCACAAACCATCCGCCACTCCTTCTCAAACCTAATCTAAATAACCCCTGAATTTGGCCACTAGGTTTCCTGATTGCACAATGGTTGAGACTTTTCCCCTCTCCAAGGGGTTGTGAGTGCTGCCTCTGCAGCATTCCCTGAGACACAGAAATTGGCCATGAGGAGGAAAAATCCATAAACTGCTATTAATTAATAATTAATAATTAATAAGCAACAGTAGCTTGAGATCTATTTAATGTTTGGGTACTTGCCAGGTACATGTAACTTGGATTGGCCACTGTTGGAAACAGGATGCTGGGCTTGATGGACCCTTGGTCTGACCCAGTATGGTATATCTTATGTTCTTAGGGAGTTTTGCCCAGGTCTTCAGCATGGCATCACTGTCACTGAGGCATTAGGCCAGCCTAATATTTTGTCCTTTTCTACAACTGCTTAGAAATGCTATTCATAGTAGTTGGAGTGCTGACAGCAGAAGCTGCATCTGCTGGTGGGTAAGTAGGAACTGCTGGGAAAAAGTACTAAAATCCTGCAAAGGAATTTGTTGGAGGGTTGAATTCAGCGGTGGTTCTATCATTAGGCAAACTTTTGAGGTGGCAGCAAGTACCCTCTTCTCAAAATACCCCTGCTGCAACTGCATAATTTTCCAGCCAGACAGTTAGTAAGAGTCCCACGTGGCAATGGGGGTTAATGATGTGCCAGTGGGATTCCCACATTTCACTGGCAGGACGAGACTGCCCTGCACAGGTGTGGCCATGTGATTTGATGACATACTGATGGGGATTCCCACTCCCCACTGGCAGGAAAAAGACCCAGGTGCCAGTGTTGTTTGTACCCCTGCTGGCTCCAGCGCAGTTTGATGATGTGTCGGTGGGGGTTCCCACTACCACCAGCAGGAAGAGAGAGTCCGGCCTGGCATGGTTTGATGATGTTCCAGTGACGATCCCACTCCGCACTGGCAGGAAGAGAGGAACCAGTGACTGAAAAAAACGAAGGTGAGAGAGGGGCCCCATGCAGCTGGCAGCAGAAGAAAGCAAGGCGGGATGGAAGCCCCGTTGTGAGAGTGTGTATGTATGTATGTGAGTGAGAGAGACAGGGAGGAAGTGATTAAGAGGGAGAGCGTGTGTATGAGTGAGAGAGGGAGGGAGCATGTGTGAGAGAAAGAATGTGTGTATATATGACAGAGAGAAGAGAAAGTTTGTGCATGCCCTTCTCTGACCCTGCATGGCACTTCTTATGTTCTTATGATAGCAAGAGCAAAAACAATTGGCCCATCCAGTCTGCCCAGTTATTCTGGTCTACATTGCTGGGGATCTATCCCAGCTGCCAGCCAGCAGTGCATGGTTCAGATGGAGGTACCTTGGAGAAGAGACAGCTGATGGTGGATATGATAGAGGTCTTTAAAATTATGAGAGGTCTTGAACGAGTAGATGTGAATCGGTTATTTACACTTTTGGATAATAGAAAGACTAGGGGGCACTCCATGAAGTTAGCAAGTAGCACATTTAAGACTAATCAGAGAAAATTCTTTTTCACTCAACGCACAAGAAAGCTCTAGAATTTGTTGCCAGAGGATGTGGTTAGTGCAGTTAATGTAGCTGGGTTCAAAAAAGGTTTGGATGAGTTCTTGGAGAAGTCCATTAACTGCTATTAATCAAGTTTACTTAGGGAATAGCCACTGCTATTACTGGCATCAGTAGCATGAGATCTTCTTAGTGTTTGGGTAATTGCCAGGTTCTTGTGGCCTGGTTTGGCCTCTGTTGGAAACAGGATGCTGGGTTTGATGGATCCTTGGTCTGACCCAGGATGGCAATTTCTTATGTTCTTATGAATGCTTGTAGGAGACTACTTCTTATTCAAGTCTGGTTTTTATTGTCTTCCTCGCTGATCCTGAGCAGATGAGCATACATTCTCTGGATGAAGATGCGTTAATCTGATTTCCTGGGGGGGATCATGAGCGGCAATGAATATATTTTGTTTGTCATGAAATCAGAACCCATGCACATTTCTGCCTGAGTAAGTGGCCACAGAAATTCCTGTAGTTTGGCTAGATCTGTGGTAAAAGTAAATAAGAAAAGTCATCAAGCTTTTTTTATTTCTTTTTTTTTTTTTTTTTTTAAATGTGTCACTGCTGCTGGGGTCAAGTTGGGGGTCAAAATCCTGGGTTGGCCTCTATCAAAGTGATGGATTTTGCTTCCAGATTCTTCCCCCTAACCCCCAAATTTTGTGGAAAATGTATAATGTATTTATTGTTAATACTGACTTAAAATTCCACAATAATTTTCACCAACTATATTGTCTCCTAAGGAAGAGAAGATCAAATATGGACAATCATGAAGCTTTAAATCAAAACGAGAATGGTTGTGACAGTAGATCCCGTCAGAAACCTCGGTGCAAGCCCCCTCAGTCTGGCTACCAGGCAAGTGACCTCAAATTACCTTAATTAACAGGTTTTTATTTTTAACGTTTGAAAATATTTAAAAAAAATATCCAAGCTTAAGAAAATGGATCTGACTTAAAAATGTGGTTTTCTTTTCCTTTATGAAAATTAGGAGTAGGAATGAGCTTGGGGTGTAGATGGGGGGTTAAGGGTTCAGTGAAAGGGTGGAGCAATGAGTGGGGTTAGGGTTAAGGTTTGGTATTTTACTCCCTTCCTAGAGCAAATTTGCCTATTAGAAAGGGGGCAGATGCAATCCCCTGCCCCATGGGGGTTCCAGTTCTAAAATGTCATAAGCCGGCTAGGAGTCTGGAACCAATTTGTTGTACATCCATTCAAACGTGCAGGCATGCAACAAAATGGCACCAACTTCATGGTCAGGTGGCACTATTGTGCAACCAAGCCCCAGTTGGGCAGCAGCAACTGGGGATCGCTTCTTCACCTTTCTGCTTGGCAAGGTCACAATCACCCCAGGAAGGGGAATATATCTCTGCAGGGAGAGGGAAGGGTTAATTTTAATATTGGTGGTGGAGGGGAAGCTTTCTTTTCAGTTTTGTTTTTTTTAAATTAATATTTCATTTCAGTAAATGGAGCAAACAAAAAAAAATGACACTGAAATATGGAAAAATCCCACCTAAAACTAAACAAAAACATTTTTCTAGTGCACCCCTTCCTGGGATTGAAGCTACGATTAGAAATTGGGGTTAGGGGATGAGGCTATAATTAGGACTGCAGTCTAGGGTTGACTAGGGGGTAGAATAAGAGATTGGAGCTAGGATTTGGGTTAGTGTTCAGGGTAGGGTTTGGTTGCGAGTGAGGATTGAAGTTGAGATTAGGGTTGGCGTGGGTATCCAGGTAAGTGTAAAAGTCAGGGGTTGGAGTTAGCATTAGGCATTGTGATCAGGGTTTGGAGTTATGGTTAAGTTTAGAGTTGTGATTGGAATCAGGCTTGGGTTTTAGAGCTAGGAATGAAGGGTAGGCATTGGAGCTTGGAGTTTAGGTTTAGGGGTTAGAGTTAGAATTAAGATTAGGATTACTTGTTTGATAAGAATCTTATTTTTGGCTTTTGAAAAAATGAAAACACACCTGATATTTGTGACACAGATTGTTCTGGCTTTTTAAAGTGGGCTGCTAACTTGTTCCTTGCATACATATATATATATATCTTGATAGTGTCTGGTGATGGATTCTGCATTTTATATGGAAAGAAAGATAGCAAGGTGTATGGCGATGTTCTCTCAGTTATTCCTGCTGCGTATAAATTAGAGGAAGCAGTTTCTTAAGTTATGACTGGAGATGGATTCCTGGGCCCTGAGCATTTTGGGAGGATATTTGGGGATAGGAGGGATGGGGAGACTAAAGAGAACAGAGACAGAAGCAGGGGCACAGAGAAAAGAGGGAAGCAAGAGAGAAAAGAGCGAGGTGTGCAAAAAGAGCGAGGAGAGAGGACAGAGCTGCATCGGCAACACCGAGACCAGCGATGGGGAGAATAGCAGGGCAGGCCATCTCAGCGAGCAGCTAGGGTCAACAGGAAATGGGGCCTGCCTGGCTCTTTCACTTAAATCGGAGGCCGGCTTCAGGGACAGTGCAAGGAGCTCTGTCCCTCCCCCTCCCCCCCTCCTGGAAGGAGGTGAAGAGCATTCAGCAACAGCACTGACGCATCTGTCCCATCCCCATATATCTCGCCTACCAATACCTACAGAGCTGCAGCGGCATACGAATGGAGCTTGCCCCATTGGCACCCCTTTGTGTATGCCTGAAGTGATGCCTAAAATAAATATCTAAATACGGCCCATACCAAACAGCTATGATAATGGAGCCAACCACCTCATTGAAACCTTCTGGGGTCAAGGAATATATAAAAGAATATATGGAAATCTTAACAAGACCTCAAAACTCAAGCAAATAAAGAGTGCAAAGCTGATCTACCCAATGACAAGTAACAACTGTCCTGTAATCTTTTCCTGCCTAATGATAACACTCAATACTAAATGTTCAATCACTGGCAAAAAAAATCCCATTGATAAATGATCTGCTAGAAGAACTAAAACTTACTTATCTTCTGCATTACTGAAACATGGCTGAAAGACAATGATAATGTTCTCTTAAATCAAATTGATCATCCAAACTATGATACCTTTCAGACCCCCAGACACAAGCGTAAAGGTGGGGGTCAATCAGTAAAAAAGAACTTAAACTTAAATCCTACAAGGTTAACCCTCCCTACGAGGTGGCAATACTAAAATCAACATACCTAAATATAGGTACAGTCTATTGCCCACCTGGAACACTCCTGTTGTGTCCCGCAGCCGTGGCCTCCCACGGCCGCGGTCCCCTGCCTCATCCACAGCGGCGACCCGCCACGGCAGCTTTGGGGGAAACCCCTGACTGGGTGCTCGTTGCCCCGGCGCGGGTCCCCGGCCTGACCATCGGGTGGAGAGCTGTCCCTGCTCTGCCCCCGCGCCGTTCCTGCAGCCGTTCCTCCGAGGAGGAAATCCAAGATGGCCGCCGCCATCTTTAGGCGTGAGGCCGCGTCCCCTTCACAAATTTAAAGGGACCTCATCCCTTTAACAAGCCTCACCTGTCCTTGATCAGCCTGAGCAGGGGAAGTATAAAGGGAAGCTTCCTCTGCTCATTCTCTGATTTGGCAAAGTCCTCCAGCGCTGTCTAGTCTGCTTGCTTCGGTGAGTTCCTTGAGCTTCGGATCCTTCTTCCTGTTATGTCTTGGTCTTCCTGGTTCCTGACTTTGGATTGGCTTTGGTGATTCTCTGGTGTGCGACTCGGATTGGCAAACGGTGATTCACTGGTGTGACTTCAGACTGGCAAGTGGTGATCCCTCGGTGTGTGACCTCGGCCTGGTAAGCGACAACTCTCTGGCACTTGATCTTGGACCCCTCCTGGACTCCGTCTCCAAGGGCCCGCCTAAGTCCCAGCGGTCCAGGTCCCTACGGGCTCCTCCCGGGGGGACCACGCACTTCCAGGGCGAAGCTCCAGTCAGCCCTTGCACCGATGCTGTGACTCCTCTGGGTCCACCTAAGTCCCAGCGGTCTGGGTCCCTTCGGGCTCCTCCTGGGGGGACCACAGACTTCCAGGGGTGAAGACACAGCTCCTCTTCTAGTCTCTTCATCTGCCTGCAGTCGCCTCCGTCTCCAGTGCCGAGGGTCAGCTGCTCTCCTCTTCTGTTCTGCCTCACCACTCGACGAGAGAACCTATGGATCCTCCGCAAGGTATACCATCCTCTCGTCGGCCCAAGGGTCCACAAGCCTGAGCATAACAACTCCAAAAAGACTGCTCACCCCTAATTGAATTTTTCACTAAAGCGTTTCCGTCTCCCGAATCCACTCTAATCATAGGGAACTTTAACCTACTTGTAGACATATTACCTAAAACTACAGCATATGAAAATTCTTTCTAGACACCATGGAAGCAATGGGTAGGTCACAATTTATAACCAACCCCACTCATAAAGCTGGACACATCCTGGACCTAATATTCACCAATAACAAAAACTGCATATCAATTCATCTCACAACATACTACCCTGGTCTGATCACCAACTAATAAAAGAAGAAATAACCTTCCTTAACACGCAGCAAACAATATCATATATTAATCAATCATTCACATACAGAAAAAAGATAGATTTCAAAAACACTTGAAGAAACTATTAAAATCAAAATAACTGATTTTAAACATGCTAATGCCAATCTGGCTGATGCTGGTTCCCAGGAGACTATTGATGCCTGGTGGGGCACTGATGCTTTCCCCGACTGAAATGGTGCTTGTTAGTGGTTCCTCCAAGGAGGGAGCTCTATCGAGGCCGCAGGGGAACCGAGGCCTGCAGCCCCTCGTCCAGTTTTGCCTCTGGATGAAGGCCGAGAACCTAGGGCCCCATCCCCTGTGGATTACAGTGCGGATGAGGCCCCGTATGATCCCTGGGAGGATGACCTTCAGAGGACTTAGAGGGTCTCCCCTCAGAACCGTCTCCTCCAGAGGAACAAAGGAGGTCTCCACTGGAGAACATGACCTTCGCAGGTTTTGTGAGGGCGATGGCTGAGGCCATCCTATTTCAGTTGATGATGGAGGAGGATGCCAAGCACAAGATGCTGGAAATCTTCCAGTTTGTGGAGGATCCTAAAGAGATTGTGGTGGTTCCAGTGCACAAGATCTTTAAGGAGTTGCTGGTGAGGATCTGGGAGCACCCACTCATAGTGCCTCCTGTAAACAGGAAGGTGGACGGGGTTTACCGTGTTCAACAGACTACCGGATTCGAAAAGCGTCAGCTGGTACACCAATTGGTCGAAGTCGTATATGCTCTGAAGAAGGCCAAGGGCTCTCGGACCCATGCCTCAGTGCCCCCAGGGAGGGATCACAGAGCAATGGATGCTAGGGATGTGAATCGTGTCCTCGATCGTCTTAACGATCGATTTCGGCTGGGAGGGGGAGGGAATCGTATTGTTGCCGTTTGGGGGGGTAAAATATCGTGAAAAATCGTGAAAAATCGTGAAAAATCTAAAAATCAAAAAATCGCAAAACCGGCACATTAAAACCCCCTAAAACCCACCCCCGACCCTTTAAATTAAATCCCCCACCCTCCCGAACCCCCCCCAAATGACTTAAATAACCTGCGGGTCCAGCGGCGGTCCGGAACGGCAGCGGTCCGGAACGGGCTCCTGCTCCTGAATCTTGTTGTCTTCAGCCGGCGCCATTTTCCAAAATGGCGCCGAAAAATGGCGGCAGCCATAGACGAACACAATTGGACGGCAGGAGGTCCTTCCGGACCCCCACTGGACTTTTGGCAAGTCTCGTGGGGGTCAGGAGGCCCCCCACAAGCTGGCCAAAAGTTCCTGGAGGTCCAGCGGGGGTCAGGGAGCGATTTCCCGCCGCGAATCGTTTTCGTACGGAAAATGGCGCCGGCCATACGCGTATGGCCGGCGCCATTTTCCGTACGGAAAATGGCGCCGGCAGGAGATCGACTGCAGGAGGTCGTTCAGCGAGGGTTCCAGCGCCTCGCTGAACAACCTCCTGCAGTCGATCTCCTGCCGGCGCCATTTTCCGTACGAAAACGATTCGCGGCGGGAAATCGCTCCCTGACCCCCGCTGGACCTCCAGGAACTTTTGGCCAGCTTGTGGGGGGCCTCCTGACCCCCACGAGACTTGCCAAAAGTCCAGCGGGGGTCCGGAAGGACCTCCTGCCGTCCAATCGTGTTCGTCTATGGCCGCCGCCATTTTTCGGCGCCATTTTGGAAAATGGCGCCGGCTGAAGACAACAAGATTCAGGAGCAGGAGCCCGTTCCGGACCGCTGCCGTTCCGGACCGCTGCTGGACCCGCAGGTTATTTAAGTCATTTGGGGGGGGTTCGGGAGGGTGGGGGATTTAATTTAAAGGGTCGGGGGTGGGTTTTAGGGGGTTTTAGTGTGCCGGCTCACGATTCTAACGATTTATAACGATAAATCGTTAGAATCTCTATTGTATTGTGTTCCATAACGGTTTAAGACGATATTAAAATTATCGGACGATAATTTTAATCGTCCTAAAACGATTCACATCCCTAATGGATGCTCTTAGGAGAAAAGTATTTCAGGGTGCCATGCTTATTGCCCGTATTGCCTCCTACCAGCTGTACATGAGCCAATACTCGCGCAACCTCTGGAAGCAGGTGCAGAAGGCGGCTGAGCAGCTGCCTCAACAGCAGCAAGACACCTTCTTATCGCTGGTGCGTCAGGGTCTGGAGTGTGGAAAACACAAGATTTGTTCAACTTATGATGTATTCGAGATGGCAGTGAGAGTCTTTGCAGTAGGAATCAGCGCCTGCAGAATGGCATGGCTATGGGCCTCGGATCTCCGACCAGAGGTACAGGAAAATTTCACTGATCTGCCATGTACAGGAGAGAATCTTTTCAGGGATAAGGTGAGGGACGCAGTGGCCCAGTTGCGGGATCACCATGAGACCTTCCAGCATCTCTCCACCAGTACTTCAGACCTGCCCTCCTCTGCCAGGAAGTCTGCGAGGGTGGGTCAGAGGAGGTCTTTCTACCACCAGAGGAACTGCTATCTTTGGCCCCTCACTCTCACTCACAGAAGGTGAGCATCCGCGGCCGTCCCAGGCAGCAGAGAGCTCTCAAGCCCAGCCGGCACCCCAGCCAAATTCTGGGATGGGGTATTACCAGAGATGCTGGACCCCCTGGTCGGGGGCAGGCTACTGTTCATTGCGAATTGGTGGCCCAGTATAACCTTGGACCAGTGGGTTCTGTCCATCATCCGCCAAGGGTACCAATTGAACCTATTGGGTATCCTGCCTAATTCTCCTCCGTGCCCATTTTGGGGGCCCATAGTACATCAGGAGGTACTGATAAGGGAACTATCCACCCTCTTAATGGCCAGAACGGTCGAACCTATCCCACCAATGGAAAGAGGGCAGGGATTCTATTCCCGGGACTTCCTGATTCCAAAGAGAACAGGGGGACTCCATCCCATTCTAGACCCGAGGGCCTTTAACAAGTTTCTAAAAAAGAAAAGTTCAAGATGGTTTCCCTGGGCACCCTGATTTCCCTCCTGCAAAAAGGGGACTGGCTATGCTCCCTCGATTTGAAGGACACACACTCATATCGAGATCTTTCCAAGTCACAGGAAGTATCTTAGATTTGTGGTGGGAAAACAGCACTTTCAGTACAGAGTGTTGTTGTTCAGGCTAGTGTCGGCCCCATGTGTCTTTACAAAATGCCTGGCCATGGTGGTGGCGCATCTCCACAGGCTGGGAGTGCATGTTTTTCCTTACTTGAACGACTGGCTGGACAAAAATGCCTTTCAGGCAGAGGCTGATTGGTCTATGCGCTTGACCATCCGGGTGTTGGAGTCACTATGGTTCATCATCAACCACTTGATGTCCCATCTCAGCTCATCACCTCAACTGATCTTCCTGCCAAGATCCAGAGCAGTCACCTTGGTATCCATAGCTGTGGTGATTCAACAGAGCCAGTAGGTGTCAGCTTGGCACATATTGAGGCTGTTGTGCCAAATGGCTGCAACCGTCCATGTTACTCTCTTGGCACATTTACACATGCGCAGAACCCAGTGGACCCTGAGGTCACAGTGGCGCCAGGCCACCTAGAACCTCCAGACCCGCATCCAAATAACTCTGTCTCTCTGGGACATCTTGTCCTGGTGGTGGGTTCTCTTGAATTTGGAATGGGGAATATCTTTCCAAACTCCCCCTACCCAAATTGTCCTTATCACGGATGCATCTATCCTGGGGTGTTGTGCTCATGTAGAGGGGCTCTGCACCCAGGGCCTATGGTCCTCCCAGGAAGCACAATGTCATTTCAACTTCCTGGAGCTTCGGGCAATCAGGTACTCTCTATGGGCTTTCAGAGATTGGATGTCCAATAAAATTGTCCTAATTCAAACTGACAACCAAGTAGCGATGTGGTATGTCAACAAGCAGGGCAGCACAGGATCTTATCTCCTGTGTCAGGAAGTGGTCCAGAACTGGTCCTGGGCTCTGTCCCATGGGATGGTACTTAGGGCCATGTATCTGGCCAGAATGAAGAAAGTGGTAGCGGATAGACTGTGTTGAGTCTTCAGACCCCATGAGTGGTCACTGGATGAGGGTGTGGCGAATTGAATCTTCTGCCTCTGGGGAAACCCGGGTGTGGACTTCTTTGCATCCCCCTGCAACAAGAAGTTGACTTAGTTCTGCTACCTGTACAGGTCAGATGGCAAGCTAACCTCAGATGCCTTTGCTTGCCATTGGGGCAAGGGTCTTCTGTACACGAACCCTCCGATTCCTTTTGTGACGAAGAGTCTCCTGATGCTTCGAGAGGACTGAGGGACTATGATCCTCATAGCCCCTCATTGGCTGAGATAGATCTGGTTTCCACTCCTTCGGGAGTTGTCCTTCCGTAGACTGATCAGTCTGGGTAGTTCCCCAGATTTCATCACGCAAGATCAGGGCAGGCTGCGGCATCCCAACCTCCAGACCTTGACGCTCATGGCCTGGATATTGAGAGTCTCATTCTGCAGCTGCCTGATCTTTCAGAAGATGTGTCTCAGGTCCTGGTAGCTTCTAGAAAGCCTTCCACTAGAAAATCCTAAGGATTGAAGTGGAGGAAGTTTTCCATGTGGTGTGAGCAGAAAGCCCTAGATCTGTTTTCATGCTTCACACAAAAACTGCTTGATTACCTTCTGCATCTATTGGAGGCTTGCTTGAAAACCAACTCTGTTAGAGTTCATCTAAGTGCAGTTGGTGCATATCACCAAGGTGTAGATGGTATGCCCATCTCTGTACAGCCTATAGCTAAACGCTTCATGCGGGGCCTGCTTCAGTTGAAGCCTCCCCTGAGGCCTCCCGCTGTGTCTTGGAACCTCAAGGTGGTACTAGCTCAGCTTATGAAAGCTCCTTTTGAGCCGCTACGCACCTGTGACCTGAATTACCTGACCTGTAAGGTCATATTTTTGGTGGTGGTCACTTCACACAGGGTCAGCAAGCTCCAGGCCTTAGTGACTTATCCACCTTATACCAAGTTTTAGTGAAGTGAGATCAAGCGCAATCTTGGTAGCAGGCCCACTATTATGGAATGGTTGCCGTTGCCAAACAGACATTATCCAATTGGCTAGGAGACTACATCTCCTTCTGTTATGCCCAGGCAGAACTGCATCTTTTGGGTCATGTCAAGGCTCATTCTGTTAGAGCCATGGCAACGTCAGTAGCCTACTTGTGAACAGTTCCCATGGAGGAGATCTGCAAGGCTGCGACGTGGTGTTCCCTCCACACATTCACATCTCACTACTGTTCTGGATAGGAATGGGCGACGTGACAGTAAGTTCGGCCATTCTGTTCTTTGGAATCTCTTTGAGGTGTAGAACCCAATTCTCCCTGCCTAGGGCCCACTGTTTGGGTTCAGGCTGTCTCCCCCCTCTGTTACCAACAGTACTGTGTGTTGTGCCCATTGGCACCTAGTTGGTGCTTGTTGGTCTCCTTTTGTGTTGGGGAGAAACCTGTAGCTAGGGATTCACCCATGTGTGAGGACTACCATCCTGCTTGTTCTAAAAGAAAGCAGAGTTGCTTACCTGTAACAGGTGTTCTCCTAGGATAGCAGGATGGTAGTCCTCACGAAAGCCGCCCACCACCCCGTGGAGTTGGGTTTTTCCTATTTTTCAATATTTTATTTTTCGTAATTCTATGTTACGAGACTGAATAGGGACCCCACGTGGATGCGTGGTATAAGGCTTGCTCAGTGTGCCTAGTCAGTTCTAGAAACTTTGACATATGTTTTCCATGCCGGGCTCCATCCCATGATGTCACCCATGTGTGAGGACTAAGATCCTGCTGTCCTAGGAGAACACCTGTTACAGGTAAGCAACTCTGCTTTCCTCAGGTACTGGAGAAAAAGAGCACAAAGCTTCGGGGTCAACAACCTCTAGGGGTTGATTTCCCCAGAGAAGCTGCCGCTCAGGTGGAGGCACCTCCCCCCCCCAAACCGGTTGTAGGCACCAAGGTACATGATACACTGCTCCCTTAGGAGGATCCCACTCCCTTGGATGTAGAGGATCCTGGAGGACTTAGTCCTGTCTCCTAGCAAAGGTTGGTGGCTTGACTCCCTCCCTCTTTCTCCTAACTGCCCCCTCCCCCTCTTTCTTCTAGCTACCCCCTTCCCCTCTTTCTCCTAACTACCCTCCTCCCCCAAACGCTTCAACACTGTTATGGTCATTTCAGGGAGAATAAAGCTCCATAAAGAAAATAAAGGGAGAGAGGAAGCATGGGCACTTGGGTGGAGGAGTATAGCGTAGCCTACAGAGGCAGGCATATCGACTACAGTGGCCAGCAGAGCCACAGGGATCTTTTTATCCACTGCAGTTGGCAGGGCTATGATTGTTTTCACAACTATAGCAGCAAGGCCCAGTGCTACTGCAACCAGCTGTGCACCAATTACTCCCAGGAGATGTGAGTCTGTGGGAACCTGGACCAGGTTATAGCGTGCCATGTGCGGGGAGGTAAAACAGAAGGCAGGCCCATGAAGCCACATAACTTTTTTTTAAAATTTAAATATAACACACAGAAGGGATCAGTAATGCTCTGGGGCCATAGATGTTGTGCCTACAGCACTAAGAAGGTGTCCAGCATGGCTGTCTGGCTCCCTGTGCCTCGCCTGTGATGGTGGCCCAGACCTGGACCCCTGGAAGGACTTAATGGGAATAGGCCTGGATTTGTCAATAGGCACGGGAGGCCCTGTGCCTAGGGCAGCAAAAAATCTGGGGGACAACAGGCTGGCTGAATATTTTCTTCCTTTGGCTGTGCTGAATCTCATTCGTCAGAGAAAAGCCCTCGGCTTCCTGATCCAGCCCTTCTTCTCCAAGGCAGTGCACAGTGAACCGGAGGTGAACTTGCAGCATACAGGGCAAAGGGGAATAATTTTCGGGGGAGGTTAGATGGGGCTGAGTGGAGATCATTGGAGAGTGAGGAAAGAGGCTGGGGGATGAGGAGAGGGCTGTACGTCTGCTTGTGTGTGAGAGAGAGGGGAGTGGTGGAAGAGGGTCCATGTTTATGCATGTGAGAGAGAAGGGATTGGTGTTTGTGATATGTCAGATTGGGTGGGTGGGTAGAGAGAGGGGATGCAAGGGGGAGTAGGACTAAAGCATGATGAGGCACAATCACTCCTTATCCCACAATTCAGATCTTACTTCCTTTGATTTCAGATTCTATCTCCCAGATCCTTTCTCTCCAGCTATAGGAACCCATTCCCCAGCTTCTCCTACTTCCTCTTCCTGTTTCTCAATCCCAGAACCTCTCACTCTCTCTCTCCCCTTCCCCATTCCAGCTTCCTGCTCATCTCCATCTCCCAACCCTCCCACCCCTACTTTGCTTTCCTTCTCACACTCCTCCCCTCACCCTAAGTCCTCATCTTCTCCTCACCCCATCCTTTTCCCATCCCTGGTCCTCACCTCCTTTCTCTGTGCCTACAATCTCCTCCCCGTCCTGTTACCGAGATCACTTTTCTTCATCCAGTAAAAAGAAAATAAATTAGAGAGATACAAGGAAGTCTGGAAAACTATTTTTTGAATGTAATATAAAAGATGGATATGTTTCTCAGTTTGATTCAGCATTTTCAAATTTTGCCGCTGAACCCTGAGCAGCCGTGAGAAAACGGAGAAACTGCTTTAGACCTTCTGCTCTCTGTTGTCCAACCTTGGCGAGAGGAAGGGGCAGGGGGGCGACAGCACAAAATTTACAGGTCCTGAGCAAGGCCCTGGCACAGGCTCCATCAGGAACTCCCAACCTGTAGGGTCTTATTCGGATTTTGTCCTCGTCACACACCAAGCCTTCTGCGCTATCTGGTTCTGCAGCGGAAGCAAGATCCTTGGACTCAGGATCTCTGAAAGGCAGAAGTGGGGCCGAACCCATGAGATTTGCTGAGGCTAAAGCCTTCCTCTGCCGTGCCTGTCACCCTGGACTCTGAGGAGGAGGAGGAATGGTTGGGGGATGAATCAGGACCAAGTGCATCCCCGAGCTCACAGGAGGAGGGGGTGGTGCTTGTCAGAAGAGGAAGAGGAAAATTATTCTATAATTCCAAAAAGAGAAGCTTGCAGCGTACAGGTGGCCTTAAAGATGTCCAACATCAAGGCAGATGACCAGACAGCCGGTGATTTCATACTACAAGGGATAAGGATTCAGTCAAGGACTTTCCCGCTAATGAGGCACTAAGGCAGATGGTATTGGCCAAATGAGAATCCCCTCAGTGGGGTCTTAGAGGAGGCAAGATGATGGGGAAACTGTACCCCCTTCCTGCAGCTGAGAAGAATAAGTTATTGCGAGTCCCAAAGGTAGATGCACGGGTATCGGCAGTGGCCCATAGAACTGCCATCCCAGTAGAAAGGAGGTGCAGCATTAAAGAAGTCTCAGCGCAGGAAGATGGAAACAAGCAGCTATGGTGGTCCAGGCTCACTGGATTCAGCAGCTGCCCAAGAATCAAGAAATCATGCGGTTAGAATTGGCCATGGCCTTTGTAGCAGATACAATGTAATGACCTGTAAACCGCTCCGCACAATTTTTACTGCTATGGGCGGGTTGGAAGTTAGTGAAATAAAAATAAAGAAATAAATGACCTCATGAGACTGACTTCTAGATTAGTTGTCTCTGGGTTAGCCTCCAGGAAGCTTAAGAAGGGACTCCTTTTGGAGAAGATTTGGAGAAATTGGTAAAGGGGTTGAGTGAGACCAATCCTCAAAGACTCCCAGAAGACAGAGATTGGCCGGGCATGTGGGATTTTAGCCGGCAGAATTTCAAGTACCAACGCCAAGGGTAAGGCATCAGGGTAAGGCATCAGCCGCATATGCATTGAGCAGTAAATTTCAGTCCTTTTCTGAGGTCAAGAGGCCAAGGTCAGTTCCTCTGGCAACTGCGGGCCAAGGATGCCCCACCCAATGATGTCGGGCAGGTTGAAATATCGGTAGGGACGCATTTAGTGCGTTATTACACAGAGCGGGCCCAGATACCGCAGGACCAAGAGTGCAAGCATCCCCTTGAGTTGATCTTCCTGTCGGTTGGAATAGGAATATCCCTGGTGATCACAGCTTGCTTATTCTCTTAGGGTTGTGCTCCCAGTGTTTGTTTGGTACATCAGTGTTATAATGTTTAAAGCTGTGCCACTTTGTTGAGTCTTTCTATATAGTGGCCTTCCAGCAACACGTCACATCTCGTGATGAGATGTGTAACCATTCTGTGTTCCGCAGAAGCCCCTCTTCTCCAGTAGAGATAAAGACGTCTTCCTTGAGTTGCTGCCATGATGCAGTGTATGTATGCAACAGGAACTCCTTTTAGTGCAGTCCCTGCCTTATCCCTCTAGTGTTCAGAGCCGTCCTTGGGTGGGGGAATCGGGGGTGCCCATCCTAGGCCCTGTATGACTGCGGTAGCCCCTCTCTCAGCCAGGAGCTGCCACGGCTAGCCTGGTGCAGATACATGGACAGCTCTTCCTCCTGCACTTCGTTGTCAGGGGGATTTCCCCCTTCCATCCTGCTTGGGGGACCCCTCTTGCTTTTTAGACCGGGGGGGGGGGGGGGGGCTCTGCTCTGCTCTGCTCTGGCTACATTTTTTAAATTCCACTTTTCAGCACTTCAAAGTGAGTTACATTCATGTACTGTAGGTATTTCCCTGTTCCCAGAGAGCTCGTACCTGAGGCAACGGAGGGTAAAGTGACTTGCCCAAGGTCACAAGGAGCAGTTGTGGGATTTGAACCCTGGTCTTCCTGATTCATAGACTCCTCCACTCACAATAATTGCCCTGGGCACAAACACCCCGCATCCACTTAGGATCAGGCCTGCTAGTGCTGCCTCAGTGTGTAATGTGTGAGTGTAACTGGAAATCTCTCCTGTACGATCCTAGCATGTGTGTCTGTGTATATAACAAACATGACCTTTATTGCAGTCACTGACCATATGCAATCTGCATACCTGGGAGCTTTCGATTTACAGTCACCCTGAGATTTTCATCGATTAGTTGGAGGAGGGGGGAGGAGAAGATCAGGCGGTATGCGCATCAACTTTCTCCTCTTTCATACATCCACAGTCTAACACATTCACATGTTCGCTCTCAGGTTCTTTCTAACCCATATACTTGCTCATTCTCACACACATGCTCACTCACATTCCTCTCATTCTCCCCCACACACTCATGCATGCCCCCTTACATACCTTCTCTCCCCCTTACATACATTCCCACCCCTCCACTCACACATGCACACTCACATACATTCTCTCTTCCCACCAAACTTGCCCACTCATATACACCCCCTCCCCTCATGTGCCCACACACATTCATATACTCCTTCCCTTCCACACACATACACACTCATGTACAATGCCTTCCTTCCCACACATATGCCATTCACATCTTCCCCCTCACAAAAATGTCCACTCACATACATTCCCTTGCTCCCCACAAGTGCCTCCTCTCGCGTATACCCACACTGCCACCCCCACACACATCTCATTACATACATTCCTTTGCTCCCCACATGTGCACCCATATGCACACCCTCCCCCCTACAAAAGCCCCCTCACATACACTCTCTCCCTCCCACACATGCCCACTCACTTACATTCCATCACACACACTTATACACTCTCTCCTTTCCACACACATACACTCTCTCATAGTCCCTTCCTCCTCACATACATGCCCTTCACATACTCCCTAAACCCACATACATCCTCCCCCTCACACACATGCCGACCCCACTCACACGTCTCCTCACAACATACCCTCCCTGCCTCTACATACACACTCCCTCCCCCCCACAAAATCATCCTCATACACTCCCTTCCCCCACACATGCCCACTCACATACATTACTCACATTCCCTGTCCCCCACACATATGCTGCCTTGCCCACATATGCCCCCTTGCACTCCCCAATTCACGCATGCCCCCTCACATACATAACTTCCTTCCCCAACACACATGTCCCCACAGATCAGGCCCTCAAACACTCTCCTACCCCCACACACTGCCTCCCCCCACACACACATGCCCCCCTCATACCCACACACCCATGCCCTCACACATACATTCCCACTCCTCTTCACATGCCCACTCACATACACTCCCTTCCCTTCCCTTCACACATACCCACTTATATACACTTATTTCCCCCCTACATATGCCAACTCACATACAGTCAAATATACTCCATCACACACATGCTCACTCATTCATATTCCCTCTGACCCACACGCATGCCCTATTACATATACTCTCCCCTCCCCACACATGCCCCCTCACATACATTTCCTCCTCCCCATGCACATGCTCACTCACACACCCTCCCTCCCATACACACTCCCTCTGACCCACAAACTCGACCACTCACAAACCCTCCCCTTTACACACATCCTATTCCCTTCCTCAACTCGTATGTCCCCTCACCCACACTCCCACCCCCACACAATGTCCCCTTACATACACACACACACACCCATACATGCTGACATACCCACTCCCTCCCTCACAACACATATTCCCTCCATCCCCACACACATAACCCTCACATACATTCACTCTCCCAATACACATGCACTCCCTCCACCCACATATTCCTCCCACAAACATTTCCTCCACCCACAAACATGCCCCCTCATGTACACTACCTCCCCCACACACATGCCATTGCACAGACTCTCTGCCCCACACACTTGCCCTCTCACATACACTCCCCCATTCTCACTCTCCCTCTCCACCATGAACCTCAAAGCAGCAGTAGCCTCCTCCTTAGGCTCCCTGCAGCCAATGGGAAGGACTGCTTTTTTCAGCCATGCCATATCCTGCTTCTGTTTCTGCTGTGGACTGATGGGACCCTTGTTTCTTCCTGCTAGCACAGGACAAGCAGAGGCTTCCTCCCTTTCTCCTGCCTGCTTGGGCAGGAAATATAGGGAGGAAGCAACCGATTGGCCTGCGTGAGCAGGAAAAAAGAGAGGAGGTATCTGGTTGGCTTGTGCAGGCCTCTCAGACGCCTTACAGACTGTGCAGGCCGCACCGACTGCTTCACTAGCAGAAGCAGCAGGGCCACCCGCTCAGGTGTTAGCCTGGAGAGCCTCCGGGTCAGATCCAGAAAGTTCCCAGGTATGACTGTTTGAAGGTACTCAGCCAGTCCCTTGCATTTATCATTCCCCCTAATGAAGGTAGGACTACAAGTTCATAGAAACAAAGGTCTGGTTTGAATGGTTCTGGTTATTTGGAGTCAGCTGCTCTTGTTTCAAGTTCATCTTTTGGATTCAGCTATAGTAGAGTCCGGAGAGGTGAGTTTTAGCTCCTCATTTGCTGTCTCATATTTGACTGTTCAGGGTAATGAAAGAGATGCCAAACGCTATTCCCTCTAAGGTGTGCACCTGGGTGAAGGTACAGTGTTCCAGGTGTGATCGCGCACGCCACACTGCCAGCCATTTGTGACCTGGTGCGAGAATGGAAGGAGCAATGGGATCCCGAGTCGCCACTGCGGCCACCCTGTCCCACCCTGTATGCCTTATCTCACAAATACGCAAGATCAGCATACAGGAAGTGCCAGCCTGTGAGTTTTGAACAAGCATTCAGGACCAGCATGAATGTGACAGGGCGGTGACGGCACAGGCTACCTGACAATTGTCACCTTCATTACTGCAGCCAAGCTCCCATTGCCTTGTAGTGGAGGAGTAGCCTAGTGGTTAGAGCAGTGGGCTATGAACCAGGAGACTAGGGTTCAAGTCCCGCTGTTGCTCCTTGTGACCTTGGGAAATACCTCCACAGTAGCTGAATGTAATCTGCTTTGAAGTGCTTGAAAAAAAGCAAAAAATCTAAATCCATGCCATAAACAATCTGAGTCCACAGACAGTGGAAAAGGGTCTTTGTCCTCTCCAACGAGAAAGTGGGAGAGAATATAGGAAGTACTGCATGGGTGGATAAAGGTGAGGGGTGACAAGAGGTGTATTGTATCATAGGAGCACAAGACAGAAGGTTAGGTTGAGAACTGTGTCAGTGTTCAGGGTTGGCAACCCTAACTCAGGGGGGCAAATAGAGCAGGGAAGAAAGGCAGGAGACAGTTGCAAATATTATGTGCCCATCAGCAGGGCCTACCCGCATATTATATATTATGTGCCCATCAGCAGGGCCTACCCGCATATGCCCTGGGAGTAACTTCAGTTCTGTTCTGTTCTTTTTCCTGTTTTCAATCACTTTGGCATTTATAATCTCATAGTTCTTTATTGGTAAATGAAATACATATCCCAGTATGCTTAGCAAAATGGGAGGGAAATAAAAAATCCCAGGGCTGGCTGCATTTCGTTTTGATGAGTTTGCATGGGTTGGCTACGGACAGGTGGATGTCAGTTCCATTCTTTCTCTTTCACCCTGCGAGCGGGGAGGGACGCCAGGGGAGGGACGCCAGGAGAGGCGGAGTTTCCCTGTCTCGGCGTCGGGCCCCTTCTCTCTCTCCTGTGCCAAACTGCAAATGAGGATCTCGGGTGCGGGCTTCTCAGCTCTTGCTGTAGCACCAGCGTATGCTGTGCTGCAAAGGGACAGGAGCTCGGTGCTGGCTGCGAGGATACAGCTTTAGGCTTTCCATCTCTGGCTGTAGCATCGGAGGATGCTGGGTTGCTAGGATACCAGTGCTCAGTGCTTTGTCTGATGCTGGGCTTTGTCCTGCCAAGATGGCTCCAGGGTTTCCATCTCTCCCTTCTAATAGCCCAGGATGCCGTGTACGAGGTGGGGGGCTTCGCGATTCCTCAGTTCTGGTGCTGAAATCTGAGCGCTGGGTATTGTATCTTTCCCTCTAGCAGACTAGGATGCTGCCTAACAGTGAGGGATGCAGGAGCTCTGCTGCTTCGTTGCTGGTGCTGATGCTGACATCTGAGCTCTCGGTTTCACATTTCTCCCTGTGGAGGTCCAGGATGCTGGTGATGCCTTCTGCGACTCTAGGATACAGGAGTGCTAGGATTTTTCAGGTCCGATGCCGAGGTCTGAGCTCTGGATTTTGCACCTCTCCCTGTAGCAGCCTCTGATTCTGATGATGGGGGAGGAATAAAGAAGCTCTGCTATTTCACTTTTGATGCTGATACTGAGATCACAGGTCCAGGTTTTACATATTTCCAAGTATTAGCCAAGGATGCTGCCATGGGGGGGAGGTACACGGGAGCTCTGTTATTTCATTTCAGGTGCTGGGATCTCAATGCCAGGTTCTGCATAATTTCCAGGTATCCGCCATGGGTGCTGCCATTGGGGGGAGGTACACAGGAGCTCTGTCATTGTAATTCTCATGCTGACATCTCAGTTCCCGGTTCTGCACATTTCTTGCCATAAGCCCAAGGATGCTCCCGTTGAGGAGGTACACGGGAGCTTCGCTATTTTAGTTCTGGCGCTGGTCCTGGTGCTGAGGTCTGAGCTCCAGGTTTTCCGTTCCTCCCCGTAGCAGCCCAGGATGCTGGTGGTGATGCTGTCTGTGAGGAAGGGGGAGGTGGGAGGAAAAGAGGGGGTTGGGGGGGGTGGGTTCTGTGATTCTTCAGTTCTGGTGCTGATGCTGAGCTCATGGCGAGGTCTCTGTGGCGCAATGGACGAGCGCGCTGGACTTCTAATCCAGAGGTTCCGGGTTCGAGTCCCGGCAGAGATGGATAGGCATCGCTTTTATTTTACAGATGGAATTTCTGGGGATGTAAATTCTATTTATTGCATATGCCCGGCAGCTAGAAGTAATAGGAAAAATCCTTTGACGAGCCATAATTCATTTTCCATTGCTTGCCTCTGCCCGCAGGTGTAATACAAACAACCCGTTTCTTTGTTGTTTAAATTCATTTTTCCTACTGCATCTTATTTTGTTACTTTTTAAAAAAAATTTCCATTACATTGAGGCTTTATTTTTTTTTTTTCCAATTTGCTTGAAATAAGCTAGTGGTGGAATGATCATTTGTTGTTTTGGATTTAAAGCTGGGATTCCCATTTAAATGTATCATAGCTTTTTATGTATATATATATCTGATGGCTGGAGCAGAATTATTGTCTTTATTTTGTTTACATGCAATTTTCATGATTTTGCGCCCTTCTAGGGAGAGGGGGAGACTTGTTCGGTCAAAATTTTAAGCAGGCTAAAGAAGCAATTTCAGGACAGGAGAAAATCTCTACCGGTTTAATTTCTGGGAGAAGGGAACAAGGGGGCAAGGTGTGTGTGTGTGGGGAGGGGAGAGGGGGAGATGTTGATGGAAGGAAGGGAGCTGGTGGGAGACGGGTGGAGTAGAGGGGATTTGAGAAAAGGGCACTGGATATAGACAGAAGGAAGACGGGCCCAGGGAATAAGAAGGCTATAACTGTCGAGAGTGCCTTTGAAGTCATTGATCCCCCATGGAAGCTGCTTTACCGCCGGAGGACCTTAGCAATGTAAGAGATGCACTTTGCAGATACCGATCTCCGACCACTGCCTTGGAGACATTTGATCCACAGTCCGCTGGGTCCAAAGAACTGTGACATCACTGATTCCCTGTTACAGCTGGGCCAGTTCTTGAAGTATGATGGTGGGAGTCCATAAAGGTGGTGCTCCATATAGGCAGTTCCTAGGGGAAGGGAGAACAGGCCTATTTTTTCCAACTGTGATCGGGTTCAAGTGATCCGATAAAACTTGAGTTTACTGTGTGACCTTGGAGAAGATGGTTACCCTTCTTGTGCCTGCCCTTAGTTTCTAATTTCTTCATCCAGGGATTTCCTGACTATGTGAGCTGGCTCACGCATGCACGCACGCAATGCTGTGACAACCGATGGTGCAATGAAAGATCATACATTTTCCGATGTTGATAATTATTCCAGACTACTGAGGAGCAAAAGAAAATTTGAGGGGCACACAGCTACCCTAAAGGCCCTTCCCCCACTGGCTCCTGACTCTACCATACAAAATTCAAAATGCTAAACCTAGCCTACAAGGCCATTACAGGCCCACACACCTCTCTACCTCAGTGCCCACCTCATCCCTCTGCTTATCTTCCTGCTACCTCTGTTCGCTGTGACAGACCCACCTGGTGGTCCCTGCTCTCAATGCGTACCACACCTCATTAGCACCAGGGAGGAGAGTTTCCGAGCATGGCGCCGACACTCTGGGATGCTCTGCCACAGAACTTCAGACAAACCCCACACCTCCGAGCTGTCAGAAAGCTACTGAAAAGCATGGCCTTTTGAATCTGTCTTCGGCCCACCTTAAGCTGACCATCACGCCTGGAGGCAACTCTTTCCTAGTTGCGTTACCCCTGCCAAATCACTTATTTTCACATTTATAGGGAAAACTGTGTGCATACATATTTAACTATCCTAATGTCCTTTTGTGTGCCCTGCCAATACCCTCCCCCACATCCTACTCTGTAAAAATGGCTGGTTATTGCCTATAATGAAGCAGATTCTATGTTCTCTCTATGCAAGCAGCTACACTCAGCAAACTACTGTATTCTCATACACTGTACTGTAAAGTTAGCCATTTGTACCTTGATTTGAACTCTGTTTGCTGGAAAGTGTGTGACAAACAAATAAATGTTGATGATGATGATGTTAGAAGTACAGGGATCACAAAGATTGGAGAAGCGGCCTAGATGCCAAATGGCATTCCTGGGAACGTTTGATTAGAGTCACCCTGAGATTTGTATCAAGTGGGGGGAGGGAGGCGGATGAGGGAGCAGGTTGAGTGGTATGTACTCAAGCTTTCTCTCTTTCATACACACACACACGTACTCTAGCACACTCGCATGTTCACTCTCACGCATGCTCGCTCACATTCGATTCATTCTCGTACGCACACACATCACTTGCACACTCACATACACTTCCTTCTCTCCCCTCCCTTCCACACACACACACACACACACACACACACACACACACACACACACACACATGCTTCTCTCATATATACTCCCTCCCACCACACTCACAATTTCTCCTCACCCCAAACCCACCAATGGCAGCAACCTCCTGATGGGGACAATTCCTTCTTCCTGCTTTGCTATCTTCCTCTTCTTCCCTGGGCTTGTAAGACCCGCCTCTTCTTCCTGCCCCGCGGCTTCCTCCCTTCTTCCTGCCAGCATGGGCCAATCAGAGGCCTCCTCCTTCCTGCCGGAGGGGTCAGGAGAGTAGAGAGGAGGCTTCCGATTGGCCCGCAGGGGCAGAAAGAAGGGAGAAAGCATCCACTTGGCCTGTGTGGGTCAAGCCAATGCCTTCCAGTCCGCCCAGGTTGCTTCACTAGCTGCAGCAGGACTCTGGGAGATTTCGGTTGTTGGCGCGGAGACCCGGCAATTCCGGTACAATTCCAGAGTCTTCGGGTCAAATCTGGAGAGTTCCCAGGTATGCCAAGCGGTTAGAGCAGTGGGCCGAGAACCAGGGAAGCCACGGCTCAAATTCTGCTTCTCCCACGTCAGGCTCCTTTTTACCTTGGGAAAATGACTTCATCTTCCATCGTCTCGGGTGCAGATTTAGGGCCTTGTTTACCAAGCATTTTTCCCACTGGCACAGAAACGGGAGAAAACCTTTACTAAATCGACCCCTTTAGATTGGGAATTACCTTCCGTATCTGATTGTAACTTCCCTTAATTTTGGATTGGGAAAGCCAAGTAAATAAATCTAAAATGCAATAGCCGCTCCTCAACTACATGGTGCAAGGGGGCAGGCCCTGTCTCCGGAGAGTTCACCCATGAGTGAAAGATCACCTAGGAAGAATACTCTCTGCCACCCCCATACCCCCATACCTCACACATAACACTTCTCCCCCCCCCCCCTCTCCCTTCATGCTGACCACTTATGCTTGCCAATTTTTTGAAAGAGAAAAATCCACCATGGCCCTTCCCTTGCATTGCCCTGTATCTTGCCCCCTCCTTCCTACAGTCAATAACTGCTCTTCCCCCCCCCCCCCCCAGCCCATCCACACCCTCTAGAGCCCCAGCCCAGCAGTGTGACAAGGCACTGTTTAGTGCTAGAGGGTTTCTGGGATGTATAGGAAAAAAGCATGACCAGTAGAAAAAAGGAACTGATCATGGGACTGCACTGGTCACTAGGGAGACCTCTCCTAGAATATTGTGTCCAAAATGGGGTGGTGACTGCATCTGCTCCAGACGTCCTACGCCCTCTCTGCAGTATGCAGTGTCAGGCTGATGGAGGGCCCCGCTCTCCTAACGCGCCAATCCACCTCTCCCGGGCACTTGGTTTAATATTAAAATTAGCCGCCACAGTAAAAAGGAGGCGTTAGGGGCAATTGTGTGTCCCTTGTGCCTCCTCAGCAGTGGGCGCCCAGGAAAGGAGGCTATCAGTAAGGGTTAGGGAACGGACGCTCAGTATGAGTGTTTGTTTTCTCCTGCTATTGGCACAATACACACCCACGATATACACAGCCTGGACCGTGTATATTGGGGGTGTATATTGGACGCCCAGAAACATTTTTTTTTTTTAGTGAATTTTTTTTTTTTTTACATGATTCCGCTTTCTGTGGTCCCTCCTTCTTAGTATCACGACGTTACTAGTGCGAGGGATCACAGAAGGCAGGCGTGAGCCCTTCAGGGGGGCAGACCTTTATGCCAGAGATTAGTTATAAGCCTCATTTACACGTACTTTACGCATGATGAGCGCTATTAGCTACGTGCTCGTTTGGATGTGCGTTACGGACTGCATCATGGATTATGGACGCGCATCCAATCGCATGGCATTGCATTGGCCTGTGCATGCACAGAAGCACCATCCACAGCCCTAGAGTTGCCAGCTCACAGGCTGATCCAGTTCTGGTTTTGCCACACTGGATTCATGATTTATAGCTCTGATTAAAGCATAATCAATAGGACAGTCAGACCTAGAACTCCAATTGTGCAACGAGGCAAAACAAGGACTGTATCAGCATCTTCCGTCAACCTGGGGCGAGTTGGCAAGCCTATCCCCATCAGCCATGCAATGCCAGCTCTCCGGTGGTCCTGGATCTCCCCCCCCAGCCACTTCCCTCCAGTCCCTGGTGGTCACCCATTCTGAACCACTCCACCCCCCCCCCCCCCGACAGCAATAAGAATTAGAAGCCAGTTGTAAACTTCCAGCAACTCGTCTCCTAGGCTTCTTGGCCTAGTTTCTCCAGCCTCCTAGGGAAAGGGATAAATCAATGGAATCCACTGGCCTTCCCTTGAGCAGTCTTTTGTCCTGGGAAATGATGGGGGTGGGGGAGGGGTCTGAATAAACCCTGGCAGCACAGGCCTGCTGGCTGTCCTCCTCCTGAGGGGCCTTGCAAAGCGAGCCAGGCCGCCTGTGCTCTGTTGGCTTGCCTTGTTCCAGTCCTGCAGCAGCCACTCTCATTCCGGTGAAGGCCCAGCTGGATCGTTCTGCCCTGCACTCCTCTCTCCTCTGGGAGGGGGCCAGTAGGAAAAATTGTCCCACATGGCAGCCGTCTTCGGCCCAGGGGTCGCAGTGAATGGTCGGCCTAGATCGGCCTGTGTGGCCGCTATTTCCTGTGGTCCCGGATTATCCTGTGTGCGCTCCTCGAGGGGGAGGGGGCGTAGTTAAATAAATCTGGGCTCATTGCTCCCAGGGGGCCCTATGCAGATCCTTCAGCCTGCCCTGCCCCTGCTTTCCTTTGTGTGCTGCTCTCTTCTGTAGGGGGGGGGGGGACCTAACCCAGATAGCCCTTTGCATCTGCTGCTGTCCAGGGACCCTGAAACGCCCCCCCCCCCCCTCTCTCTCTCCTGTCTCTCAAAACTTAATTTTTCAATTAGAAGCTGCACCGAGCCTGAAAGCTGCATTAGCTTTTTTAGCTGCTGCAGAATAAGCTTGTAAAAGGTACATGGAGCTGAAACTGAGTCAGTGTGCTGTCCTCTTCCAGGCCCTGTGGTGGTTCCGTCCCTTCCTGGCTGGAGGAGGGGCTTGGAAGAGAAGCAGTTGTTGACTCTGTGCCACCTCCATGTGCCTCCACAAGCTGCTCCTTCTGCAGCTGCCACGGCTATTGGGCTCAGAGCAGCTTCAGATTGAAAACTAAAGGTCTGCTACGCAAAAGGTAGGGAGCGGGGCATCCTGGCTGGTCTGGAGGCCCACAATCAGCAAAAAATTTGACACTTACATTGACCCGTGTTCTGGTCTGCTTGCTGCTGGCCTCCCTTAAAGAAAACCAGCCAGGCCGGTCCATCACTGGCTGCTGGCAACCCTATGGCTACCGTGCCACTCCACTAAATCTACTTTGCCCTCTCTCTCTCCCCTCTGCCAGTCAGGCCATGGTAGCAAAAGATACAGCAGCCACAGTCTGCCCTCACAGGGAGCAAGATGCCATGCGCTCACAGTCCACACAGTGACTCTCCAGCATAGTCTTCCTGTTTAGAACAGAAACAGGCTCGCCACAGAAGGACACGTGCTGTCAGACTGCTGAAGAGCAGAGACTACAAAGTCCATAGATCAGAGGTGGGGGAAAACCACAGCTCACGGGGCATTTCTGGCACTGGGTCTGGCACCTTTTCATCTAGCCTGTTGGTCAATTGTAACGATGCAGATGCTGGCCTGCTGATGATGTAGCTCCAGGGCCACCCCTGCTGACATCATTAGCAAAGGCCTAGAGTCGCAAGCACCTCTGTGCCTTTACTGATAACAGGGATGGCCTCGGAGCTTCAGTGTCAGCAAGCCGGTACCTGTATTAAATAAAAAAACAAAAACAACTATCGCTGCCACAACCTGCTCCCTTTAGCCACTACTAGACTGAGCGCCACATTGATCATGGATTGGGCTCAGATGTGGGACCCAGCTCCTCACTGATCTGGGATCAGGCTCATCTCCATACCAGCTACAGATGTGTGTCCCAGGAGAAAAAAATGTTTGCCACCCCTGGACATAAATTTATTTTATTTATTTTTGATTTTTATATACCGATCTTCCTGCATTAAATACAAATCAAACCGGTTTACAAGGAACAGGAAACTGCCTGAACGGGGATACATAGAACTAAGAACATACATTGTAAACAGGGCAAACATAGTTAAAATTTAAAATTTAACTGAACAGAGAAAAAATATTTACAATGCATAGTCATAAATGTCCTAAAGCATTCAAAGAGAAAAATGTGATTAGTTAAAATGCAGATTCTGGAAATGCAAGGTTGAATAACCATGTTTTTAATTTTTTCTTAAAGGATATAGGGCAAGGATCTTGTCTAAGGTCCGGTGGGAGATTGTTCCATTGAGTGGGTCCTGAGGTAGAGAAGGCTCTGATCTTTAGTGATGTTTTTGCTTGAGGGACGAAGAGAGTGCCTTGATAAGCTCTTCTTATTGGTCTAGTGGGATTATTAGGGCGAACTTGGTGAGGACTTGGCTAGATGACATGGGGCAAGTTTAACCCTTATCACAAGGCTTCCCAAACATGCCCTTGTGACCCCACAGCAAGTGGGGTTTTCAGGCTGTCCAGACTGAATATGAATGTAATAAATTTACATATAGCAGGTTTACGGTGTATGCAGATTTTTGTCTCATGCATATTCATTGTGGGTATTCTGGCTGGAGTCTGTGTGCATGGTTTCCAGCAGCAGTTCCTGTAAGTTCCTGGGAGGGATTGGGGATTGGGCATTGGGGAAGAAGAAGCTGATATTCCAGCTTCCGGGTCTCGGCAGAGCTCAGTACAGCCACTCACACAGAGGGCTGGTTTTCAGTTCTGCAAATCCAATAACTTGCATAAGTGTGCCCCCTTACCCCAGGGCAACCAAACAGGCTAATCTGGTTCAGGCCCTACTCCAGTGCATGAATTTTCTTAGGGAAGTCCATGGGAAAATCAGAAATACAAATCCATGAACACCGAGGGGAAAAAACAGAACTGGATCAACCTATTTGGTGGACCTGGGGTTAGGTGGCAAGCATAAACCTGACTTGGAGGGGGATGTTTGACGTATTTTGCTCTAATTACTTATAAATCCGAGTAGTTTACATTATACCTAGGGAGTTTCTGGGTTTTTCCTAGAGGCTTCCTAATTATCTTTAAATTGCCCTGACTCCAGAGAGATCTGGCAAATATCCAGGTGCTACCCTGAGAGAGTCACCTGAGGCTGAATTGGTAAGTGGGCTGGAAAGAGGCGGATGCAGCAGTTTGTGTTATCGGGAGGAAAGAGGGAGCTGCCACAATGCCTAAATTAATGTGCGCAGGCTGGAGGAAGTGGCAACAGCAGTGATTGAACTGGGCCCAGGACCACGATCTCAGGGAGGGGGAGTAGTAGAGGAAGAATGCTGGGGTGAGGCCTGGGGAAGGGGGAATAGGGGGCAGCTGATGAGATCAGACCTGGGGATGGAGGAAGGGGGCTTGGATCAGATCAGAGAAGGGAGAAAAGGGAAGAGGCCCAGGGCTGGGCCTGTGGAGTTGGGGGAATGGAGAAAGGGTTGGAGTCGGGCACTAAAGCTGAACACTAGGGTTGGGCTGGGGGAGAGTGCTGGTGTTGGGAATGGGTAAGGGGAATGAAAGATAGAAAGATTGAGTGTAGTTCTCATCTCATTCTGGTCCTGAGGAGGGCCACAGACCATACAAGGCTCCATGAACTTCCAGGGTTCCTACACTGGGGTGGAGGAAGGGGTGTTCAGTCTTTTCAAGGCCCTTAGGGTTTTCCTTGTTCACAACAGATTAAACAGAGTCTCTTCCATACTCTTCTTCTTCTATACCCAAAACAGGTCAGCTTTTCAGAATGGGTATCTCTTCCTGCCAGGAACATCCCTGTACATGTTAGGTGATGGAAATCTTCTCCTCAAGGGTTCCTTTTAATCTCTTCTCTCTCTTTAGTCTTTGGTTGATTTTAGTATAATCAGGCTTTGCCTCTGGTGGACTTTCTCAGGCGGGGTGCCTCTCTTCTGCCACCTCTCAGTAGACTCATCCCTCGGCTTCCAGGGAATCTGTTTTCCCTCAGCATCTGATGCTCTTTAGGAACACTTCAACTCCCTGCCAACCTTCCTCTCAGATGAGGCCTGGCCAGCCTCTCCCTAGGTCCCATTTCCCAGAGACAGGATGTTGGAAATGGAAGCAGGGTTTTCAGTGCTTTTGTGGCAATCTCAGGATATATCGCCTTGACTTTAATCCAGAACATTTGGAGATTTGAAGTCTTAAACATACTTGTAAGGCAACCATTATTTGCGATGTCAAGCAATTGGTCTTCTTCCAGCAAAGACAAGTGGATTCATTAGGCTTGTTCACAAATGGGTTGTGGATTCATTCCTTCCTAGTTCGCGGGTCTTTTATTGTTGGAATGTAACGCCCAAACTCTTCTAAAAGCTGAGATAGGTGATTGTGCAGCAGCTGGGAGAATGAAGGCCCAGGCTCGATCTCTTCCAAAATCCTGCTAATGTTTGAAACTTGTCAAATATCCCTATTTTCACTCGCCATCCCCACAATTCCAGTTTGGCTTTGAATGCTGCCACCTTATCTGCCAACTTGGTCATTCTCCCTTGAAGTGACAGATTAAGTTCGTTGAGCAAGTTGAATATGTCACACAAGTAAGCAAGTTTTTACTACTGAAATGTGCTGCAAGTGATGATTGTTTTTCTAAAAGAAATCTATGAAGCGGCTCTCGTAACTCAAAAACTCTGGCCAGTGATCTGCCTTTAGAAAGCCACTTCTGTGTGTAAGAGAAGACGTTTGTGCTCTGCATCCATCTAATTTCCTCACAGAGCTGCTCGAACATACGTGAGTTAAGGGCATGTACTTTGATGTGATTAATAACTTTAATCACATCTTGCAAAATGCTGTTAAGTTCAGGTGACATTTTTCGGCTAGCCAGCATTTCTTTATGGGTGACACAGTGTGTAGGCTCACATTCAGATGAAACTTTTTTGACCCAAGCAGTTAAACCAGAAAGCCGTCCAGTCGTGGCAGCCTCTCCATCCGTGCATACACAGCCACAAAATGACCAGTTTAGTTTCCCTGATATGTAATCATCCAAAGACTTGAATAGTTCTGCACCTGTGGTGATGGTTGGCAACAATAATGCACATAACATATCCTCATGCACATCCTCCTGAAAAATATATTGCACAAAAACAAGTATTATTGCCTTGTTTCAATGTCTGTAGACTCATCAATCTGGATTGCATTAGAGATGTGAATCGTGTGCCAGATCGTCTTAACGATCAGATTCGGCTGGGGGGGGGGGGGAAATCTGATCATTAAGATATGTGAATTGGAATCGTTTCCGATTCCAATTCACATCGCTAATTTTTTTTTTAGGGAGGCCTGCGCCGCTAAAAAAAACCCAACCCACCTGACCCTTTAAATCGATCCCACCCTCCCGACCCCCCAAAAACCTTTTAAAATTACCTGGTGGTCCAGGGGGGCCTCGGGGAGAGATCCAGGGGGCCCTCGGGGAGAGGAGAGATCCAGGGGGGCCTCGGGGAGAGATTTCCCGTTCCCAGGCATCAGCTGTTCTAAAAAAAAAAAAAAATGGCGCCGATGCCCCTTTGCCCTTACCATGTGACAGGGTATCCGTGCCATTGGCCGGCCCCTGTCACATGGTAGGAGCACTGGATGGCCGGTGCCACTTTTAAAGATGGCGCCGGCCATCTTTACTCATCAGCCCTATAATAGGGGCTGATGAGTAACACACATTTATTTATTTATTTATTTATTTATTTATTTATTTATTTATTTATATCTTTTATATACCGACATTCGATCGAGATATCACATCGGTTTCCAGATAACTAAAAGGGATAGGGCGAGATCAGCCCTATTTTACATTATAACATGGTAACAATTAAAACAGATTATGATAGCATTACATGAACAATAGATTATAGTAAATAACATATGTACATGAACAATATATTATAGTAAATAACATATGTACATAAGTGGCTTGTTGATGAAAATAATTTAGGAATAGGGGTGGAAGGGAAGGATGAGGGGAGGGTTGGAGGAGGGAGGAAAGGGATGTATACACATGGGTAGAAATCCCATGTGTGTTGGGTAAGAGTCTAGTGATAGGAGTATACTACCGTCCACCTGGACAAAATGATCAGACAGATGATGAAATGCTAAGAGAAATCAGGGAAGCGAACCAATTTGGCAGTGCAATAATAATGGGAGATTTCAATTACCTCAATATTGACTGGGTAAATGTAACATCAGCACTTGCTAGAGACATAATAAAGTTCCTGGATGTAATAAATGACTGCTTCATGGAGCAACTGGTTCAGGAACCACAAGAGAGGCAGCTATTTTAGATATAATTCTTAGTGGAATGCAGGATTTGGTGAGAGAGGTAACGGTGGTGGGGCCCCTTGGCAAAAGTGATCATAACATGATCAAATTTAAACTAATAACTGGAAGGGGTACAATAAGTAAATCTGCAGCTCTAACACTAAACTTTAAAAAGGGAAACTTTGATAAAATGAGGAAAGTAGTTAGAAAAAAACTGAAAGGTGCAGCTGCATAGGTTAAAAGTGTTAAACAAGCATGGACATTGTTTAAAAATACAATCCTAGAGGCTCAGTCCATATGTATTCCACACATTAAGAAAGGTGGAAAGAAGGCAAGACGATTACAGTCATGGTTAAAAGATGAGATGAAAGAGGCTATTTTAGCAAAAAAAAACATCCTTCAAAAATTGGAAGAAGAATCCATCTGAAGAAAATAGGATAAAACATAAGCATCGTCAAGTTAAGTGTAAATCATTGATAAGACAGACGAAGAGAGAATTTGAAGTGAAGTTGGCCACAGAGGCAAAAACTCATAATAAAAACGTTTAAAAATATATCTGAAGCAAGAAATCTGTGAGGGAGTCGGTTGGACCATTAGATGACTGAGGGGTTAAAGGGGCTCTTAGGGAAGATAAGGCCATTGCAGAAAGACTAAATTAATTCTTTGCTTCCATGTTTACTAATGAGGATGTTGGGACGATACCATTTCCGGAGATGGGTTTCAGGGGTGATGAGTCAGACGAACTGAACGAAATCACTGTGAACCTGGAAGATATAGTAGGCCAGATTGACAAACTAAAGAGTAGCAAATCACCTGGACCAGATGGTATGCATCCTAGCGTACTGAAGGAACTCAAAAATGAAATTTCTGATCTATTAGTTAAAATGTGTAACCTATCATTAAAATCATCCATTGTACCTGAAGACTGGAGGGTGGCCAATGTAACCCCAATGTTTAAAAAAGGCACCGGGGCGATCCGGGTAACTATAGACCAGTGAGCCTGACTTCAGTGCCAGGAAAAATAGTGGAAACTATTTTCAAGATCAAAATCGTAGAAAGACATGGTTTAATGGAACACAGTCAACATGGATTTACCCAAGGGAAGTCTTGCCTAACAAATCTGCTTCATTTTTTGGAAGGGGTTAATAAACATGTGGATAAAGGTGAACTGGTAGATGTAGTGTATTTGGATTTTCAGAAGGCATTTGACAAAGTCCCTCGAGAGGCTTCTAAGAAAACTAAAAAGTCATGGGATAGGAGGCGATGTCCTTTCGTGGATTACAAACTGGTTAAAAGACAGGAAACAGAGAGTAGGATTAAATGGTCAATTTCTCAGTGGAAAAGGGTAAACAGTAGAGTGCTTCAGGGATCTGTACTTGGACCGGTGCTTTGCAATATTATATATAAATGATCTGGAAAGGAATACGATAAGTGAGGTTATCAAATTTGCAGATGATACAAAATTATTTAGAGTAGTTAAATCACTAGTGGATTGTGATACATTGCAGGAGGACCTTGCAAGACTGGAAGATTGGGCATCCAAATAGCAGATGAAATTTAATGTGGGGAAAAATAACCCTTGCTGTAGTTACACGATGTTAGGTTCTATATTAGGAGCTACCATCCAGGAAAAAGATCTAGGCATCATAATGGATAAAATTTTCTGCTCAGTGTGCTGCACCAGCCAAAAAAGCAAACAATGTTAGGAATTATTAGGAAGGGAATGGTTAATAAAACGGAAAAGGTCATAATGCCTCTATATAGCTCCATGGTGAGACCGCACCTTGAATTTTGTGTACAGTTCTGGTCGCCGCATCTCAAAAAAGATATAATTGTGATGGAGAAGGTACAGAGAGGGGCAACCAAAATGATAAAGGGGATGGAACAGCTCCCCTATGAGGAAAGGCTGAAAAGGTTAGGCTGTTCAGCTTGGAGAAGAGATGGCTGAGGGGGGATATGTTAGAGGTGGTTAAAATCATGAGAGGTCTAGAACGAGTAGATGTGAATCGGTTATTTACACTTTAGAATAATAGAAATACTAGAGGGCACTCCATGAAGTTAGCATGTGGCACATTTAAAACTAATCGGAGAAAATTCTTTTTCACTCAACGCACAATTAAGCTCTGGAATTTGTTGGCAGAGGATGTGGTTAGTGCAGTTAGTGTAGCTGGGTTCAAAAATGGTTTGGATAAGTTCTTGGAGAAGTCCATTAACTGCTGTTAATCAAGTTTACTTAGGGAATAGCCACTGCTATTAATTGCATCAGTAGCATGGGATCTTCTTAGTATTTAGGTAATTGCCAGGTTCTTGTGGCCTGGTTTGGCCTCTGTTGGAAACAGGATGCTGGGCTTGATGGACCCTTGGTCTGACCCAACATGACAATTTCTTATGTTCTTATGTTCATATGATGACCCCTAAATGAATACTGATTTGTGATATGTTTTGTTAACTCATATTGCTGCTTGGTTTTAGCTTTTATCAGACCATACATTTGAATGACTAGAAAGGTTAAGAAACTGTCAGTAAAACTTGCAAACTTCCCTTCCTACCTATGCTGCTTATATTCATATTAATCAGTTGAAAACACAGAGGCCTTAGTACTTCTTAACTAAAGCTTGTTAAAAAAAAGTGTCAATCATATATATGGAAACAGAATATTCATTGGTGTCAATCAATGTATTTCAGGAAGCATTGATGAAATATGGAATGTTCTGCTTTTAGACCTCATTACCCTACACTTAGCAGTACACTAGAGTTCACAATTAGATGAATGCTACTATTGATCTACACCAGAAAGTTGTTTCAAGCATAAACTTGACCCTGGAGACCTATATCTAATTCAGATGCTGAAGATAATGCCTGGCTACTGGAGTGCAGTGATCTCACCTGTGATCCATGACTTGTACGGTACAATGTCAGCCATCTTGGAATGGAGTCCAGTGCAACACGACAGGGACTTGCATGGCGCTTCAGTGATATGCACCAAGGAATGCGCGTGGGGAAGGGGGGACGTTTCCAAGAGTCTCTTTTAATCCTTGCTTCTCCAAAATGCATTATATATGAAATAAAAAATGTTTCCATATGTTTTCTCTTTTTTGATCATCTTCCACACATCCTTGCTCCTTCTCTTGCTCACGTTAGCCTTCCCATTTCATCTTCATCACTGCTTTTCTACCTTTCCCTTATGCGAGTCGTGGATAAACCATGCATGTGGACTTGAACAATTGCAACATGTTAGACAAGAAGAGTCAAGCAATATGGTTCTGTCATAATTACATGCAGTGGCCTAGCAAGAGTCTCCAGCGCCTGGGGGGGGATGTCAATATATTTGTGTTGCTGCCCCGATGCTTCCTCTTCCCGGCACCACCACCAGCATTATCCTTCTTGTAGAAATGCGTAAGTCACAGAAACAGCAGACATTTCAAATAACACCCTCTTCTCATCTTCTACCTGCATGTGGCTGAAAATCAGATATAAAGAGGACCCTGGTCATCTTCTACAGCTAAGCACCCTAGGGGCTTTGAACTCTCCCGTGCCCCCCTCCCCCACCTTACTACACCACAGAGTGGATATGTGTGGAATAAATACCAAAAGTAGTCTGTGAAGATCTGAAGAAGGCATCTGCTTAACCACTATGTGACAAAGTAGCACAGTGAAAAAGCATTTTACCTGCAGAAAAGGGGGCTTTGAGCAATATTCAATCTGTCTAAGGGAAAAAGTAGGTGCTTTGTTCAATAACACTCGTGCATTTATTGACAGACGCTTCAGGCATTCACAAGGGTTGGAGAGAGAATGGGGAATTGAACACCGTGTATAGTTTTGTTCTGAAAAGTTATCCACAGAGAAAGCAGGCAAAATCCCTAATGGTAATTTTTCATTGAGTAATCATCAGAAGCACCCATGGACTTTCGCATGGATTATGATAACACACTCAGTTTTCATTAATTAACCCTTAATAAATAAGTATTCAACTACTTCTCCCCATAACACTATATGCACTCTTAGGGCCTGATTATGTTTTCCCTTCCCCCCACCCCATAGACAGAGAATGGGACAAAAGCCTTAGTTATATAATTGGTTAGGATGATGGAAGATTGGGAGGAAGGTCCTAATTAAATAAACATGTTTATTGCCTACATCATTTTTTACATGCATGATTGTTGTGCTTGCTTGCGAGCCAGTCCCGTAAATGGCTCCACTTACCACCCTGACGCCGTGCTGCTGAGCCCCGATGCTGCCAGTGGGCCCGCGGCCCAGGTGCCACCGCCTGCTGCCTCGTGGCAGGAGGCTGCTGCCTGTTCTTCACAGCTAGGAGAGCCACCAACTCTACCATCTTCGCGGTAGGACCACTGCCGCCTCTGCCATTGGGGCAGAGCCTCTGACACCACTTCTCCTTGGTGCGGCTGGGACGTTGCCAATGCTGCCACTCCTGCCACAGATGCTGCTGCTTTTTCCTGGCATCCTCTAGGTGCATGTGCGTGCCTCAGCTGTGAATTTAAAGGGCTTGTTGCGGGAAAAGCACCATGGCTCTTTTTGATGACATGATCGCCTTGTTAATTCAACAGCCCTATAAAAGGGCTCTCTGCCAGTTCCTCGGTGCCTTCGTTGGGATCTTCATGGTCGTCCATGTTCTCTTTGTCCTGCAAGGTCTTCCATGGTCATGCTCCTGTCTTGATGATCTTCATGTTACTCGGATGTTCCTGGTCTCCATGTTCTTCATGTTCCTTGTTTCCTTGTTCTTCTTCAGAGCTGCTTCATGTTGCCTGATCCATGTTCCTGGTCTCTCATCAGTTCCTTGTCCAAGTCTTCTGAGTCTTTGCCTTGTCCAGGTCTTCTGAATCTTCAATCAAGTTCCTGATGTTCTTGTCTTCATTCCAAGATCAGCCTTCTAGATCATCTCTCATCCCCCTCCATGTGTGCCTGTGACGTGGTCCACGACCAACCCATGGCAGGTTGTGTAGGGCGCCGCTTCCTGGCACAAGGTCCATCTCCAAGTTCATCTTCATTGGATCAAGACCTCAGTGTCCATCCTTGTTTTTATGGTTCCAAGTCAGTTCTTAGTTCCAGGTCTCATGGAGCTTTTCCAGCCAGCGGATCTCCCTGTTCCTCATTCCAAGCTATGTTCCTCGTTTAGTGCCATGTTCCTCTTTCCAAGGGATGTCCTGCCTCCCATCCTCGTCTGAGTCTCAGTCCAGAGCCTGGTGATTCACTGTGCATGCTGGAGGTCATGAACCAAGAATAACTTAATCAAAATAAAAACAAAATCAGGTGCACAGGTGTCTCTGCAGAGAAATGAGCTCCTAGCTGACCTCTTTGCTCAGAGAAGTTTGAAACTGAATTTTATTTAAAGTTACCCTGAATATATAGATTGCTTTTATTGCAGACCTTTTTTACTGCATTTATCTGTTTGCATGGTGTGAAATCTCTGAATAATGTTCCTAGTTTATATAAAAATGTAAGCATTCTTGCTGGACTGTACTTCAGATGCTGTGTATATGAAAGGGCTGGAGCTTCACTGTGCAGGCTGGAGGTCATGAACCAAGAATTATGTAATCAAAATAAAAACAAAATCAAGTGCACCGGTGTCTCTGCAGAGAAATGAGCTCCTGGCTGATCTCACTGTGTGCGCAAGAGTAGCACTGTGAGATTCAGCGTTGAAGGTGAGGTGTGCGTAGAGTCTGATGCAAAATTGCCTAATAAATATTTCTGTTCAGTATTCACTGTGTAAGGGCCAGAGGCACTCTAATGAGGGTTCATGGGATGATGGTGAAAGGGGGTACACTCAAGAGTAATCTAAGGAAATATTTATTTACCAAGAAGGCAATGGATACATGGAACACCCTCCCCGTGGAGACAAGGGCTGTATCTGAATTCAAGAAAGCATGGGGCAAGCAGAGGGGATCTGTGAGGGAGTAGGGGACTGTAATGCTAAATAATTGGTGTGGCTAGGCAGACTAGATAGGCCATATAGCCTTTTTCTGCCATCATGGTTCTATGTTTATTTCTGTGTGTTACTGTATATGATTCCCTGCATTCTATCCCACTTGGAATATATCTTTTGATGGAATAAGCAGTATAGGACCAAAAATATATATATGAATTACCTTTCAGGAAAGACATCTGCAGAAAAAGGAGGTGCAAGTCTTTGTAGGTACTGTTTCCTTAAGCAATTTTGAAAGGGAGAGTAAGTGTGTATTTTCCCTTTGAGCAAAGTTGTTGAGTGAAAGGGTTAACAGTAAGTTCTGGGGGGGTGAGGGGGGAGAGTAAGATAGGGAAACTCCGAGGTGTCCTATTCAGTACCAAAAGCCCCTATAATTCTAGATATGTTTTTAAATCATAAAGTGATTGACTAGGCCTCTCGTTAAAAACCGAAGACTGTTTGGGACTTTCCATACCAAGAGGCAATTTCGCAATCATCTCAGTCTCTTATTACAAGACTTTGTTTGCTGCACGTGAACTCTGTTACTGACTGCCGTCGAACTTGGCAGTTAGCCATGAACTGAGATCATAAATTCGAAGAGTTTAAAATTGGAACAATTGCCAGATATTGATCAGGTGAAGAAGTTGCAGAACTGGTTATTTTTTTGATGAGAAACATAAAATGTATTTCATACGAGAAGGGCCCATACTCAAAGTCTCGCTACACCCCCACAGCACATGAGAGGAGAAGTCGACAAGCATGTGATGTTGTGAAAGACCACTTCTGGAACTAATCAGATGCCCTGATGTTTAACGGCTGCAGATTTATGTTTAGATTTATGTTTAGACACGCAATCTTTATTGTTTATTGCATGAAAAAGCACCATAAAAGAGTGAGGGCTAAGCCTAGGAATTTGGCAAACAGACACAAAACCAGAGGAGGAGCAGACTACAGAGGAGAGGAAACCCCCAGTATCTGAGAGGCATTTTTGGAGGGGCCTTGGATCGCTGACCACGGTACAAGACACCTCAGTTCAGAAGTGGGTAATGGGAGGAACCTGGGAAGTTAGGCACTGGCTTGACATATATCATATTGTATGGGGGCACTCCATGAAGTTAGCATGGGGCACATTTAAAACTAATCGGAGAAAGTTCTTTTTTACTCATCACACGATTAAACTCTGGAATTTGTTGCCAGAGGATGTGGTTAGTGCAGTTAGTATAGCTGTGTTTTAAAAAAGGATTGGATAAGTTCTTGGAGGAGAAGTCCATTACCTGCTATTAATTAAGTTCACTTAGAGAATAGCCACTGCTATTACTAGCAACGGTAGCATGGAATAGATTTAGTTTTTGGGTATTTGCCAGGTTCTTATGGCCTGGATTGGCCTCTGTTGGAAACAGGATGCTGGGCTTGATGGACCCTTGGTCTGACCCAGTATGGCATGTTCTTATGGGATCTTCTTAGTGTTTGGGTAATTGCCAGGTTCTTATGGCCTGGATTGGCCTCTGTTGGAAACAGGATGCTGGGCTTGATGGACCCTTCGTCTGACCCAGCATGGCAATTTCTTATGTTCTTAAACTAAACCTGAGAATAAATATTCATCTATACAAATCAGTACTTATACATATATTATTCTAGATTCTTTAAATGTCTGCCAGAATGAGTGTATGTGGCACAGCTGTAGACACACATTGCTCGCTATCCTGTTCTCCAATTGCACTTTTGCCACAAGGGCATATTGATCATATAATAGGAGAGTGCCCAGCCTTTCCATCCTAAAATTTCCTGTTACAAAAGTACCCATGGACTTTGGACATTTGCATTTGACCCCCATACTGAATAATCAATGTGAGCTTTCCTTTCAAATTATTTGGAAATCTATTGTAGCTTCAGGTGATATTTCTGCTTGTAATAAGAAAATGATAGACATTTTACTATCCTCGGCCTTAAAATTCATCCTTAACAACTGGGAGATCCACAATCAAAGACCATTTTAGACGGATAACTCAAAGGTTATCCCTCTAAATGGCAAATGTGTCATATTCATCCGTCTAAATTAGAGCCGGATAACTAATTATCTAGCTTTATTTAGATGGATAAAAATGGGTCACTTTGGGGGCGTTCCGGGGAGGGGTTGAGTTATCCAGCTAACCTAAATATATCTAGCTAGTTTAGCTGGATAATTTTAGACTTGCTTCAGAGCAGGCCTAAAGTTATCCAGCCTCGTCTGGACAGACAACTTGCTGCTTACCCGGATATCTTCAGAGATATCTGAGTAAGTAACGCATCTTACAAAAAGATAGAAAAACAAGTCTTGGGCCTTCTGGCTCGATGCCCTCCTCCTCCATCACATATATCTACCCCCTTGGCTGTTCCAAAAAGCTTCCCAATACCTTTAAAATTCAGAAGCTTTAAATCTTTCATAAGACAATAGTCACTGGCACGGGCCCTCCCTCTCCTTCCACCCTTCCCGCTAAAAAAAAACCAAACAAACTTCTCTGCCTCCCCTCAGTCATCTCCTCTCCCCCACCCTGCTGACACGCACCCACCCAACCATTACCTCCAAAATTGGCCCCTCTTCTCTGCTGGGAGCACTGTTATCAGCAATCCTGGCCGCTTCCAGAGTAACTTAGTCTATTACTAAGTCTTTTACTCTACTCCCTCCCCCCTCCACGAATAATACCTGACAGCCAGTAAGTTATTTCTTAATCACTAGAAACCCCTCTCTCCCCCCCCTGTCATCTATACTCCCCTTATTGTTACCCTTATCTTCCCCTCTCCCAACCTCTCTTTACCTTGTATTATAGTTTATGTATTATGTATTATACAGGGTATAATTTATGCCTAACATACCCGTTTTATTGCTCCTCCTTTCACGTTATATATAGTTTGTTTTGCTTCCATTTTGCTATTGTTCTATGTAAGGGCCTTGCCCAATAGTTCTTAGTTGTATGTACACCGATACGATGTGCAAACGGTTATTGGTATAGAAGAAATTAGAAATAAATAAATAAATATTACCCAAATAAGTTTTCCAGCGTTACATAGACATTAATGCTGGAAGCGCACTTTTACACTAAACAGTACACTTCCAGCATTATTAGATACGTAAGGCTGGAAGTGATAGTTAGGTAATAGCCTTAAGTTGATGTCTAAAATCTAGTAGGAAATATATGTAAAATTTTGTTTCCCTTTTTGGTTGATTTCATTGTTCTAGACATCAATTTTTCTGTATAAGAGTCTTGGTATAATTTTCAAAATTGAAAATAAAGAATTTAAAAAAAAAAAAAAAAAAAAAAAGCCTTAAGTTAACCCTGGAAGCAGCCAGGATCGTTGAGAACCACAATCCTGGCAGAGAAGAGGGGCCACTTTTGGAGGTAATGGGGTGGGTGGGAGTTTGTCAGCCAGGGGTGGGGGAGAGGAGATGACTTTTGGGAGGCAGAGGAGGGACATTAACATTTTTCTTTTCAGGGAGGGAGAGGGGAGGTCCCAGCTCTGGTGGCGATCGTCTTATGAAACTTTTAAAAGTTTCCAAGTTTTACGGGATTTTGGAAGCTTGTTGGGATAGCCAAGGGTTACAGACACAGGTGGTGGTAGGGGGATGGGCACCAGGCTACTTTAGACCAGGCAGCTTTAGATCTAACAGGCCATTTTCAATGAACAGTCGGTTAGGGTTAGATTTATCTTGCTATATGTAACGGGATAACTTTAAACACGTATATTCAGCAGGACGTTTATGCCACTGAATATACTTACAGGTCGATCCAGTAAGGCCGCGGTAAAAACAGTGCGGCAGTGTCAGGCGCACCCTTCCTCCCCGCACGCACAGTTCTCTTCACTAACTCCCCGATACTCTCCTCTAATCGCATGCAAATGCATGCCGCGGCTGTGAAGCGTTAGGGAAGGGTTATGCCCGCGCAACCCATTTTACTGTATAGGCGCTTAATACAGCACCTATACAGTAACCTGGGTGCGCTGGTACCTGTCATTTCAAATGACATTTGAAATGACAGGTACCAGGAAGTGTAAAAAAGTGTAAAAAACAAAAAACCTGTGTGTGATATAAAATAAAACAATGTTAAATACCTGTCGGAGGGCCGTGGGTCCAGGCGGCCGGTGGGCGGTGGGCAGCCATCAGCGGCATCCGGTAGTCCCTTCTCCCTTCCTCCCTCCCTCCCCTGCCTGGATGAGTGCCAAAATCGCACAGGCAGGTCGGCAGCGGGGGGGGTCGGCAGCGGGGGGGCGGCAGCAGGATCCGGGAGCGGCGGGTAGGCAGCAGCGGGGTCCGGGGGGGGCAGCGGCAGCGGGGTCCGGGGGTGGCAGCGAGATCCGGGGAGCCAGCAGCGGCAGCATGTTCGATCGGGCAGGCAGGTAGGTGGCAAAGTAAAGATGGCCACCTGCACGGGAAAATCGTGCAATTGGCCGCTGAAGACGTGACGTCACACCCCGTGACGCCAAACGTCGTGACGTCACGTCTTCAGCGGCCAATTGCACGATTTTCCCGTGCAGGTGGCCATCTTTACTTTGCCACCTACCTGCCTGCCCGATCGAACACGCTGCCGCTACTCGCTCCCCGGATCTCGCTGCCACCCCCGGACCCCGCTGCCGCTGCCCCCCCCGGACCCCGCTGCCGCTTGCCCCCCCGGACCCCGCTGCTGCCTACCCGCCGCTCCCAGATCCTGCTCCCGCCCCCCGCTGCGCCCCCCCCCCCCCCCCCGCTGCCGCTGCCCCGGACCCCCCGGACCCCGCTGCTGCCTACCCGCCGCTCCCGGATCCTGCTGCCGCCCCCCCCCCCCCCCCCGCTGCCGACCCGCCCGTGCGATTTTGGCGCTCATCCAGGCAGGGGAGGGAGGGAGGAAGGGAGAAGGGACTACCGGATGCCGCTGATGGCTGCCCGCCGCCCACCGGCCGCCTGGACCCACGGCCCTCCGACAGGTATTTAAAATTGTTTTATTTTTTTATATAACACACAGGTTTTTTGTTTTTTACACTTTTTACACTTACCATAGCAGGCCCGAGCCTTGCTACTTTTTCGTTTGTTTTTTTTTTGCCCTGGTCCCGTCCGGTCTCCTGCAGCCCCGTCCGGTCCGGACGGGGCTGCAGGAGACCGGACGGGACCAGGGCGGGTAAGCAATGTTTTTACCCTACACTACACTACACTAACTCCTACTAGGGGGAGGCGGTAAACTAGCAGGTTAA
This sequence comes from Rhinatrema bivittatum, assembly GCF_901001135.1. NCBI lineage: Eukaryota > Metazoa > Chordata > Amphibia > Gymnophiona > Rhinatrematidae > Rhinatrema > Rhinatrema bivittatum. Next base: position 40,350,683 of record NC_042630.1, read on the forward strand.
GGCCGCGGCAGAACAGCGGGTTACGGAGGAGATAATATCAGCGCCCGTTACAGTATCGCAGGGGAATAGCTAATTCCTTCATTATACAGCTTTTTCGTTCATTTACATGCCGGGTGCGGAAAGGGTTATGCGTCTGTTTTCAGAAGCGATACGGACGCGTGAAACTGGAGACTGTATCGCCGAATTGCCTTGCGCGCCCGAATTGTGCGCTACGAGCACGTTACAGACGGGCAATCCTCGAGCGGACGATACTGGATCGACCTGATAATTAGTTATCCTGCTAACTGTAACCGGACAACTTGTCCTCCAAAAGGCCTACTGAATATTGGCTTCTAGGATGATAGCTCCTTCCCAGGGATACAAACTTGGTGAAATATAGAATGCCTGATGTACAAATATGAAGCTGTAACAGCCAAAAATAACTATTCACATTGAAAGTTTCAGAAAAGCAGGAAACCTTATAGGTTATACGTCCCAGATGCTGAAATCGGAGCCTTTTCAGTATCGTTGGGTAAACGGCATTGTACAATATCTTTGCAGACAAGGTTAATGTTTACGTTCACTCAATGGAAATGACATATAGAAATTCTTGGGAATTCACTGAAAATACACAAACACAAAAAAGACCAGCAGGCAGTTCAAGTGAAAGTGCAAGAAGGGATGGCTCAGCTCATCCCTCATGACTGAGAGCTCTCTGGTCACCTCAGGGGATTGGAATTCAAAACTCGGGGAGGGCTCAAGCTATTACTGACGACCTTGGGGGCTAGTCTGGGTTGTCTCCACTGAAATTCAGCTTCTCATGCAAACAGCACTTCTCGTTAGACTTGAGTGTACAGATCCCCTTTCATCCTACTGTGATTTGCTGCCACCTGCTGTCCATCTTTATATACGACCATGAAATGCATGGCTGTTCACTCATAACTGGAGAACGGTCCTAACCACCCTAAATGTTTCAAAATTACTGGATGGCACCTGAGGAAAACTATGGGCAGGTAATTTTTCACTTGACCCTTTTGGGAGCTTCTATTGACTGGGATTACTTTACTTCATAGTCACCTGCAATGCAAAATGGATTGAATGCAAAATGGGAGCTTGTCCCAGATCAAAAATGTCAGGACTGGCATGAAATTGTTGGAAGAGTCTTCCGTCAAAAGGTTGTTAACTTTACAGACCTCATTAGAAGGATGCACTTCAGGAGAAACTCAATGGAGTGGTAAAAGAGGTTTGCCAAATATTCGTATTTGGTGTGGCTGAAAGAGAAAATTCAACTTCATCAAAATGATTCTTTAATCTGTGCAAAGCTACTAGATATGCAAGAAGTTCTAGTTGTATATTTCATAGATCATGAATCTCCCTGTATGGGTGGGGAGGGGAGAGAGGAAACCAAGAGTGCTGCTACCCTACAGATGTGCACCATTTGAGCTTCAGGACTTTGGCTGTCCAATTAAGTTTCGAAAAATGTTTTTCTTCTATAAAATCAGCCCTAACCAGTGCAATCCTCTTTAAGCAAACAAAAAAGAAACAAAATACTCATGACATCTTCCTCTTTTCCCACACCGATTTAAAGGGGCATTTTTCAAATGCTTTTCCATGCAGAAATGAGATTTTGTAAAATTGCCTGTCCGGTGTGTTGGTAAAGTTAAGCCTGTGTGTCCCCTTCATGCATAAGCGGGGCTGGTGCTTCCATTAGGCACACTAGGAGTTTGTCTAGAGCACCAAGATTTTGGGGATAGCAAAATCCTTACAATGTGAAGTACCAGAGCTGATACTATCAAAGGGAGCGCTGACCTGAAGCCACTGTCATCAGTAGTTAAGTTGGGGGAGGAGGGTGAATGTCCAAGGGTTTGTCAAGGGCACCAAATATGCTTTCACTGGCCCTGTGCGTAAGTTTAGTCAGATTGCACGGGGGTGTTGCCAAGGGTGGGGGTCGGGCAGAGTTTATTTTATTTCACAAATTTCTAGCCACTAGTTTGAACAATGCTTGCATCTAGTGGGTCACAAATTAGAGCAAACATTTAATTCTTTATTTAAAAGAAATAAAACACACTTGCAAACCAAAAACATTAGATTCTAGAAGCTTGACAGTATCTGAACATTCTGCGAGAAATTAGGAAGGGAAATTTGGAAGCAGCGCGGCCCTTGGCAGAGTGGAGTCAGCCGATAGAGACAGTCCTGATACTTGAGGGTTGAAAACCATGGGCCGAAGCCATTCCTTCGATGAGTACTCTGGAAGTTCTACGTCCTCTGGAAGGAGGTGTAGAGGGGGAAGGTAGAACCCAAATTACAAAAGCAAAATTGAAATATAAAAAGATGAAAAACCCTTAGAGCATTCAAGATATTTCAAAACTGATGAATTTTATTTTCAAGCAAGAATTACCAATGTTGTATCTAAAATGAATATCTTAACAACAAAACAGGATAACAGATGTTCATATAAATGTTAACTAATAAGAGGTCATTTCTTATTTTTCTTAGCTCTGGGAACTAACAGAACGGGTTCTGAATATAAACCAAGATAACTATCAGATAACTCCGCTATTAGTCCTCTTCTAGTGGACTGTTAAAGATGAAGATTTAAATCAATAGTTGTTTAAAGAAGCTGATTCTTTTTGCAAACAGTTTTTCAGAGGTTGTTACTGGAACCAGCTGATGAAAAGATTACTAGGAGACTTCTCCGGTAAATATGTTAGTCATTATTTGTATCTCTCTTTCTCCTGTGGTCTCCTTTTACTTTTTCTGTCACTATCTTATTTTGTTTCTCTCTTTCTTTCTCTCGCTCTCTCTCTGTTTCTAATGTTCACTGTTGCCTTTTTTGTTTGTGAGCGTCCTTTCCTTTTCTTTAAACTCTCTGTAGGTATAAATGGCTGTTGGTCTAGCTAGACTTTTTTGTGGCCGAAGTGACAGCGTACACTTATCTGTGTCCTTATTTCAGTTTTATTTAGTGTGACGCACTGGTGTTGGGGTGCACTGGTTCTTCGCCCTTTCATAGAGTATGGGGTTCAATGATAGGAAGCGCTGTTGGAATTTGTTGCTTGATTAGCTGAGAGGCACTAGTAGATTCTATCTCAGGAGCTCTTTTTTATCAAAATGTGCTGATCTTCTCTTATGTTGTACTTTAAATAAATGAAAAACAGGATTCCAGTAAGAGAAACTAAAGGGGTAGATTTTCAAAGGGTTGCGCGCATAAGATACGCGCGCAACCCCCAAAAACCTACCCCTGCCTCCCCTTGCGCGCGCCGAGCCAATCTTGCATAGGCTCGGTGGCGTGCGCACACCCTGGGATGCGCGTCAGTCCCGGGGCTTCGAATAAGGGGCTGGCCGGGAGCATGGCTGGGGGCGTGTCTGGGGCATGGCGGCGGGCCGGGGGCATGTCCGGGGCATGGCGGCAGTCCGTGGGTGGGGTCGGAGGCGTGACGGCGGTCCGGGGGTGGGGCCGAGTGCTCCGACACAACAGCCTATGCCGGGGCAGGGAGCCAGAGGCGCGCGCAAGTTACACCTACCGTACCGGACAAGGAGCTTAGTTCTCAATGATGGTTAACATTTTGTTATCTAACTTGTTTTGATTGTGTCCTATAGTCTGTAAATTATGGCATTGGGATAAGCAAAGATGGGGGGGTGGAAGGGAGGGAGGGCTTCACTGGGGTATTTGGTCTGTGTGTGCACTCATGGGGTCATGTGGAAGAGTCATCCAGTGCTTCCTTGCCTTCTTGTGCGCTGTACCTGACTGTATAAAGTTCTTCAATAAACATATTTAAACTTAAAAAAAATTATAGCCGCCCTCCTTTATATTTTTTTATATACTGTTTATTAACATAGCAGACCATTACATCAGGAACAAGTAAATATATAGAGGTAGATCTTCAAAAAGCATACTTTTGTTCACGCACCAGGCGCAAACAAATGTACGCTGGATTTTATAAGATACGCGCGTAGGCCAATAATGTTTGTGGGTATAATTCAAAAACTTGGCTAGGATCACTTGAGGCCACGTTGTATCATTTTGCCGGACACCAACTCTATCTTATGTTCTTATGTAATGATTTTTATACCTCTTTGTACTCTGACTCTGCTCAGAGTAGAGAAAAATGTGAGGTCTTTCTGAAGAATGTCCATCTTCCTAAACTAACTGACCTGGTGATATAGAGATTAAATGACCCTGTTATGGAGTTTGAAGTCACTAGAGCAATAACAAATCTGGCAAATTTTAAAGCACCAGGGCCAGATGGCTTTGATGTTGTTTTTTTTCAAGTCTTTGAAAGAGCAGGTAGGGAAGGATCTCTGTACATAAGAACGTAAGAAATTGCCATGCTGGGTCAGACCAAGGGTCCATCAAGCCCAGCATCCTGTTTCCAACAGAGGCTAAACCAGGCCACAAGAACCTGGCAATTACCCAAACACCAAGAAGATCCCATGCTACTGATGCAATTAACAGCAGTGGCTATTCCTTAAGTAAACTTGATTAATAGCCGTTAATGGGCTTATCCAAACCTTTTTTGAACCAACTACACTAACTGCACTAACCACATCCTCTGGCAACAAATTCCATTGTTCAATATGTTACCTACATTACCATGTCTTCCTTCTACTTTAGGTAAAGCCACCATTTCACTGATTCACAAAAATGGGAAGGATCATTCATAACCTGCCACTATCGACCCATATTGTTGTTGAATTTAGATATTAAATTGTGCACCAAAATTATAGCTAAAAGGTTAAAATATATTGTTCCATCTCTGATTTCCAAAGATAAGTGGGGTTTGTTTGGGAGAGACGGTCTACTATGAATATTAGGAAAGTTTTCTTAGCACTGGAGGCCTGGCATCACAAAGCAATCAAAGACCCTTTATTGGTCAGCTGTGATGTTGAAAAAGAATTCGACAGTGTGTCCTGGGAGGTCTTGAAATTGTTTTTTCCTAAATATGGTTTTCAAGGACATATATTGGATGCTATTTCCATTTTATATACTAACTCTATTGCAAGAGTCTTATCCAATGGATATTTGTAAATGTTTTTCCCTTGCTGCGAGGCACCAAGCAGGGTTGCCCATTGTCACCCCTTCTTTTCATTTTATCTCTGGAACTCTTGGTGTAGCTGTTAAATGTTAATGTAGGAGTTCAAGGCATCCCTATTGGAAAAGGAGTGGTGAAGGCTTTACTGATTGCTAATGATCTCTTATTGCTCCCACATGCTCGCACTTCTTTCCCATTGGCCCTACATATTATGAGCCAATACGGACAGGTGTCAGGTTTTAAACTTAATTTAGGTAAGACTGAGGCAATGGACATACTGGGCAGTCTAATGGGGAATTGGCCAGGTTTTCCTTTACAATAGCAATTGGATACCCTTCAGTATTTGGGGATACAGACTACCAGACCCTGCCCAGTGGTATTCTTGCAATATTCTTCCTTTAATATGAGGTGTCAGCATTGTATAGAGAGTTGGATGACATTCCCAGTTTCTCTACATGATCGAGTAATACTTATTAAAATGATAATCTTGCCCAGGCTACTTTATTTTTGCAATTGCTTCCCTTTCATTGGCTAAGGATGGAGATTAGGAAGATAGAAACATAGAAATGATGGCAGAAAAGGACCACACGGTCCACCTAAACTGCCCGGAAAACGTATGGTAGTATCTGCCTTGCCATACAAGTCACCCCCATACTTATTAGTTTCCCAGACTGTCAAAGTCAGGGTCCTTGTTGGTTGCTGTTTGAGTCCAGTTCCCCATTACCTCTTGCCATTGAAACAAAGAGCAATGTTGGAGTTGCATCAAAAGTATCAGGCTTATTCGTTAAGGGTAGTAACAGCCGCATCAGCAAGTTACCCCATGCTTTGTTTTCCTAGACCGTAAAATTCAGTGTCCTTGTTGGTTGCAGTCTGAATCTAATTCCCCTTTTCCTCTTTTTTTCTCTGCTGTTGAAGCAGAGAGAAATGATGGAAATATCTTGCACTTGGTTCCTTTGGCATAACAGAAAAGTTAAGGGATCATTGTCAAGATGTTAGGATTTTCCAATATTAAGTACTATAATTGGGCGAGTAACATGAGAGTGCTGGGTGATTGGTTATTAGGCAATAGTGATTATGTGGATTTTTCTCTTGACTATAAAGGCTTTCAACCATGGTTGATTATTGCATCAACCATGTCGGCAAGGCCCAACTCTCGAAGCCAGGTTCTTATTAATTCTGAAAAGTCTGAGTCTACCATCAATTCACTAATACCCACAAAGAGCAGATTATTTTTGCAGGATCTATTTTTGAGATCATCTGTTTTTTTTGTCATAATCTGTTACCAGCTTCTCTAACTTGGCCATTTTAATTTGGTCTTCTGTAGCAGTAATGTGGTTCCAGTTTCAAGTACAGAAGCTTTAAGATCGTCAATGTTGTCACTGATTGCAGGAAGTCGAGTTTCTAAGGCTGTAACTACTGCCATGGTGATGTTTGTCATCAAAAGTTCCTGAGCTGGTGGTGGGGATATCTGCAGCCTTATCCGCCATTTTGCCTCCTTTCATCTTATCTTTATCTTCCTCTTTCCATCTGATCTGTGTAATCATTCCCTGAGGCAATCGCAGAATGTTGTTGCTCATTGGTCAATGCAGCACACTGAAACAGAAAAAGGATCCCAGCACTGAAAAATGAGGAAAGGCAAAGGAAAAGTGGTGATGGCTCCTGGAGCTCACTCGACTCACGTATTGTCCAGCTCACCACATCATGTGATCCCCTTCCTTTTAATTTTTTAATCTCAAGGCGTTGACATAAGAGTATCTATAATATATCGGGCTTGGT